>NC_057872.1:0-320987 GCF_019740435.1 Gambusia affinis | reverse complement strand
TTTTTATGTTTAGGTGGATGGCCTTATCTTGGTAGGTTCACAGCTGTGCCATTCTCTTTCAATTTCCAGATGATTCGTGGAACCTGTTTATAACCTAAGCCTGCTTTAAGCTTCTCCACAACTTTGTCCCTGAGTTGTCTGGTGTGTCCCTTGGACTTTGTGATGCTGTTTGCTTCCCAATATTCTCTTAACTAACCTTTGAGGCAGTCTTAGAGGAGTTGAACTTTTACTGAGATTAGATTACACACAGGTGGACTATTTAGTCATTAGCAGTCATCAGGCAACTTCTGAAGGCAATTGGTTGCACTTAGGGAAAGGGGGCTGAAGATTTTGTACACTGCACTTTTCAGCTTTTATTTGCAGAAAATGTTTTGAATCATGTATAGTTTTGTTTCTACTCCATAACTATATGCCACTTTGTGTTTGTCTTTCCCATAAAATTCTGTAAAAATATGTTTTGCGGTTGTAATGTCAGAAAATATGGTATAGTTCAAGGGATATGGATACTTTTGCAAACTACTGTACCTACAATAAGTAAGGCAAGTCCAATGAGAGAAACAAGGTCCAGCAATCAACAGCTATGCATTGACAGTTATCAAATACCATGCTGGAATGATAAGATGGAAAAGGGAGGAAACTCAGTCCACTGATATAAGAATTCAAATGCTACTGATGATGAATGGAAAATTGTGCCTCTCAAGGTTGTAGCACATTGGAGTAGCCCTGTTCTTTCATTGAGAATATAACTTTTAAACTTTCATTCCTGCCTTTCTGGGGAAATATAGCTTTTGTTTGGACAAAAGTTCCTTCTTATTTTGATACTGTGTATTTGGACTGATTTTTGTAAATATTTTTTATACTTTGCTATTTTGTTATGATGCATAATCATAACAACAGGGTGTTTTTACAATAGCGAGCAAACAATACTACCAATGGACAAAAAGGCTTAGACTGAAACACAGCACAGAGGTGGTATTTATGGTGGCACACAAGCAGGTGCCTAGTACCGTAGCAATAGAGGCCAATCCACATAAGTGGATGACTTATTTTGGGCTGTCTAGCCCACAATAATAAATTTAGCTCTACATGGGATTGGGTGTCCATATGTTAGGTCATTATTTTATGACTTAGTGGTAGTGGAAGATTATTACATATTACAGGCTAGACCCAAGATGTTCAGTGTTTATTGTTGTGGTGTAAGTTTACAAAAGTTGGCAACTGTAGAGATTTACCATGGTGCTAAACATGGTGATTTAAAAGGAATAAATATTTTTCTGAGAAGAATTATGTCCACATATCATGTAAAAAGATAACTCTTTGTTTTTGGAATCATTAGGGCCCAATCAGCCCCAATATTAAAGATGAATTAATAATGCATGCCATGCAAAAGGTTAAAAGAGTGTGGAAAGTGTGGGCAACAGTAGTGCCTGTGGTCACTGAAACCCTTGGGGTAATGACCCTAAACTGGACGAGTGGCTCAAACAATACATCATCAGACCTCTTGATACAGAGAAGCACACCTTTGGGAACTGTTAATATACTGTGAAGACCACTCACACTCCAAGGCCTGTGGTAGAGGACCCAAGCTTTTTTAAATTTAATTTCCTTTTTAGGATCAATAAAGTATTTTTGAATTTGAAAGAAGGGATAACCACTCATGGAGTAATACAGAATTACAAATATAAATATAAAAAGCATTTATTTAAAAATATTTAAAGTGCCAAAAATATTATGATTACTTATGTTACTGTTAGCACAAAACTTTAGATTGATATTTTGTCATTATCTCAATGTCACTACTCTGCATACATGCAGATTGTCTAGAATAGTCTAATTTGTCTGTAGGCAGGTACATAAGACAACCTTTTTCTGCTGGTGTTGTCTGCCATTAGACAACAGTTTTGTTTTATGATTTAAAGTGTTTTGAACACTTTATATCATAAAGTGATCTAGTGTATATATATATATATATATATATATATATATATATATATATATATATATATATATATATATATATATATATATATATATGTGTGTGTGTGTTGAAATGTGCTATAGAAGTAAACTTAAATAATTGATTGAACAGGAATGATTAAAAGAAGTGACCTTCCTGATAAAAGATTAAACATTGCTGGTGAGAGATACCATCTTACTGTTGTTTCCTAATTAAAGAAAGATGTATGATAAACTATTTAACTTTGAAATATTGAATGAAAGTTACAAAATATAACTCAAATAAATTTGTTTTCTTGTTTCTGAAAAAAAATCTGACCTTGTGTGCTTCAGAAACAAAATGGATTTCTCCTTTTGTTGTACCCCTCCTACTCTATCAACATGGTACAGTCCATCAAGGCCAGGTGCAAGCCATTAGTATTAATTGAACTTCTTTTGCGTGGAAGAAGAGGTAAGACTCATACAGAATCTCTTAAGACATTTAAGTACATATTGATTTGTAATTCTGAAGAATGTTGTAGGTTACTTGATGTTTGGATGCACCAAAGCATCTGATTTGCTTCAGTTTAGCTAGTTATCACCAACCATCTTAGTCAGTGTACCAGAGTTTAAAGGGAAGGTGGCTCACTCCAGAATTAGACAAAACTGTATTTGGACATTTTCTGTGCATCAGTGAGTGATATTCTTTCACAGGCACAAATTATCCTTTGTAATAATCATTACTATTAAGATAATGTTTTAATATTTGAAGGTTTTGAGAACCTGTCAATAGAAAGTCAATTATGTAATACTGTGTACTTCAGTACAGGTTTTTCGCATACAATAAAATCAAATCATATTGTGTACAGCAGAGGTGTCAAACTCAAGGTCTTGAGGGCTTGTATACAATAACTTTTAGATGTGTCTGTGATGCCACATGGCTGGATCAAATGAGGTGGTCATCAGCAGGTCATCAACTTGACTGCCCTTAGAAGCTAATTCAGTCATATAATTCAGGTGTTTTGGACCAGAGGAACATCTAAAAGTTGCAGTACACTGCCCCTCGATGCCTGGAGTTTGACACTCCTGATGTACAGCATCATGTTGTTACTCAACAACAAATTACTCTGATCTTTGCAGGAGATGTCAGCAACAAGGTCTCAGAGAGCAAAAAGAAATCCCAAACATGATGCCAGCTATTATTCTCCTTGGGTGAAGATAAAGAGGATTTGATGTAAAATACATCAATTCATTTAAAGGTGAGTTGTGACTTTTTACGTACAGGATTCCAGAGTTTATTAAAGGATTGTTTTGTTTACTTTTGTCTTGCTTTTTGACTTTTAAACTATTTTTATACTGCACATTAGCATAGATCATATATATATATATATATATATATATATATATATATATATATATATATATATATGTATAAAGGAGGACTGTGTTTTGAAATTCCAAGTATAAAAGAATGAGTGACATTTAGAAGCACCACTCAGCTGACAAACAAATGTTCAAGTAACACAGAAAGACCTCAAATTAGATCAATTAACTGATTTTGAAAAATTTTAATAATCTCATTTGCTACTATTTGAAAGATATGCATTGTTTAAAGTTTATTCAACCTTACTCATTATGTTTACCTGCAGGTCGGTGTGTTCAGCTGCCAGTGCTTTCAAAAGGAGATTTCCTTATTGAGTGCAGAGGGGAAGTCATAAGTAGGAAGGAACAAGAAAACCGATTGAAAATTTACCATGATGCACTCCAGGCTTTTATGTTTGATTTCAAGTTCAATGGACAACAGCTTTGGTATGTGACTGTTTTAATGTTGTGTTTTATTTTATATTTAATCAAAGTGATGTAAACATTTTCAGCTTCATCAGTAAAAGTAGTTTTAGTTGGAGGAGGAATATTCTTCTGACATGCAAACACCAAATATGCAAAATCATTTCCCTTGCATGGTATAATTATTCTTATAGCATACTTAATATTTTAGTGTTGATGCTGCCAGAGAACATGGATCATTGGGGAGGCTGGTAAATGATGAAGAGATGAACACAAACAACAAAATGAAAGTTACAAGGGTGGATGGAAGGCGTCATCTCTGTTTGTTTGCACTCAAAGATATTGGTCCAGGGGAAGAAATGACTTATAATTGTA
Organism: Gambusia affinis; assembly: GCF_019740435.1. NCBI lineage: Eukaryota > Metazoa > Chordata > Actinopteri > Cyprinodontiformes > Poeciliidae > Gambusia > Gambusia affinis. The sequence goes on along the minus strand of NC_057872.1, from coordinate 316,892 downwards.
GTGATTCTGACTGGCTATGGAGAAGAAGGGTACTAGTAAGTGTGAAAATACTATCACAAGTCATTCTACTAGCATTGAAAATATTTTTGAAGGAAATGTCAAGTTGTAGTACAGAGTTTCATTATAGTTGAAAACAAGAAGTGATTAGCAGAGTGCCTAAAAACCAGATTTTGGAGAAAGACTTAACCAGACCACTATTTCAACTTTTTCAGTGCTATCCAAAATGCTAGAAACTGTCATATGTAAATTAATATATTTTGACCTTATATTAATGAACATTTTATAGCAGGAGACATATTTTGCAGTGTCAATACATAAAATGTCTGTTTAACAATCAGCTGGACAGGTTCATTAAATAGGTGGATTTTATTTTTCTATGGACTCATTCAGTATACATCTCTTCATTTCAGATTTCCAAAGATGAATTGTGTCAGGCTGGTGATGTGGAAACATGCGGATCCTGTTCAACCAACCCTCCAGAGGTAATTTTGGTGTCCAACGACCAACATATTATCTAAAACTAAGTCATTGAAATGATATTAAGTACTGTTCAAACACACAGGTATTGTCTAGTACTTGATATGTAAAGCTGCATTAAAAGGGAGGACAGAGGTTTGAAATTACAAGTACAAAAGAATGAAAGTTACATGTAGAAACGCCCATACACAGAGGTCCTGTGTAATACTCATCATGTAAGGTGCCAGAATAAGGAGGACATAGCTTTAAAATTACAAATACAGACGAATCAAAATGACATGTAGAAACGCCTATACACACAGGTCCTGTGTAGTACTCACAATGTAAGGTCCCAGAAGAAGGAGGACTGTTTTCTACATTGGGAACAAATTAGCATTCAATGAGTGTTCTTTACATTTCAGATTTCCAAAGTTGAATTGTGTCAGGCTGGTGATGTGGAAACATGCAGATCCTGTTCAACCAACCAACTCCAGAGGTAAATTTGGTGTCCAACAACCAACATATTTTCTAAAACTAAGTCATTGAAATGTTATTAAGTACTGTTCAAACACACAGGTATTGTCTAGAACTTGATATGTAAAGCTGCATTAAAAGGGAGGACAGAGGTTTGAAATTACAAGTACAAAAGAATGAAAGTTACATGTAAAAACGCCCATACACAAAGGTCCTGTGTATTACTCATCATGTAAGGTGCCAGAATAAGGAGGACATAGTTTTGAAAGAATGAAAGTGACATGTAGAAACGCCAATACACGCAGGTCCTGTGTAATACTCAAAATGTAAGGTCCCTGAATAAGGAGGACTGTTTTCTACATTGGGAACAAACTTGGATTCAATGAGTGTTCTTTACATTTCAGATTTCCAAAGATGAATTGTGTCAGGCTGGTGATGTGGAAACATGCGGATCCTGTTCAACCAACCCTCCAGAGGTAATTTTGGTGTCCAACAACCAACATATTTTCTAAAACTAAGTCATTGAAATGTTATTAAGTACTGTTCAAACACACAGGTATTGTCTAGAACTTGATATGTAAAGCTGCATTAAAAGGGAGGACAGAGGTTTGAAATTACAAGTACAAAACAATGAAAGTTACATGTAAAAACGCCCATACACAAAGGTCCTGTGTATTACTCATCATGTAAGGTGCCAGAATAAGGAGGACATAGTTTTGAAAGAATGAAAGTGACATGTAGAAAGCCTATACACGCAGGTCCTGTGTAATACTCAAAATGTAAGGTCCCTGAATAAGGAGGACTGTTTTCTACATTTGGAACAAACTCATTCAATGAGTGTTCTTTACATTTCAGATTTCTAAAGATGAATTGTGTCAGGCTGGTGATGTGGAAACATGCAGATCCTGTTCAACCAACCCTCCAGAGGTAATTTTGGTGTCCAACAACCAACATATTTTCTAAAACTAAGTCATTGAAATGTTATTAAGTACTGTTCAAACACACAGGTATTGTCTAGAACTTGATATGTAAAGCTGCATTAAAAGGGAGGACAGAGGTTTGAAATTACAAGTACAAAAGAATGAAAGTTACATGTAAAAACGCCCATACACAAAGGTCCTGTGTATTACTCATCATGTAAGGTGCCAGAATAAGGAGGACATAGTTTTGAAAGAATGAAAGTGACATGTAGAAACGCCTATACACGCAGGTCCTGTGTAATACTCAAAATGTAAGGTCCCTGAATAAGGAGGACTGTTTTCTACATTGGGAACAAACTCGCATTCAATGAGTGTTCTTTACATTTCAGATTTCCAAAAAGGAACCGTATCAGGCTGGTGACGTGGATGCATGGGGATCCTTTTTAACCAACCCTCCTGAGGTACTATTGGTCTCCAAAGACCAACTTATTTTCTAAATGAAGTCATTAAAATGGTATTAACTACTGTTCAAACAAACAGGTCTTGTGTAATATTCATCATGTAAGATGCAGGTATATAGAGGACTGAGTTTTGAAGTTACAAAAAAATGAAAGTTACATGTAGAAGTGCACAGACACACAGGTCTTGTGTAATATTCAACATGTAATGTGCAGGAATATGGAGAACTGTTTTCTACATTGGGAACAGACTCACCTTAAGCAAGTGTTCTTTACTTTTCAGTTGATTAACCCCATATTTTTTATATGTTCTTTTCAGCACAAAGTAAACACAGATGGTAAGGGGAAAGAGCTCAACAGAAAACTAAAACAGAAGGACATAGAGCCCAGAAAAAGGAACACAAATAAAAATTCTGGTAAATCACCACACCTACACAAGTCTTGAAACACCAAGCTAGTTAAGCTCAAAAGCACAACTGAAGCATGGTCAAAAGTAATGATCTACACCACTGAAAGGCAATAGGGTGACCATGTTCTTCTTTATGCATGATATTTTGAGCAGACATTATCCAATATGTCATCTGGCTTAAATTACCACACACATACCATTTAACTGTGCCTTGTATTAAAATGATAAACTTTCACACAGCCAATGTTCAGATGCTAGAAAATCTAATTTGGTGATCAGTAATGGGACTGTTTATACTACTTTCTCTATCCCAATCTTAATCTGAAATACATTCACATATTTATATTTTTTTTCAAAATATCAAAGCACCACAAAACTAATAAGCAAAGTAATCAGAGTATATCTTTAAATTTGGTTAATTTTAAGATATTAACCAAATTTAACATCTTAAATTTGATTAATCTCTGGTTTTAGGAAACCAGAGATCTCAATAAATGGCCCTTTGCTGATGCTGCACCTGTACAGAACCTGTATTTTGGTGGAGTCAGTGAGATGGTTCAGAGTGGGATCTCCTTCACTGGAAAAAAGACTAGGCACCAGCATTAGAAGGAGGAACAAGTCTTTTGGCTTTGGATGGTTCTTCACCAGCTGCTGAGGCCTGTTTGTCAAACAAATGCAATTTTAAATTATGAAAAAAAAAAATTTCTAGAATTCCCTCAAATAATTAATCATACATACCAAGCAACCATACCAAGTGTTAACCTGTTTGGCATTTGCAGAAATTAATTTTCATCGATGCAACCTACATGCTCATTTCTGTAGCTTCTCCCACTAATGTATGTTCTTTATGAATGCTTATTTGAAAACAGGCATTACATAATTTATAACCAAGAAAAATTAACAATTGGAGTTGGTTTTCACTAATGAATTATTTCTTTTTCTAGCATCTATGGAAAGTGCTAGGAGAGCAAAAAGCATCCATGATCTCCTGGAGATTGCTGCGGTCATGAGGCACTTTGGCGAACACATCAAGAAAGGACAACTGGCCACTATAATAGAATGCCAGCATTATCTTTTGATTTAACAATAGACCCGTAATTCATTTAACTTTGCCATTCACAGATTTTCCTTTATGTTCACAAACAGAATTGTTGCTCTAGTTCTTAGTGAAGGTGCTGTAAATAAAGTCCACTTTCTGTGTAGCCATATTCCATATTTCCATGTTTGGACTTAATACATATATATTTCATGTTTGTGTATGCTGTGGTCCTGATAAATAAAATTGGCCCTGACAATTACTGTTGGTATCATGGGCGGAGCCAAGCACCTCATTATCGTCTGTCCTTCTAATACAGCATTGCATCAGGTTCTTGTATTTTGAGTTCTGATGTGTGTATTGAAGTTTTCAAGTGAGATCTATGTTGTGTAGCTCAAACAAGATTTTTGACAACTTACTAGGTCTTTCTAGCACAAGTGGAAAGGGGTGAACTACTCTCTGCTTGTTTGATACTCAAGTAAGACTGGACTATATATATATATATATATGTGTGTGTGTGTGTGTGTGTGTGTGTGTGTGTGTGTGTGTGTGTGTGTGTGTGTGTGCGTGTGCGTGTGTGTGTGTAATGTGTGTATGTTCATGACAGAATAATAAAATCTGTTTGAAATATTAACATTAGTGAACATACTATGTTGTCATAAATATACCGGATTTAATCAAATAATTTAATATTGTCCCATATTGTAACATCATAACTAACAACCCTAACTACATTCTGTAAGGCTGTAAGGAGAGCTGTGTCCGCCACAATATACCTGGATATCCAGAGGTCATACAGAATTGATCAATGACATTTTTGTCTCTGGTATGGAGCTAAAACTGTCTCATAATTCAGAAATGCATAAATAGTAAATCAAAAGATATTTGTGTTTCCATAAAAAATACAAGTGTTCTGTGCATTTGTGAATTATGAGACTGTTTTAGTTCCATACTCTGGTGCTTAGTACTTCCATCAGGTGATTAATTGTATCTGAAGCTATTATCCTAACCAGATATATGAAAGGTGGAATGTTAACTTTGCAAACAATTATTTCCTTTTACTCCGTTGTAGGGAAGACACACCAGAAGACACTGGTTCCCTATAAATGTCCTCATTACCAAAACACAACTGGGTTTCCTTCTTATGGTCAGGTGACAATGTGAGAATTAATTTGCTTTCTAAGAATAGGTTCTAATACAATAATTGCATCAGCTTGCAGGTGTGCGATAAACAAAACTTGCTGCCAAAAAGATTCTCGCAAGACATTTGCCTTTTTAAAGTTCATTTTCCCATTCAATACAGTGCAATTTCAATACATGTCTACCTTTGCTAGGTTAACTACATGAACAAGTACATTTGGTAGACGTTACTTCTAATTTGTGTTTTGGTATTTAAATGTTCTGCCTGCCTGAGAAGAGGTTGTGTGCATTGAGGCTCTCAGATGGACACAGCTGCTTGTGTAATGATACTTTCATGCTGTGTCCCAAATAATTGGCTTCTCCATATGAAAAACTGTGTGGAGGGAGAAGCCTGGGGACAATGTGTGAATCACTACAAATGTGGACTGCATGCTACAACACAATAATGCTTTCTTTAAGTGATAGAGAACAAAAACAATGACATGCATACTTTAGGTCAGATTTCACTGAATCTCATCCTACCCTGCCTAACAGCCATGAGAATTGTTCTGTAGCTTGAGTTAAGAAGCACTAAATTCTACTCTAGCTTTTCTATATTGAATCAGATGATTGGGTGATTTGTGAACATTCTGTTGTATACCAATATACTCCTAAAATCTTTGATTGTTGTTGCCATGTAATTGTGTCCTGTGAGCTGGTAAGAGCAGGGTTTTGATTGGTTGACAGTGGGAACAAAGTCAAAATAACTGAGTAGAATTAAATAGCTTGCAAACTTTGTGCATGTTTGCTTGATATGTAACTATTGATAAATAATTCTTAATGTTAACAGCATTTATGTGAAAGTTAAAACTTCTTTGTTATTTTTTTCCCTCTCTGGAAGGCTGAGGTGATTGGCTAATTGGATTTGAGAAGGCGGGGTCTAATTTATGTCAAACCACATTGAGTAGACAGAATGCTGATGCTCCGATCTTCTTAAATTTACTAACAAACCTAGTCACGATTTCCAAACAAAGGTTTATTAAAAGTACCATACTTCTGCAATTTTGTTAAGAAAAAAAATTCAGCCATTTGTTGGATCGATCAAATTCTTAGAATCAAATTAATTGAACTCATCTTTTCTGTCTTTAATAGCACCGTGTTTAAAACGCAATGCTGATGAAAAAAAAAAAATCTCCTTTAGTTTTCTGCTCTGCTGGAGTGCAGAACTCTCCAGCTCTCTGCTTGGTGCAGCTGCTCAACAGCATGTGTGTTTTGCCTTTGTCTCACAGAAAAGAGCTTTTTTCTCTGATCTCTGGCTCAGACGCTGTCAGAAGTTTATTTGTGTTTTCATAAAAATGTACTATGATTAACGGAAAGCCCAAGTCATTGTTTTAGAAATATAGGGACGGTTTTCAGGGAAAGTTGTGAAACCAGGATTTCTGGGGGTGAAAACACATCTAAGCGATGAGTAAAATGATCTAAAGATCTGGAGGGAAACCGTGTCCAAACTGATGGCTCACAATTCATTTATTGAACATGTGAACACACTGTAGGAGCTACAAAATACACAAAATAAAATGACTATTAGTAACTTAAACAGTATGTTACCTTTATCCATTTGCCTTATTGAATTACCGTATCTTAACCTTACATTATGACATCTTTTAATCTTTGACTATCTCTATCTTGAATGCCATCATGATGTGTTTACCACATATGTTTATTAAACCCATTTAGCTTCAACATATCATTTTAATCATTTTGCAAATGTCTGACTTTACAAAGCAGCATTATAGCTGGTAAACTTTGGAATTACTGAATAACCATTAGTAATTTAGCGCAGCATGTGAGCACCATCTACTGGACGAAAGCATAACTGTTACACCTAGAAGCAAATTCTATGCTGATGAAATATAACAAATATACATTTACACAGAGCTGACCCAAGGCTTGAGCAAACCAAGATACTGCATAGGGCCCCAAAACCATCAGGGGCCTCCCACCAAGGCTTGAATTTTAACACAGAGTAAGGATACATTTTTTTAATATTTGTTTATTGCGATGGAGAATATCAGTACATTTGATTTGATGTTTTCAGTGCAAATAAATGAAAGCATTTTACACTGATAAAAATTTTAAGGAAGTGGCAAGTGTACTTTATAAAAATACAAAGAATAATCTTTAATGTTTGATTACTGTTTGACCAACAGATGCAGTAGGTTTGATCTTTTCTTTGTGTTGGAGTTCACTTTGATCACAGTTACATCTCACCAGATAATAGACACTTATCAAAGGTTGCTTCTAAGCTCAGCCATCTTGACTCCTTCTCCCAGAGTCCATCAAATATGTAGAGATGGAAACCAACAGTGAGGGCTTCAAAATTATAATTCTACTTAAGGTGTAACTAACTCCGTTTTTTTGTTGTTGCTGATATACTATCTAAATAGGTGATTTAGGATTCTATATGTGTTTCAGTGTAAATGAGGACATTTAATTTTCCTATTGGTTCCAGCAGTGCAGCTCTGCTTGAGCTTCTACATTTCCATTGATGGTTCCAGCTCTGCTCTGCTGCACTCCACTTGGCCTAGATCCTCTCTACTCTGAACTTGTGTTTCCACAGTCAGTAACGATTATCAGAGCACAACTCCTTCAGGGGGTGGAGGCTTTGAGCCACATGTGAATATTTTTGGAGACAATAGAAGAAGAGAGAGATTTGAAGAATGTGGATTCTGTGCTGTTGCTGTTTGTTTGCCTGATTGGGATTCTTCTAAAATTCTAAGCTGCAATGGGAGGAATGGGAGGAATGGTGCGACTGCAACAAACGGAGCGAGAAGAACATCTACATTTAACACTATACTCCCCCAACATCTAGTGTCCAAGCTAGTAAACCTTGAGCTCCCATCAGCCACCTGCAGTTGGATCCTGGACTTCCTAACAGGTCGCTCCCAGAGGGTCAGACTGGACCCCCACACCTCCACTGCTGAGCCTGAACACCGGTTCGCCACAGGGTTGTGTGCTCAGCCCACTTCTCTACACCCTCTACACTCATGACTGTGTCTCCAACCAGCAACAAGATCATAAAGTTTGCAGATGATACAACTGTTGTTGGTTTCATCTCAGACGGGAAGTGGGAGCTGGAGTACAGGGATGAGGTGAAGCGGCTGTCAGAGTGGTGCAAAGTCAATAACCTGCTCCTCTACATCTCCAAAACAAAGGAGCTGGTGATCGACTTCAGGAAGAACAAAACGGACATCCATCCTCTCACCATCAGTGGGACCTGTGTGGAGAGGGTCCCAGTGTTCAGGTTTCTGGACATGGAGTTGGAGGACAAGCTAACCTGGAGCAGCAACACCAAGGAGCTGCTGAAGAAGCACAGCAGAGACTGAACTTTCTGAGAATCCTCCAGAAGAACTGTCTCCCCTCAGACCTGCTGCAGGCCTTCTATCACTGCTCCATAGATCCACGTACAGTCTGTGTGTCTGGTATGGCAGCAGCACATCCACAGACAGGAAGGAGCTCCAGAGGGATGTCAGGGCAGCAGAGAGAACCATAGGCTGCCCCCTCCCCACCATGGAACAGATTTACACTTCCAGGCTCCGCAAGAAAGTTCTGGACATTTTAAATGACTCTTCACACCCTGGCCATGGTCTCTTCCAGCTGCTGCCATCAGGCAAGAGATACAGAGTAATAAAAACCAGGACAAATCGCCTAAAACAGTTTCTACCTGATGGCAATCATGGCACTAAATTTAAAGGCATAAGAACTTCTGCTCTTGACATCACTCTGTTAAAAATGTAAACTCTGTTTTACTCTGTGACACCTCCAGCCGCTGCAACCATCTTCTGATGTCTATTTATTTCTCGTTTTGTGCTGTTTGTTTCTTGATAAAAGACATTTTTCTTACTTCTGGCCTATATATCTTAATGGTGATGAATGCCTCATTGCAGTCAGGTTGCGTCCCATCAATACTTAAACATGCTGTCGTTAAACCCCATCTTAAAAAACCCAATCTAGACTCAAGTGTACTGGCAAATTTTAGGCCCATTTCAAAACTCCCTTTTTTATCTAAGGTCCTTGAAAAATTAGTTCTTATTCAGCTTGAAATGTTTTTAAAAGACAATAATATAACTGAGAAATTTCAGTCTGGGTTTAAAGCTGCTCATAGCACTGAAACAGCTTTGCTTCGAGTGTATAATGATCTTCTTTTAACAGTTGATTCAGGCAATGTCGCAGTTTTATTACTTTTAAATCTGAGCGCAGCATTTGACACTGTAGATCATCAGATTCTCTTACATAGATTAAAACATTGTGTTGGCCTGAGAGGCCCGGTACTTGAATGGTTTAAGTCTTATTTAGAAAACAGAACTTTCTCAGTTCATTTAGACCAATGTTGTTCTGGGGCTAAACCTTTAAAGTACGGTGTCCCCCAAGGCTCAATTTTAGGTCCGATTTTGTTTATTTTGTATCTATTACCCCTTGGTCAGATTTTCCATAGATTTAACGTTTCATTTCATTGCTTTGCAGATGATGTCCAGATTTATATGCCCCTTAAACTACAAAATAGCAAAAGTGAATCTCTTCAACTATTGAACAATTGTTTAACAGAAGTCAAATCTTGGATGGAACAAAACTTTCTTCACCTCAATCAAAGTAAAACACAAGTTATACTATTTGGTCAGAGTCTTCACACAACAGATCCAGATCTGATTCTTGGTTCTTTAGCTCGGTTTTGTCAGACCTCTGCTAGGAATCTTGGTTTTACTTTTGATAGTTGTTTAAAGCTAGATAAACAAGTTAGCTCTGTCGTTAGATCAAGTTTTTATCACCTGCGTATTTTAGCTAAAGTTAAATCTTATTTTTGTTTAAAAGACTTTGAAGGACTTATCCATGCCTTCATCACATCTCGTTTGGATTATTGCAATTCATTATATAGAGGTCTGGATAAATCACAGATGCAGCGACTTCAAATGATCCAGAACGCAGCGGCTCGGCTTCTTACAGGAACCAGGAAGCGTGACCATATAAGGCCCATACTGGCCTCTTTACATTGGCTGCCTGTTTTTTATCGAATAGATTTTAAGATTCTCTTATTAACTTATAAAGCTTTAAATGGATTAGCTCCCCCTTATCTTCTGGAACTTTTAAAATTTCAGTCCGTGTCCAGAACCCTACGTTCTAATAATCAGCTTTTACTGACAGTTCCTCGGACCCGACTTAAGAGGAAAGGAGATCGGGCTTTTTCTGCTGTTGCTCCTTCTCTATGGAACAATCTACCTCTCCAAATTAGATCTGCCCACAGCCTGGATCATTTTAAATTGCTTCTTAAAACTCATTTTTATTCCTTGGCATTTAATTGAACTAGTGTTTGATACTTTGTTTTTATTCATTTGTGTTGTCACTCTTGTACAGCACTTTGGTGCAGTTCTATGCCTGTTTTAAAGTGCTATATAAATAAATTTGACATTGACATTGACATTAATCTTTTTATGTATGTATATTTATATTGTGTGTTGTGTATGTGTATATAACCTGCACTTTAACTCGAGTCAAGCATGTTGTAATCTGTTGATGACAATGACTAATAAATCTTATCTTATCTTAGGATATTCCTGTCCTGGGAGCGCTTGCAGCTGAAGGAAAGAAGGTGGCCCAGATATGGAAGGGTAAGTTAATGTTAATGTTTGTATGCAACTATCAAACTATTCAACTTAATTAAGTTTATTGATATAGCTGCACCAGCGCTGTGCAGAGACCTTTGAAGGGCCAGGGGTTCAAAGTTAAAAAGGCTCACATTGAACTAGATCTTAAAACACTGCACAACAACATAGTTATATATTAATCAAGAATTTAATATTTAATTGGATCATACTGTATCATTGTCATCATGTGGGGACAACCCAAAGCAAATTTAATCTAGTTTTTCCCCAACAGGTTTAAAGTTTCTGTTTCTGCTGCTGTCAGTGCTGGAGGCCTGAGTAGATCTGAGACTGTAGTTTTTAAACAGACCAGAGGAGAGAAGAAGCTTGTTACGAAATAAGCAAATTTGCTGATATTGTACTAATTAAAACCTAATTATATGTGACTGTTTAATCTCCAGAGTAACTTGGCTGCAAACAGCTTTAAAGATCGAAAAAACTCAGAGAGTTAACTCTACATATTTTTTCTATGATAGTGCCTCAGAGATCTAGAATTGTTAGACTGAGAGATATCAAGGCAAGGAGAACTCTGGTAGGGCCCCTCCAGATATTCAGGGGCCCATATAAATGCCTGAATTGTCCCACAGACCATAGATATAAAACTTTAGCATTTATTTATTGAGAATCACAATACTGTAAAATGTATTTAAGAGCCCTAGATCAGATTCTGTCTAAGGCCCCTTATTACCTTGGTCCAGCCCTGCATGAAAAGCGAGCCTCTGTTTACTGGAATCTACCTGGAATCCCCCTCTAGCCCATATTCCAGTGCCCCGATGCTTTTGGGACATCTTTATTTATTTGTGGCTCGTTTGAATTTATGTTACAGTCCAAATTGTTGGTATACTATTTTTGCAAATGTTTATGTGATATTTTGCGAAGTCTAAATGCTCTAATTGGGCCAAATCTTCCTTCAATACCCGATACCAGGTGATAGCAGGTGGTACCAGGTGATACTAGGTGATACCAGGTGATAGCAGGTGGTAGCAGGTGATACCAGGTGGTAGCAGGTGATACTAGGTGATACCAGGTGGTACCAGGTGGTAGCAGGTGATACCAGGTGGTAGCAGGTGATACCAGGTGGTAGCAGGTGGTAGCAGGTGATACCAGGTGGTAGCAGGTGATACCAGGTGGTAGCAGGTGATACCAGGTGGTACCAGGTGGTAGCAGGTGATACCAGGTGGTACCAGGTGGTACCAGATGATACCAGGTGGTAGCAGGTGATACCAGGTGGTAGCAGGTGATACCAGGTGGTACCAGGTGGTAGCAGGTGATACCAGGTGGTAGCAGGTGGTACCAGATGGTACCAGGTGGTAGCAGGTGATACCAGGTGGTAGCAGGTGATACCAGGTGGTACCAGGTGGTAGCAGGTGATACCAGGTGGTAGCAGGTGATACCAGGTGGTACCAGGTGGTAGCAGGTGATACCAGGTGGTAGCAGGTGGTACCAGATGATACCAGGTGGTAGCAGGTGATACCAGGTGGTAGCAGGTGGTACCAGGTGGTAGCAGGTGATACCAGGTGGTAGCAGGTGGTAGCAGGTGATACCAGGTGGTAGCAGGTGGTAGCAGGTGATACCAGGTGGTAGCAGGTGGTACCAGGTGATACCAGGTGGTAGCAGGTGGTACCAGATGATACCAGGTGGTAGCAGGTGATACCAGGTGGTAGCAGGTGGTACCAGATGATACAAGGTGGTAGCAGGTGGTACCAGGTGATACCAGGTAGTAGCAGGTGATACCAGGTGGTAGCAGGTGGTAGCAGGTGGTACCAGATGATACAAGGTGGTAGCAGGTGGTAGCAGGTGATAGCAGGTGGTAGCAGGTGATACCAGGTGATACCAGGTGGTATCAGGTGGTACCAGATGATACAAGGTGGTAGCAGGTGGTACCAGGTGGTAGCAGGTGGTACCAGATGATACAAGGTGGTAGCAGGTGGTACCAGGTGGTAGCAGGTGATACCAGGTGGTAGCAGGTGATAGCAGGTGGTAGCAGGTGATACCAGTTGGTAGCAGGTGGTAGCAGGTGGTAGCAGGTTGTACCAGGTGGTAGCAGGTGATACCAGGTGGTAGCAGGTGATACCAGGTGGTAGCAGGTGGTACCAGGTGGTAGCAGGTGGTAGCAGGTGGTAGCAGGTGGTACCAGATGATACAAGGTGGTAGCAGGTGATAGCAGGTGGTAGCAGGTGATACCAGGTGGTAGCAGGTGGTACCAGGTGGTAGCAGGTGGTAGCAGGTGGTAGCAGGTGGTAGCAGGTGGTACCAGATGATACAAGGTGGTAGCAGGTGATAGCAGGTGGTAGCAGGTGATACCAGGTGGTAGCAGGTGGTACCAGATGATACCAGGTGGTAGCAGGTGATACCAGGTGGTAGCAGGTGATACCAGGTGGTACCAGGTGGTAGCAGGTGATACCAGGTGGTAGCAGGTGGTACCAGGTGGTAGCAGGTGATACCAGGTGGTAGCAGGTGATACCAGGTGGTAGCAGGTGGTACCAGGTGATACCAGGTGGTAGCAGGTGATACCAGGTGGTAGCAGGTGATACCAGGTGGTACCAGGTGGTAGCAGGTGATACCAGGTGGTATCAGGTGGTACCAGATGATACCAGGTGGTACCAGGTGATACCAGGTGGTAGCAGGTGATACCAGGTGGTAGCAGGTGGTAGCAGGTGATAGCAGGTGGTAGCAGGTGATACCAGGTGGTATCAGGTGGTACCAGATGATACAAGGTGGTAGCAGGTGGTACCAGGTGGTAGCAGGTGATACCAGGTGGTAGCAGGTGGTACCAGATGATACAAGGTGGTAGCAGGTGGTACCAGGTGGTAGCAGGTGATACCAGGTGGTATCAGGTGGTACCAGATGATACAAGGTGATACCAGGTGGTAGCAGATGGTAGCAGGTGGTAGCAGATGGTAGCAGGTGGTACCAGGTGGTAGCAGGTGGTACCAGATGATACAAGGTGGTACCAGATGATACAAGGTGGTAGCAGGTGGTACCAGGTGGTAGCAGGTGATACCAGGTGGTAGCAGGTGATAGCAGGTGGTAGCAGGTGATAGCAGGTGGTAGCAGGTGATACCAGTTGGTAGCAGGTGGTAGCAGGTGGTACCAGGTGGTAGCAGGTGGTACCAGGTGGTAGCAGGTGGTAGCAGGTGATACCAGGTGGTAGCAGGTGATACCAGGTGGTAGCAGGTGATACCAGGTGGTAGCAGGTGATAGCAGGTGGTAGCAGGTGATACCAGTTGGTAGCAGGTGGTAGCAGGTGGTTCCAGGTGGTAGCAGGTGATACCAGGTGGTAGCAGGTGGTAGCAGGTGGTAGCAGGTGATACCAGGTGATACCAGGTGGTAGCAGGTGATGCTTTGAGCTGCGTCACGGTGACAGTCGTGGTACTGTTTCTTTATACCAGGATATCGGATTCTGACTCTCAGCGGTGGGACCAACTCAGCCTGATAAAGTTAAAATGAGACGTTTCCTCTGCAGCCGAAACATTTCAGTGTTTGGGGGTGAGGAGGGTTTTAAACTGCTGTCCTAACTTCAACATCAACATCCGGTCTGATTATCTTGCCCATAATATGACAGAGGGGGCAGATCCGCCCCCCTCCTGCCGGCCTTCAGCCCGGTGCCTAACAACATGGAAGAAGAGGAACTGACTATGCTCAGTCATTATTAAATCGAGGGCAGCCAGACGAATTTAGCTAAATTGTTACTTTTAGCTAAATATTATTGTATATTGTTGGGGGGCACAAGCAGGCCTCCTGATACACAGATACAAATTGAAAATAAATAAATAAAAATGAACTAAAAATGGGCACTATGTGCATCAAGTTCATTATTCAGTTATTCTAATAACTAAATATTAGAATCAGACGCAATCTGCTGGAAACCCAACAAATTGCATCTTGTCTTGGACGAGACCATAGAGACAATGGCTTGTGTTGTCACTGGCTTTGCAGGAGTCCCTCATATCATGCTTGTAGCAAAAGTGAAGAGGAAATAGTCTCCTTTAATAAAAAAAACCTCCAGCAGAACCAGAACTTGAACCAGAACCTGGTTCAGTACCAGCAGCCATCTGCCACACCTGGTTGGGGCCAGAGCAGAAGCACAAAAAGAAACAAAAGAAATGCTATAGCTGTCCTTTTTATGCTAATGAAAAGTAAAATATTAATAGCAGGAGAGAAAAAATGGTTAGTTGAGGGCGGCATTAATTCAGTCAACTTAACCCCTTTCAGAGCTCTAGAAGATTAGACCAGATGGAACTTCTATGGAAAGAAAACCTGAAGATACAACACATAATACAACTCAGAGAGCAGTAGAAGAAGAAAGTGAGGAAAAAGGGGCCAGTTTGTTCTCTGGAGATGCAACAGTAAGTCTATAGCAGCATAACTGTAGAGAGATCTCAGAATAACCTAAGCTCTTAGAAATAGGCTGAGAGAGGCAGAACCAGGAGAACCGTCTTTCTGGACCGAATTCCCCTGCAGTAACCCTACAGGGGCAAATAACCTGGGTTTTGTGAATAGCTTGTTTCAGTGATGGAATTACTGCATGTTGGTGATGCATATATATTAATGGAAACTCATATGGCGTGTCTGTTTTCAGATTTTGGTAAACTGTCGCTACAGACCATCAGAGATGTCCTGGTTCCCAGTGGGTTCATCACTGCAGGATATCCAGAGAGGCCTCCAACTCTCAGTGCAATTAATGTGCCCAGCTTTAAAACAGGAAACATCTTCTCACTCTATCTAATTTTTCACTGCAAACATATTTCTAAAAATGCTCTTTTAACTGCTGGATTTGGTATAGTTTGTTGAATTATTATATTGCAATCTGCCCATTTGATTTTCCTTTTGCTATATTTACGTTGGGGTTTGAAAGTCCAATAATTGTTTTATTATGGTGATGGTGGTCTACTACTGATGTCTAACTCTTCTGTGTGCTGTGGTTGCTGAATTTGACTTGTCAAGTATCTGCTGCCTTCAGGTTCTTTTTGTTTGTTTGTTTTGTTGTGTTTGGTACATGCCGTCCACTATCACCGGCTCTTCTGTCAGTGACCTAAGTTCCAGTTTAGGTTTATGTGAGGAAACAATCATCTCACCCTGAATGTAAGCACAACAAAGCAGATGATTGTAGATTTTAGGAAAAACAGGATTAGATCAAACCCTATTTCCATCATGGGAGAAGACGTGGAGGTGGCTGAGGAATATAAATACCTCACTGTTCATCTGGACAAAAGACTGGACTGGAGATGCAATAGTGAGGAGTCTAGAAGAAGAGCCAGAGCAGACTGGACTTCTTGAGGAAGTTAAGATCCTTCAAGGTTTGCAGCAAGATGCTGCAGATCTTCTATCAGTCTGTTGTTGAGAGCATCATCTCTTCATCTGTTGGGGCAGCAGCATCAGAACCAGGGACATAAAAAGGCTCAATAACCTGATTAAGAAGGCTGGTTCTGTTCTGGTTCTGTTCTGGGGACGACTGTGGAACCTCTGGAGATGATGAGGCAAACAAAGAGTCTTCATAAAATCAAGACAATTATGAACATCCCTGACCATCATCTTCATGAAACTGAGCATTGTCAGTCAGGGGCTTCTTCAGATTGACTGTAATACAGACTGCTACAGGAGATCTTTCCTGCCAACAGCCATCACGGTCTACAATAACTCTTTAATTTCCCTTTGGGATAAATAAAGTATTTTTGAATTATAATATTTTGAAGGTGAGACATATTCATTCATTCTTTCATTTGTCATTCAAAATGTTCAAAAGAGAAAAACATAGGACTCTGGTTCTTGTTTTTTGTTACCTGTCTTTCATTTCTTTCAAATTATGTCAGATTATAATATTCAGTATAGACTCTAACTTTTTCATTTTAATAAATGACAAGCTTTTTTTGTATTACCAAACAAGAGATCATTGGTTAGCTGTTTCTTTAAGTCTTGTTCTGGCTTGTTCCAGCTCAGCCATCATTGGTAGGAGACCGTCATACATGTTGGTCCTAATGGCTTTAAGTTTCTCCTGGTACTCCGTTGGCAAGCCATGTTGCTCTGCTCCCATTACAATCACCTGATGTTAATGACAAAAAACAGTCAATCTTTAAACTTGATTAAACAACAGCAGCTATTCAATACTTCTGTTAGTCTTTTTAGGGTCAGCATAAAATCACATTACCCTCATTTTCAAACCATTAATATGATATTTTTGTCCTAAACATGATAATACAAAAAGATTTCTTCATATCTTTTGATTTTGTTTTTAGCTGTGGTTTTAACTTTATAAATTCCAAATTGCTTCCATAGTTTAGGTAAAAATTGTGGATCAACTAAATATGTAGCTCTGAGAATGCAAATAGGACAACTATCTTATTTATATGCACAACAACAAGCATAAAATAATAGAGATGAAAAACTGCTGAAGCATTATAAAGCACAAAGAGATGATGGCTTTGAGAATGGCCTGGCATTCTGGACAACATGCTGTCAGGTCAATGGACTGCAGAATGCCACGCTGAGGCCCGATTGTTCTGATTGTCAATGAAGTAAACTCTTTGAGATCATTTACTAAGAAAAATGAATAGAGCTAAAACATAGGTTTATTGTTTCTAGGTGGATTCTAGAGCCTTCGCAATAAATCAAAAATAAACTATAAATAAGTTATAATAATTTATAAAATAAAATATTATTTAGCCAACTCTTTGTGTATTGTGAGATAGTTAAAAAAGAAAAGGACCAGTGATTGATAGGTCACAAAGCCGAAGTTTTCTGTTTAGTTTTTAGGGGTTTTTTGTTTCTGATTCACATTTAGGTTTATAACAATTGTCCTACACATGAAAAAACATTCATTTAACCAAATATCTACCTAACTTAGGGCAGATTGTTCAAAATAAAAAAACCTTGATAGAGAAATGCTAGTGGACGGATGTGGCCTTCAGCTGTTCTAAAATTTGTCTGTGCAGTTTTGAAGAGGGCAGAGCTGTCTCCTGATCACCGTCTGTTGAATCCACTAAAGGTGATGAACCCAAATGAGTATTTAGGGTGAACTGAAGACATTTGGGAGAAGACATAGTACCATGAGTTCTTTCACTTTTCTCCACAAGTGTTTATCTCAAGTACCAGGGGAGGTTGGAGAATCCAAATAGACTATGTTCAGTAACTTTATTTACGATGCAGTTTAGAAGAACTGTGCCCAGAAGATTATTGGTGCCCTGATGCAACAGCAACCCGGGGACCTTTTGGTGGACCCCAGAAGTGTGAGAGGCCATCAGGCTAAGGAGACAAGTGGACTGATTATTATTTAAAAGAAACCAGGGCCCATCCTGATACAGTCCTGCAGTCAGTATCTGGCTCAAGCAAAGAATGAATGACTGTAGGATGGAGTGAGATGAACAGAGGAATGAGGTTTCATCTGCAGTAATATGGGCTCCTCTGGTTTGTTGTGGTATAGGAAGAGCTGTGATAAAGCAAAGCTATTAATTCACTCTTCCATCTGCACTCCAACCTAAAGTCCTGAGACCTGAATAGTGGAGCTACTGATCTTGATCTACACAAATCTGTGGAAAAGGTTAGAGCATTTAAGACAGCCTGCATAGTGAGACAGACTATCCAGACTGTCTCACTGGGAGGAGACCCCAAGGGTGGGTGGGAGTAGATGTCTCTTCTGGCATGGCAATGCCTTGAAAAGCCCCTTAATGAGCCTCAGTGTCACCAGGGAAAGGTTTGGCTGGATACACCTTTTGGATCTGTTGCCCCTGCAGCCTAATCTTGGACAAATGAAAGACAACAAGTGGATGGATTATTTTTTTAATGGTCTGGACATCAGGCTCAGTTTTCCATTAATTGTTATTTTCTATAGAGCTATGTGGTTCCTTTCACATAGTTTTAATGTAAATTATTTCATATTTTCCAATATACTGAATATTGACTTCTAGAGCCATTAATAATGAAGAAGAATCAGATATGTTTTAAGTAGCATTTTACATACGTTGTGTACTTAAAGAATTTATCTTGGTTGCAAGAATGTCCAGTGACCAATCCCAAAGTTAGAAATAGAGAAACTAGAAGATCTCTTTTAATTTAACAACATAATTATGTTTTTAGTAGGTACGCAAAATGGATGGGATTGGATTGAAATATATTGATTATATATAAGTATTTGAAGAATATTGTAGGACAATTTCATTTCATGAACTAAAACTGAATGTGATAAGGAAATAATAGACAAGACAAGGATTTTGAACTTTTCACAAGCAAATCCCAAACTAACTAATGAAACCTGGGCAGTTAATATAAATACATTTGATCATTTTATCACTGAACCTAAAGGCCAACTTTCTTTTTCATGAGTTAAAGTGACAACTTCCAGTAAATTTAAGTGCATAGAAACTCCTTCAGGATTTACATGATAGCCAGCATAAATTGATGTAAAAAGACCTTACCTGTAGATACTGTGGTGATGGTTGGGCATACACACAGCTGTTCATTATGTAGGTACGACAGCTGATATCTTGACCTTTTGTCTTCACTGATAATTCCACTGGTCGGTACGCACCTAACATCACATTCTCTTGACTGAATGGGTGCACACACAAGAGTGCACATGTTTTTAAGTTTCATATGAAAGCATACAAACATGTCCAGACAAAAGTGAAAAACAAAGCAAATGAAATAACGTTTTACTTGTCTAGTGACTCTAGATCAGATATGCTCATCCGCCACACCACACCCCACACCTCGTCCCCTGGGCTGTCCTCTATGGTGGCCACACCACCATGCCAGCGGTCACTGGCTAGACCTTTGTAGTTGCCAAACACCAATTTATAATCCTAAAAAAGACATGAACGTCATTGATCAGATTTACTTTCCAGCATATAAGAGCTAGATGCTGATGGTACTTCTTTGCCACTATACCTTGAGCTTTGCCACGCAGTACACTGTTGCAGAGGGATTCTTGAGCTGGAGACGCTCCTTTAGAAGGTTACTACCATATGCAAAGTACAGAAATGTTTGGTTATTCTCCATGTTGTTATCAGGTGAGGACCTGTAAACAGGAGTAATCAAAAACAAAGAGTGAGCAATTAGCTGAGCCCCAGCTGTGTGTTTAGAGAAGCTGCTGGTAAAAATGAGAGCCTGAACAGCACAATGACGTAACTGAAGCACTGGCCTTTCAGCAGCACCACTCTATTCCTGCGCTAATCCTACCCACTGTCACTGAGCACTATTCACTCACAAGTCATTTACCACACGGGTTCAGACAAAGGCACAGAACCATGTGCTTAACATAAAATACACATATTCTCACACACAAAATCAGCAGCAATACATAAGAAATATTGTTGTAAAGAAAATATGAGGAGCATAAAATATTTCTATTAGTGCTAATTTTACAGCTTCATTCGTCACAGTTTGCACACAAAGATTATTTTCTTGAAACTAGAGGTATTATTTCCAAACAACACCTGAAATAATTCAAACTACAATCTAATGATTAACTAATAATTTAGTCATGAAGGTTCTGGTTGGTTAGGGTGTGAGGTCAAACCTCAAACCTCTGAGCAGAGAGCACTGTGGAGCAGAGGCAGAGGCTTGAGACAGCGGAGATTCACCATTCATGGACAGCATTGTAATATGGACGTAAGGCACATGGAGCAGTAGCAAAATCAACTTTACAAATTGCTAGTTGATTACAATGCAAGGCATTATGAGTATGTACTGGAGCAATTAAGACCACTTCCATCGTTGCTATTTTAGTAGAGACTAATACGAATCTCTTAGAACCAAGGAGAGTAAAAACTACAACTTATCGCACAAAATTGAAAAGTAGTGAAGAAAAAAGACTTTAAAAAGCAAACTAACTAAAGCAGGGGTCTCAAACTCCAGTCCTCGAGGGCCGCAGTCCTCACTGACTGGAATGAAATGGCTTAATTACCTCCACCTTGTGTAGATCAGTTCTCCAAAGCCTTAATTATTCCATTCAGGCGTGGTGCAGCAGAGGCACATCTAAAAGTTGCAGGACTGCGGCCCTCGAGGCCTGGAGTTTGAGACCCCAGAACTAAAGGATTGCTGGGAATACTCCAAGTATAGAAAGAAATAGGCTTAGGTGGACAGGATATGAATGGGATTGGATAGCAAGACATTCTCAAATAATAATCGGTGGTAGGAGTTTTTCCCACAGTCGGCAGATTGCTGGTTTGATCCCCACTCCACCCGCCTCTGTCGTTGTGTTGTTGAGCAAGACATTTCACTCACCTTGCTCGCCATGTTGCCTCATATTTTACTTCAACGATGGAGTTGAAGTATTAGCAACAATGTGGAGCTGTAAGAAATACAATTACACTGTCTACAAACCACGTTAGGAGATTTAGGCTGTAGTTTTAAATCATTTGACCTCAGACTATCTTAAAAGGGGTTAGCTAGTTTTATGTAGTTAAACCAATATAAACACGTTATATCTGGACAGAATTATTATATCTACTAATCAAACATTATAAAAACCTGCTTGGGATTTGTGAAACCGTTGTCCTACTCGTGAAAACTCGTGAAATTGGATTTGAAAATTTTTTTTTCCATTAGTAAAATATTTTTTTATTTACTAAAAAGTTATTCTAAAGCAATTAAAGCATGCACCTTATGTGCTCTTTTTTATGTATTTGTTTGATGTTATTGTGACGCGTTGTCTCCATGTTTGTAGCCCCTTGGCATTTGTCATTACATCACATATGTACTGTTTTGTTTTCGGTGTCTCAATAAAGATATAAAAAAACTACAGTTTGTGAGGTTGCATACTCATGTACACTAGGTGGCGGTATGCACCCATGAAGTTGTTTGTCATCCGCCAAGAAGAAGAAAAGCAACAAGCAGGTAAACAAACATTTGTTCGAGGAGACCTCGAGTTGGTTTTTTAGTTTGATAAGCACTCTTACTGATGTATTTATGATCTATAACAACAGTTAAGAAATACAGAAAAGGCTGAAGAAATGAAGGCGTGATTTGTAGTTTCTGACACTTTCAGGTATGGAACCGCGGGCTGTTGGATGAGCTAAATGTTTTGGTTTTTTTAGCTGAATGGTTTGTTTTGGCTAGTTAAGGTGACAACTGACGTCACAAGACAAGTTGTTTAAGGTCGGTGTTTGAGATCAGCAGGGGTTAAAATGAACTGGCAAGAATCTGTTCGCGAAACGGATGTTTTACATTTTCAAAATACCGTCTCATCAAAATAGTGTCTGATAAAAATGACCCAAAAAATAAACAAACCACTTGCAAAACGTCGTTGTTGTACCTATTAAGACGTAATGGCTGTAAATGACCTGAGTCCTGGACTGCTAGCGCTGAACTGAGGCAAAGTTCAACTCTTGTAGATCAATCTGTAAGGTTACATTTGGTTTGGGTGTCATTTGTGACGCTCAAGTTATTCATGATAGTTTGAATATATTCCGCTTCATTTAATGATTTTTCACTACTCTAAAGATTGCGATCAGCCGTATTTTAAATCTTCATTCTATTCTTTAAGACTTAGAAAAGTAACAATTTTAGGATCGTTTATGGCATAAAACCATATTAGGGGAGATTTAGGCTGTAGTTTTAAATCATTTGACCTCAGACTATCTTAAAAGGGATTAGCTAGTTTTATGTAGTTAAACCAATATAGACACTTTATATCTGGACAGAATTATTATATCTACTAATCAAACATTATAGGAACCTGCTTGGGATTTGTGAAACCGTTGTCCTACTCGTGAAAACTCATGAAATTGGATTTGAAAACTTTTTTTTTTGTTTGAGATAATTATTTTTGTTTTTGTTTCTTGTGAACTAATGCTACTAATAATACTAGTACTTAATAATAATTGGTACTAATCTTTTAGTTGAATTATTGCAAAACAGTTTTTACCTCCAATGGTGTTCTCTGGTGTTAATATCTCTAAACAAATTAGGATATATATGGCATAAAATATATTTTTTCAACCTTTATTATAGAAGTAGAATGGTTATTGATGTAGAAGGTGTGCAATTCACCCCTCAACATAGTTATCAGCCAGCCATCATTTTTATAGACCTGCTTAATCTGTTTAAGAACAAGGCAGGGTTGGCTATTCCTGACAGAGTGGGTGAGATGCTGGGTTACCTCAGACAGATCCATCACAGGGCAAAGCAGAGATAAGCAGAGGTGTCCTCACTCTCAGGGTGATTCAGAGTGATCAATAAACCTGACATGCATGGTATTGGACTGTGGGAAGACTCTGCACGGTCTAGGTTAGGTTAGGGTATAAACCCAGGACCTCCTTGTTCCAAGGCAGCTGTGCTTACAGCTGTGCCTGTTAGCAACCACAATGTTAACAGAAAAGAGTAAAATATATATGATTAGTTTATTTACTTTTGAGGTCTCATAACTTTAGCATAAAGTCTGAAATATGTCAGGAAACAGAGATGGGCAGAAGCAGTAAAAGAAATCCTCCAAAAGGTGAGATAAAACAGTTACACACTTCACTATACACTATACACTTCAGTTTGTTGTTATTTCAAAGCTTCTGTTTGAAATAAGGATGTAGATGGAGAAATGGAGTCATTAAGGATGCCAAACTAATGATAATAATAATAATAATAATAATAATAATAATAATAATAATAATAATAATAATAATAATAATAATAATAATTAATAATAAAGTTTTGAAAAATAGTAATTAGTGTATACAGTTAAGGTCAGAATTATTAATCCCCTTGATGAAATCACACAAAACATAATATTTTCATGGAAACAACTTTAATAAAAACTTTTATTGCTTGTAAATGAAAAAAGACAAAATCTCCACAAAGTTTGACCAGTAGATTTTTCTGATGTGCTGAATTGTAACAAAAAACCTGAAAAATGACAATGCTGGCTAGTCTGAAGGAGCTGAGTGGTGGAGATGCGGCGGATGGCTCTGTGAGGTGGAAGCTGGGATGCTGCAGCTCTGAGGAGGAGCTACGTCTGGGTCCAACCAGGAGTTTTGAGCAGCTGAATAATTACAATGGGAGATTAAAGGATTTTTTTATACATGCATGAAAGGATCGAGACAACACTCCAGGTATGTTTTAGAAGAGGGAATAACATTATAAAAAAATGTGAAACTCCAAAAAGTTGATTTTAAATGATACTGCTCCTTTAAAACATGGTAATGTGTTTTCTAACTCTGTTCTTTTGTCTGATGAGACTAAACTGACGAGCATAGGGATGTTCATCCCTAAATACCCAGTTCCCATCTTTAAACATGGTAGTGGCAGCATGATGTTATGGGAACCTTGTTCATCTTCATAGAATCATAGCAAAAAAACAAGAGAATGTTGGCATTTGGAAAAATAACTTAAAGAAACTTTTGGCCGAGGCTGTCTTTCAGGTCTCCAGGTCCAACATTTGAAGGACAAACTTGTCCTAGAGTGGCCCTCACAGGACCTACATCTCAGAATCTGTGGCAAGCCCTGAGGTTCAGGCAGAGATGATCTGGAATCATGTACCTCATGAGACATGCCAGCCTAGTGAAGAACTGCTGATTGGGGCGTTTGTCAGCTGGAAGAGAGAGAGGCCACACTGTTGACCACTAAATGTCAGAAGGGCTGATAGTTTTGCTCTGGTCTTTCTTTTGTTTTCTTGCTACAGTTCAGCTGGGGCTGCAAAAAATAGTTATTTTAATAATTTATTAGTCTATTAGTTATTCCAAAGGATAATCTGCTAAAACAATTGCATGTTCTGCAGATTTATCTTTAAAATACGTACTTAAATAATTTCATACAATATTAGAAACTCATTAAAAGATGCAAATAAACTAATAATTTAATTTCTTCTTAAAGAAGAAAATAATAACTTTATTGCCTAAATTTTAAGAGCTTAGCATTCCTTTAAATAAAATGTTTGTAAATGTTTAAATAAAAGATAAGATCTAGCAGGCTGCTGCTCAGACTGTCACTAACTCACCCTACTTCTACTTCTACCTCCATCTCTGGACTATATTGTTCTGTAGGTATTGTTTATACCGGTACTCATTCAAAATTAAATCACTCTGCAGAAAACTGGATCTCTTGTACTGATATATGTACCTCATGCGAATGGGGGAAAAAATGGAAGACACCAAAACATCTGTTTCTACTTTGTTTTAATTTGTTTAGTTTGTTAAAATATATGTAACCATTTGATTTATATTGTTCCCATGATTGATACTTACAGAAATGGACAAAGTGGTGCAGCAGTCACTATAATGTGTAGCGTTTGCTGTCCAGTTTGCATCTGATTTGAGGGGCAGAGGGTCTCAC
The DNA here is from genome assembly GCF_019740435.1 of Gambusia affinis. NCBI lineage: Eukaryota > Metazoa > Chordata > Actinopteri > Cyprinodontiformes > Poeciliidae > Gambusia > Gambusia affinis. Next base: position 292,065 of record NC_057872.1, on the reverse strand, counting down.
CTATTCCAGCCTGGCATTACACTCATCCACAACGGTTCCACAGGCAAGCTGCTCACATTTATCAGTCCTTTCCTCCAAGTATTTCAAATAAGGTGTAAAATCTATCAGAAATAATACAAAATTAACATGATTTTGCTATACAGAAAAAAGTAGGGGGGATCAGATGGGGCTCATGCCAGTCCCCAGAAGAGGGGGGTCCAATGGAGACCAATGGAGTCTAACTGTCACTGGAAACTAACCTTACTGCAGGCAATGTGGACCAAGCTCTGACACTGGTTACAGCCTGTATTAAAAGACCTGGTACCCCGTACTCCTGGATTACCCCCACGCTCTCAACCAAGTCCACAAAGCACATGTAAAGTGGTTGGGTGAACACCCAGGGACCCTCCAGGACCAGCAGAGTCCTGGAGGGCTGGTCCAGTTTTCCACAGCCAGGATGGAAACCTGTAAAGCTGTTCAGCCAATTCTTCTGCAAATTCTGCAGAATTTGCATCCAACAATTATGTGAAAATAAATTCTTCATTTACTTTCTTGCATTTGTTTGCATAAAATTACATATTAATAATTGTAAAAGATTTGGCCAGTATTTTTGCAATTATTTGTGGTCAAATTAAGTTAAATTCTGACTGCAGTTTTTGTTTCCTGGTGTAGGATGCTAAGGAAACTTACCCTATAAAACACAGTTCTCAGACGTTGGCACCACTTGATCTAAACTCCAGTTGATTTTCAACACTGGCTTCTGTTAAATCTTGAGACTCTTGCGGATGTCTTTTCAGGTCTTTGACAGATGCAGATAAAACTGAGTCAGGACTCATGACCTGGTTACAAGTTCATCTGTGCCCATCAGTGATGTCTGTGAGCGCCCTCCTGCGATGCACCTCTAGGTAATACTTAGCATGGTTCTAGATTCTCTCCAGGAAATCAGCTTTGTTTCAAAATCCAGACTCTGGGAATCTGTCAATATCTTATTTTAAAGGACTCCCTGTATGTATCAGTGAAACATACGATGCATATGTCAGTCAGGTGACTTGCCATGTCCATATGTGTAGTATAAATACAAAATATGCAGGTAGGTATACCAAGCAGTCATTCCATTATGACCACCTGGCTAATAATGTGTTCATCTGTCCTTCTGCTGCTAGTTGACCTGTTGAGAAATGGTCTCCATTTGATTCCTGAAGATATGCTGTTTGTTCCATCTTGATGTTAGCATGATGTTAAAGGTGTAATATGGAACTTTTATTTATTTATTTATTTTTTTTTACATATTTGTCAAAATGTTCATTATTTTGTGATAGTATAGTTTGAGACAGATAAGCATGTCCCTATGGTCCTACTGTCATTTGCAGAAATAGACTACTCTGTCAGAAACAATCAATCAGAGACACGAGACGGGTCTTAGCGCTGTCAATCATCCTTGTGTATCTGCTGCCCACAATTTCCACCTTGCTCTCTGCTGCTACAGCTGGTTCACCACAATGGAACCTGTTATGAATGCTAAAGCTGGTTAGCATGGCCACCGATGACAGTTTTCCAGTAATGGTAAGTTGTTTCTTTGCCATTCGTACACTGAGCAGGCAGTATGTAAAGACAAATTAGTCCTTCTGGTTCTGATTGGTTGTTTTTGATCGAGAGGTTCGGGGGGCTTTTCTGGAGACAAAGGATGGCCCAGGGAGGAGGCAGACGAGCTCCTTTTGTTAGCTGTCATACTACACTGTAACAACATGGTGACAGTTTGAACAAATTTGTAAAAAGAAAAATGTTTCATAAAAATTAAATATCCCAGATTTGACTTCTTTAGTAATTTGAGCTAAAGTAGTTAATCTGTGTGATCAGGGCGTACAGCCAGAGCCTTTGCTCCCCACATGCATCGCTGAGCTTTGTACATAAAAAATTGCTCTGGACCCACCTGTAATTTAAGGTCCATTGAAACAATTCCCATATTATGGCCTAAATCTATGGTCAACATTAACTTCTATGTATACCGTTTTATATTCTAGATTCTAGAATGGACTAAAACTTACATTTAATGTGTTCTTCTTTAGACTTTATCTAACCAGGATAAAACATTTTGAGATCAAAGATCTCCTGACAATCATGCAGCTGAAACAGTTGTTTACAAAACCAGTATAATATTTAATCAATAATATTTCATTTAAAGTATGCAAAGAATATACAGTTAGGGCCAGAAATATTTGGACAGTGACATAAGGTTTGTTATTTTAGCTGTTTACAAAAACATGTTCAGATATACAATCATATATATAATATGGGCTGAAAGTGCACACTCCCAGCTGCAATATGAGAGTTTCCACATCCAAATCGGAGAAAGGGTTTAGGAATCATAGCTCTGTAATGCATAGCCTCCTCTTTTTCAAGGGACCAAAAGTAATTGGATAATGGACTCTAAGGGCTGCAATTAACTTAGAAGGCGTCTCCCTCGTTAACCTGTAATCAATTAAGTAGTTAAAAGGTCTAGGGTTGATTCCAGGTGTGTGGTCTTGCATTTGGAAGCTGTTGCTGTGACCAGACAACATGCGGTCAAAGGAACTCTCAATTGGGGTGAAGCAGAACATCCTGAGGCTGAAAAAAAAGAAAAAATCCATCAGAGAGATAGCAGACATGCTTGGAGTAGCAAAATCAACAGTCGGGTACATCCTGAGAAAAAAGGAATTCACTGGTGAGCTTGGGAACTCAAAAAGGCCTGGGCGTCCACGGAAGACAACGGTGGTGGATGATCGCCGCATACTTTCTTTGGTGAAGAAGAACCCGTTCACAACATCAACTGAAGTCCAGAACACTCTCAGGGAAGTAGGTGTATCTGTCTCTAAGTCAACAGTAAAGAGAAGACTCCATGAAAGTAAATACAAAGGGTTCACATCTAGATGCAAACCATTCATCAATTCCAAAAATAGACAGGCCAGAGTTAAATTTGCCGAAAAACACCTCAAGAAGCCAGCCCAGTACTGGAAAAGTATTCTATGGACAGATGAGACAAAGATCAACCTGTACCAGAATGATGGGAAGAAAAAAGTTTGGAGAAGAAAGGGAACGGCACATGATCCAAGGCACACCACATCCTCTGTAAAACATGGTGGAGGCAACGTGATGGCATGGGCATGCATGGCTTTCAATGGCACTGGGTCACTTGTGTTTATTGATGACATAACAGCAGACAAGAGTAGCCGGATGAATTCTGAAGTGTACCGGGATATACTTTCAGCCCAGATTCAGCCAAATGCTGCAAAGTTGATCGGACGGCGCTTCACAGTACAGATGGACAATGACCCCAAGCATACAGCCAAAGCTACCCAGGAGTTCATGAGTGCAAAAAAGTGGAACATTCTGCAATGGCCAAGTCAATCACCAGATCTTAACCCAATTGAGCATGCATTTCACTTGCTCAAATCCAGACTTCATACGGAAAGACCCACAAACAAGCATGACCTGAAGGCTGCGGCTGTAAAGGCCTGGCAAAGCATTAAGAAGGAGGAAACCCAGCGTTTGGTGATGTCCATGGGTTCCAGACTTAAGGCAGTGATTGCCTCCAAAGGATTCGCAACAAAATATTGAAAAGAATATATTTTGTTTGGGTTATGTCTATTTGTCCAATTACTTTTGAGCTCCTAAAATGTGGAGTTTTTGTAAAGAAATGTGTACAATTCCTACATTTTCTGTCAGATATTTTTGTTCAACCCTTTAAATTAAACGTTACAACCTGCACTTGAATTCTGTTGTAGAGGTTTCATTTCAAATCCAATGCGGTGGCCTGCAGAGCCCAACTCGCGAAAATTGTGTTACTGTCCAAATATTTCTGGCCCTAACTGTATGTGTGCATCAAGCATGTCCTGTTTGATGATTATATCTAAGCCACACACCTTCTGGATTTGATCTTTGCAAGTCTCTTCTTTACAGATGATGCCAAACTACAGTCTGCAAATTCTATTTTACCTTTAGTATGTGCATCACTGCAATCTCAGTTGTAGATAGTGTTTAGTAGCTTCTTAGCACAGGCTAAGTTTTCAAATATCTCTGTCTGGATGGCCTGAAGCCTTCTCTGATTGCTTCTGTGTGGTTGGAAGAAAAGTTGTTGAATCATTATTTTAATGGAATGTGCCAACCAGTAAGCCTTAGAAATCCTACATTTCAGTTTGCCAAAATTCTGAAATTATAAATCTTCTGTCAAATAAGAATTTAGCAAGTCCATATTGAGTCAAATCAATTCTGTAATGAAAAAAGAAGATTCACTGTGCTTTGAGTTTCCTTTACACTTAGACTTGAGGCTTTGTAGTCAGGCGTGAGTCTGGTACAGGACATTGGTGGGATCCAGGGGTCCGGTAATGCTGGGTCTGAGCAGCACCACAGGATCCGCTCAGCCTGCTCTGAATTGGGGAACTCAACTGGTCCAGGGCCCGGCAGTTGGAGCCTGCTGCTCTGTCCCTGCCTCTGGGGAAAAACAACTCATTCTGTTTGCCCCCAGGTCCTCCAACTTTTAAATGGTTGAAATACACTTGAGTCAAATGAATTATTTTCTGCTTGTTGTCAAGTTCTGCAGCAGATGAACCTGAAGAGCCATGTTTCTGAAACCTGTTAAAACTGCTTCAACACACCTGAAACAAACCAAGGGCTCATTATTGGGCTTCTGCAAAACCTCAAGACACGGTGAGGTGGAAATGAAGCCATTTGATTCCAGTGCCTGCGACAGACTGGCGACCTGTCCAGGGTGACCCCGCCTCTCGCCCAGAACGTTAGCTGGAGATAGGCACCAGCAACCCTCCCGACCCCATTAGGGACGAAGGGTGATTAGAAAATGGATGGATGGATGGATGATTCCAGTGCTTTGGAGCAGGAAGTCATCTAATAATTGAAAATTGTGGGGATAGGGTTCCTGATTTAAAGTAAGCATTCAAGCAGAAAAACAGCTCGAACTATGAGTCACTACATCGTGTGAGCACTTATCAGCATTGTGGATGCACAATGTTTAATCTAGCAGACTGAGCAGGAACTTTGAAATGAATATCCATGTCTTTTCTTGTTTCAGGTCACAGAGGCAGCAGGCGATGGCTTTTCTAGTCCAGCAGAGAGCTCTGTCAGCTGCAGAGGCTGTCAACGCTCTCAGACCATTTTATTTTGCTGTTCATCCAGACTTCTTTGGTCAATTCCCCAGAGAACGGGCAAGTTATCTTCAAATTAGTGTACTTAAAAGGATGAAGAATTTGTTGATTTGTAAACCCATTAATTTGGAAGTCCCAACCCTAACCTGAACATTAACTTGATAACACATAAAATATTAACTTGTTTTATCATCTTGTTTATTGCTTATTCAGGCTATACATTATTTAACAGCAGAGACTGTCTCACCACAACATTCAAGATAATAAAAAATCTATTTGTAAAATCTCACCACTAAACACTTAAAGTGCTCATTGTTGTTATTTCAGTTTCAGATCATAGTTCTGTCATAAATTTGCCATGACAAACCTCTCTCTACTGATCGCTTTGCAACTTTCATTATGTAAATGTAACCCTGTCAGTGTGAGATGAGACCTCGCTGTTCCTTAGACTCTGCGTTGTGTTTTCTTTAATTGTTGTTGTCGGAAGGAAACTTGAGGCAGGAATCGGATCGTGGTTCAGATCGTTTATTCGGACCACCCGACAGCGCAGCGGCTTCGCCTTCAGAATTCACAGCAAATACTGACCGTTGTGCTGCCAGCACACCGTAACGGACGCCGAGTACGGCGTTCTTTAACGGACACACTTTACCAACTTCCACAACTCAAAGAACAAATCTAACATTTTGGGGACATCCGCTGACATATTTAAGCTACTGCCCTACATAAACATCCCATTAGACTGTATGTGTGTGTGTGTGTGTGTGTGTGTGCACTTATTAGCACCTCAGTTCTGCAACAAAGTCTGAATGGTTAAGTCTGGATGTCGACAGTTTTTTGTAGGGATGTTCACTGTCTATAGCAAATCATATTTTGATATCTTGCTGTAACTAAAATTGTTAAACTGCGTTTTTTGTCCAGGAAGTGAATGAAAATTCTTTGAAGCAGTTAAATGGCTACATGGAAAATTTGCAGAAGCCTGGCTTGAAGTTAGTTCGGCCAATAAAGCTCACCTTTTATATCAGGGACACTAAGGAGAGCAGTGAGAAGCAGCCAGGCTTTGTCTCTTCAGGTACTGGTTACATTCATTTTACTGTGGACACTGAAAATGCTACATTTTAACTGATTTAAAACTTTTACAGGTTTCCGGTCCGTGAGTTTCATTCTACACACAAATGATATTTTCAGTACCGTGATGAACGTGCTGACATCCTGCAGCTTGCCTGTGGAGCACATAGAGAGACATGAAAAAAGCTTTGGGACATGTAAAGGTGGGCCTGACGGAGGAGGATCTTTTCATAGACCCATAAAATGGGATAAAAGCTACTACACCTTCACTGGGTTCAGAGATCCTGAGCAGGAGCTGCAGCAGACCAAGAGGATGGAACCTACACTCCAGTTAGTAACACTGACTGCATATCCAGTATATCAGTATAATCTGTCAGACATTATTTTATAAGAAAAACAGTGAAGTACCTTTTGAGGTCCTGTTTTTTGTAAAAAAACAAAACAAAAAAAACAAAAAAAAATAAAAAATAACTACAGCACATTCAGCTGTATATATATAATGTATATATTTGAATTAATGTTTTTTGTAAACCTGTTTTCTTGTTTTTCATATTTTTGGCAGTGGTTGGCTGAGAAACAGCGAACCTGAGGCAACAAAGAAACACAATGCTAGTCTTCCACGGAGAGAAGAGCTGAGCAGACTGAAGAAAGAACTGTGTGAAAAGTTTCTTTTGGCAGATATCAGGTAAGCTTCTTCTGCGTCCTCCAACACTGACTGTATAGTTTTACTGAAAATGTCCAGTTATTGTCCAGCCATCTGCCAATCAGTGTAGAAAAATAATAAGTCTGCTGAAGACTTAAAAAGTACAGAAACCACTATTACAGTTTCACTATTTTTGCAAAGTAAAGAAAATCAGTCATTTTCAACATTTTTTTCATCTTTATTGTTACCAATACAATTCAATGGAAAACAAAACAAATCAAAACAAGAAAATATCATGAGAAACATAAAAAATTAGTCAAGATGGATAACCTGGTTCCAGAACAGCACAGTTCATATATGATGCTTTCACCTTGTTGTCAAAGTGCAATTTAATTTTATGTAAGCGTTCTTTTTATTTTGGTAGGAGACTGGTTGACACTTTGATAACTCAACTGAGTTATTTTGCAGAGTTATGGGGCAACATCTTCAGAATTTCACTGCAAAAATGAGCAATAAGAGTAATCAATAAGGCGTCATAAAGTGGTGGTGTGAGGTGGTGAGGCAGATGCTGAGGATCCAGGTAGATGTGAGGAAATGAAGATTTTAATAATAAAAAACAAATCCAAAGTCCAAAAAACCTGCAGCACAGCTGAGCAGAAGCTAATGGCTCAACACTGGTAGCAAATAGGATACACGAATGGACACGACGACGGAACGAGCACACGTCAGACAAGGACCCGACCAAGACACAGAGACATTGGTGACATTAAGTACACAGGAGGCAATCGAGGAACGAGACACACCTGGGAATAATCAAGGGGAAGACAGGACAGAAAGCACAGAAAAACACAGACCATGACATAAGGCTGGTTATTTAATTCATACAAAAGCACTATTCATAAAATCTAATCTGTAGGGCAGCAGGTGGGCTAGCAGTTACTGTACGTGACTAGACTATTTGACATTTATGCTTTAAATGATTCCATCAACAGTTTAGATTTTATGTTGAGTTGGATAGGTAACATAAAAGATGGATGTTTTAATGCATCAGAATAACTTGATTTCTTACTTTACAACACCCTGCTTGAGGGGTGTGCCACTGTCACATGAGGGTGAAGATGGACTAGCAAAAAGCTCTACACAGATTAGTCTTAAGATGGACTTGTGATATTATTGCTGTGTTTAGGTGGCAGCGCAGCTGGGGAGTGGCTCATAAGTGCTCTCAGCTTCAGAGTCTGACCCGACTGTCTCACCAGAACCCAGAGGACCTGCTCAATCTTCAGGGTAATGTTTCAATGGGGTTGTCATTTATAAATATATGCCAAGACCGCAGTTTGTAACTTTTATTAAAAAATATTGTTTACAGATTTGCTAAAACTACCATCATGTCATGATAGTAATCTAAGAAAAAAATCAAGCTCCTGTTATTGCCATCTGAAGAAATGCACTGCTCTTGGTCAAAAACAGTCAGAGATAGGAGGGGGGGTCTTCCAATAGTCAGTCAAGCTAATGTACATGCTGCTAAGTGTGCTAATGGTGTGGAAACAACTTACTGTTCCAGGGAAACTGCTTATCCTCTGTTATTGGTCGGCCATGCTAACTAGCTTTAACATTCATTGCTGGCTCCATTGTGGTGAACCAGCTGCAGCGTAGCAGAAGCAAAGAGGAAATTATGAGCAGCAGCTACACAGGCGTGATTGACATTGCTAAGACCCACCTCCTGTCTCTGATTGTTTCTGACAGAATAGTTTATTTCTGCAAATAGGGCAACAAATGCTCAACTATCTTTATCAAAGATTGCAATATTTCCACATTATGCATCCATGAAATTCTCCCATGTTGTATTTACCAGACCCTTTAGAATTTTCTCAAACATGAGAATTCCCATTGTGGGCATATTAGTATTTTAAAAAATAGGAGTAGATTGTAGTGATTGTGTTCATTTGATCTCCAACATAATTACTAGTATTAAGCAGAACAATGAAATAAATTAGAAAATAAGTGTGTAGAATGGCTAGGACCATTTAAATGTTGTCCCACCTCCCCACCAGGCCATACTGTTGTGTTCGCTGACCAGTCGGACATGAATGCTTCTGGAGACGTCATGTTGGGAACCATGGATGTTCACCATCAGTGGACCAAAGTAATACCACTGGAGTTATTCTGCCGTAACATGTTCCTTCTTTAACTTAATTTTCTTTAACACTTCCTTGCATTTGCTTCCAGTTATTCCAGCAGCTGCCCAGCTATCGGAGTCTTCAGCAGCAAACAGACTGGTTGAAGGAAAGAATCAGTTGCCTTCTGGGTGGATCCCAAGTAATCCACCTCGGACCAGTCCAGCCTATCGCTGAGCACTACAGCACGCTAAATGCTTTTCACAAGAGCCTGATGTCCCAACGCCTGCACCTGCATCCCAGGAGCCTGCATGGCCTTGCCATGGTGCTGGACAAGTATGTACTATGGGGTTCCATGACTTCGGATTTTTAAAGTCAAGCTCAGCATGTTGAAAGTGAAATTGACTTTGACTAGTTGTGTGATGTCATAGAAACACAGGAGAGAAGCTTCACAGCAACTAAGAGGCTTTACAGCAGATACTGACAAATCACTGCTTAGACACTTAGAAACGTTGGGTTACTTTTCTAAGTCTTTTTCTAACTTCTCTCGGTGTTTCACTATGGGAATTGCCTCAGCGTGACCCAACTATGGAAGCTCCAATGACATCACGTCTGTCCGGGATATACAGGTTGAGCCGTGACCGTGGCTCCACCCTCCATCCAATATCACAGACAACCTACCCCTCTCAACTCATTCAAAGCAGGTTTCATTCCGTGCCTTGTAAGAAGAGATGTGTTGGTGAAACACCTCACTCTGTTATCAAAGAACCAGGGATTACATTAAGTAACCCAATGTTCTTTTTCTAACTTCGCTCTGTGTTTCACTATGGGAGATATGGCCAACTCCCGAATTGCATGTTGGCCCCGCAGCAATGCTTGGCAGAAATTCATACAATCCAGGACTTAGGTGGAGCCTGATTATGAGCCAACCCCAAGCACCAATGATGACTGGGCCACATCCAGCCTGTAAAACCTCACAAATGTGTGCGGTGTAGCCCAACTGGCTGAAGCACAGATGTCCTGGACAGACACACCGTGGAACAAAGCCCAAGAGTAGAATGGGCTCTCACCCCTTCAGGGGCCTCTGACCCTGAGCATCAGTATGCCAGAGATATAGTCTCCACAATTCAGTGTGCTAACCTTTGGTGAGAGATAGGTTTGCCCTTATGAGAAGTGGCCCAAGACACGAACAGGTTATCACCTCTTCTAAAGTCAGCTGTCCTGTCAACATAATCCCTCAAAGTTCTCACTGGACATAAGCAATTAAGCCTTTTCTCTTCTGCTGAAGAGAAAGGAGGTGTATGGAATGCCAACAGTTCCACCATCGAACACCTGTATGATGTTTCAGTCACCTTGGGCACAAAAGCAGGATTGGGTCTCAAGCACACTTTGGAGAGCCCCAGTGCCCACTGTAGGCAAGTAGGACTGACAGACAGTACGTGTAACTCACCTACTCTCTTAGCAGTAGTTAAAGCTAAGAGCAGTGCAGTTTTCAATGTCAGAAATTTCATTCCAATACCCTCCAAAGGCTCAAAGGGATGATGGCAAAGGGCTTCCAGTACCAGAGTGAGGTCCCATAATGGCATGAAAAGCCTAGAGGTGGGCAGCTTATGTCAAGCCTCCTTCTGTCCCTCATGGTTGTGCTGACAGAACTTGGATTAGGGCTTCAATGGCCACCAGAACTAAGGACAGGCCCTGTTCCCTCACTCTGACTAGAGTTGGGGATATTAGACTCAGAGGTGGGAATGCATAGAGCAACACATTCGGCCAGGAGTGAGCCAGCGTGTCCACGCCCAGTGGTGCGTCTCGGTCCAACAGGGAGAAAAACAGTGGGCAATGAGCGTTTTCCCATGATGCGAAGAGATCTATGGCAACCCGTCAGTATGTCTGCCAGATCTGCTCCACCACTTGAGGGCGCAGCTTCCACTTTCCGTAAAGGGGGTTGCCTCTGGATAACAGATCCACCCCTCTGTTTTGAATTCCTGATACATGCGTTGCGTGAACCGATAGAAATCTGGTTCCTGCTCCACATAATTATTTCCCTGGCCAATCCGTGTAGCTGAATGGATCGGGTCCTGCCCTGACGGTTGATATACGCCACTACTGTGGAGTTGTCCGTCCTTACCAAGACGTGGTGACCAACCATCAAAGGCATGAAATGCTTCGAAGCTAGGAATACGGCGTGTAGTTCCAGCATGTTGATGTGCCATTCTTTCCGACCATACACTGTTCACAGCTCTGCCCATCATAGTTGCACCCAAGCCAGTTATAGACGCATCCGTAGTCAGGGTAACCCTGGATGATGCCGCACCCAGGGGCACGCCCACCTCGAAGACTGCTGGGTCTCCCCATGGTTGGAGAGCCTCCACACATGCGAGTGTTATTCTCACCCTGCGGCACAGATTATGGCGGGGACATTTACGTAGTGAAGCGACCCACCGCTGAAAACCCCACATTCATAACAGTCCCAGATGGACAGTGGAAATCGCCATGAGGCTGAGGAGCCTTGGCAAAGTCTGAATGGAACAACTTTCCCTAGATGGAAATGCGCCATGCACTGAGCGAATGACAGGGTTCTCCACTCCGATAACGTAACATGGTAGGAGAGTTTATTTTGAGACCCAAGTACTCCGTGCATTGCACGGGATTTAATGTCTCTTCCTAGGCCTGTCACAATAACAAATTTTGCTGAGCGATTAATTGTCTTAAAAACCATTGCGATAAACGATAATATTGTTTGAAAACCTTTTTACATTGATTTACTGGAAATGACATAATAATTCATGTGATTTCCTGCCAAAGATAGATACACTTTATTTTTAAAAGAGCACTTAACACTGGATCTGATAAAATAAACAAAACAACCAAAAACAAAAATAAAATGGATTCCCAGTCTCCATTAACAAAAATGTACTTGAATAAAAACACCAAAGTGTAAATAAATACTGGATTCAACCAAAAGAGTTCAGATTATGAAGTCTGTAAACCATATTCAGTAATTATTAGATTTAAATAGAGAAGATGGAACATCGACTACCTGATGCAATAGTTCACACTACACGTTTGTTCACACCTACATTTTCCCCTAATGACAATCTTAGAATGTTGATCGTTCTAAGATTGTGTGGTGTGTTGTGGTAGATCGTTGTGGCCCTCTGATCTAAATCAGGGGTTTTCCCCACTGGGAGCTTAACGCAGCCTGTTGAATGTGACAGGTAACCAATCAGAAAGCGAGGATTCTCCTCCTGCTTTCTGAGGGGAAATTACAGAGGGGAATCCCAAACAGCTGACAAAGGCAACATCGGAGATGATATGTGGAAACAACATTAATATTTATAAAACATTTCGTGCAAAGAATACAGAAATGACGAGGGGAGGAATTGGAGTGAAATTGCTCGGTAACTTTTCAGCTGTTCTTCATTAAAGTGACATAAATAGGTTCTAACAAGGGCGTAGGTTTGGTCTAAGTTTTGGTGGGATCTTACAGCTTACTGTCGTTTATCGCGACAGGCCTAAACACAGAGTAACTATAAAAGCAGCCCACCTTTATGCGATAGCTGCTTCAAATGCCTGTATAACAGAGAAAAGGCTTGGTTCGAAGCTTTTACCCAGCACAGTCCAGGCCTTTCCTGGTACTGCATTCAGCGGCGTCTTCCTTTACGGAACACCTATGAACGGTTAAGCAGAGCCAAGCTAGCCTGAATGTGCTGAGGAAGCTATGCTGTAGTTCTTCACACGGGAAGAAAGCGAGAATGAGTTGAGAGGGTTAGGTTGTCTGTGATATTGGATGGTGGGTGGAGCCACGGTCACGACTCAACCTGTCTGTCATGGACAGACGTGATGTCATTGGAGCTTCTGTAATTGGGTCACACTGAGGCGATTCCCATAGTGAAACACCGAGAGAAGTTAGAAAAAGAATCTGTTATATGGAAGAAAATCATATTGCAAATAAGTCACATTGAAAACAATAACAACAAAAATTCCAATTAATCTGCAAAACTGAATGAAAAGTACTAATGACTGTCAGGACAGCAGGACAGAAAACTAACCTGACTTCTTCAGTGGAGCTGTCTGATCTGGTCTGAAAAGTTGTACTAAGTCAGGTCCAACTTTCTTTTTTCCAAACACCAACTGGTGCTGATAATCAGGCATATACCTGATTATCAGTACCGCTATTTTTCTCAGTTTCTTGTTAGAAGCTCAAAAAAATGCTCATCGTTGCACCTTGGGGTCAAATTACTATCTTTAGGGAGATGCATGCTGGAACATTATCAACAAAATTTATCATAAACTGATCACATTTAATATATGGAACCTACCTGGATTGGGTTCCCTCATTTCTGGTAAAAAAAAAAAAAAGTACTGAAGCATTTGTTTCAAAAAGCATTCTGGTTTCTGTTTTTGACAGTGATCGCTCTGCACCTGGTCTCCATGAGATGGGGCACTTCATTATCCCCATCAACTGTGACCCTCTCAAGCTCCAGCTGTTCCTCCAGAGCCAGGCCCCTGAGGCCAGAAGTCGCACCCTGCAAAGACATCAGTAAGACTGGGAGGCATCCAATGATACCTCTCTCATAGTTACTTCACTAAGATAATCAGTGTGCCCAAAATTGTTCTTCATTCAAACATCATTTAACCTTTTAAGTGCTGTGAGGACAGCGATGTCCACATGGAACCATTGTCTGATGTGTGTGTGCGTAGGGTGACAGTTTCAAATGTCTTTGTTATGTCTGCCAACACCTCAAACAGCTGGAGTGCACAGTCCCTCAGTACCCGCTCTGGGATGTTGTTGGGGCCTGCAGCCTTATGGGGGTTGATTTCCTGGAGGAACTTCCTCACATCTGCTGTGGTCACACAGACAGGTGTGATACCAGGTGGTGGTATAAGTCTGGTGCTGAGGGTGGGTTAGGATTCTTAAAGAAGGTGTAGAACCTGACATTAAACAAGAATCAGATTGCAGACAAAGTGGCTGTGTGGTTGGGACATACCACTCCTGTAAAAAGGGACAGGTGGACCACATCACTGCTTGGAGTGACTTGTATGTTGTCATTATCATGCCAAAAGTCTAGAGTAAATGAGACCCCACGCAAAGGAAATTGAGACCCAGTGCAAGTACATATAGATAGGGCATGTGCAGAATTGCTCAGCAAGTGGAATAGAGATGTGGAGGATATCGGAATGCACATATGCATGGTCTCTGCATTGACACTCAAAGAATTTCTCTGCTCACTTGCTTGCTGGCTCCTGCTTCTGCTCGCTCACAGTTAGTGTTTTTGGTTGTCGGTGGGTGGATCCAGCTAGTCTTCTATCACTACATATGATTAGCTCCATTCCTTGTCCTCTGTGATTGGTAGTCTTACTAGGAAGAGGAAGATCAAGAGGAGGTTTGCTGAGTTGGAACAGCAGCATTGCAGACCATTAGGAGGCAAGTTACACAAGTCTTGAATCCATAGTATTCTTGGTGAAACGGATTATTTCTGTATCTTGATATTCAGTTAAAATTTATTTACATGGCTGCCGCAATCTGCCAGCAGTTTATAGTTGTAAACTCGAGGTTAGCTGACAGTAGCTGACCAGGCTTTGTTGTCTGTCTGTATAACTGGCCTAATAAGGAATCCCCTGTGGTTTCTTCTTGCTATGTTAAGGAGGAGCGTTTTTATAGAATTACATGCTGCTAAATAATCTAACACAATGTTAGCACTCTTACAGTTTTCTTAAGAGGGTTTGTCTTCATTAGCATTAAACAAGAATCAGAATCAGATATTAAAGCATTGGAAAGTGTAATAAAACTTATTTACCTCCTCATTAATAGTCCTACTTGTTTCACTTTAGTTGAGGTAAGAATTAATATTAATGACTACATTGTTAAAGCTTTTGACAGTGAATAACACTTAATGACATTTATAACTAGTGCAATGTGTTCCAATGTGTAAAGGAAAATATTAATGACACGATTATAGTCTCAACCCAGATAGCAAGCAATGGTAATTCAATGCTAAATTATGGTCAGAAATGTACCGAGCTCTTCCTCGCCCTCATCTTGGCCTCTCCGACCACATCTGCATCCTGCTGGTGCCAGCATATCGTTGGCTGATGATACGAATTAGGCCAACAAAGAAGACAATGACTGTGTGGCCCAGGGATGCAGCCTGTGTGCTCCAGGACTGTTTTCAGAACACAGATTGGCAAGCCTTCAGAGAGCCGAATATATATGAGGGAGGTGGACCTGGAGGAATACGCCTCCTCTGTTCTGGGCTTCATCTCTAAGTGTCCTGATAATGTCAGGACACTTGTTATCTGAACCAGAAATCCTGGCTGAATGCCGAGGTGAGAGCTCTGCTGAAAGCTAGGGAGGCTGTGTTAGGAAAGAACTGACTGCAGGCATTGTGAGGTCTAAAGCCACATACGCCCAGAAAATTCAAGGCCACTTCACCACCAACGACCCCTGGTGGATGTGGAAGGGAATCTAGAACATGACAGACTACAACATCAGGGATGCACAATGGCCAAGGGACCACTCACTGTCAGACGTACTCAATAAGTTCTACGCCTTCTTTAAGGATCCTAACACCACCCTCAGCACCAGACTTATACCACCACCTGGTATCACACCTGTCTGTGTGACCACAGTAGATGTGAGGAAGTTCCTCCAGGAAATCAACCCCCATAAGGCTACAGGCCCCAACAACATCCCAGAGCGGGTACTGAGGGACTGTGCACTCCAGCTGTTTGAGGTGTTGGCAGACATCTTCAACACCTCCACGTCACTGGCGGTCTTCACCTGCTTAAAGACTATTGTCTCTGTCCCCAAGTGCTCCGCAGTGACAGGCCTGATTGATTACTGACATATAGCCTTAACATCGGTAGTCAGGAAGTGTTACGAGAGGCTAGTCATGAACCACATCAAGGACTCCATCAGTATGCCTATAGGAAGAACAGCTCCAGCTCTGATGCTGTTTCATTGGTGATAGACACAGCCCTCACCAACATGGAGAGCAGGAAGTCTTAAAACCGTTTGTTGGTTTTGGATTCTTCCTTGGCCTTCAACACCATCATCCCACAAACCCTGGTACAGAAGCTGTCCACTCTGGGACTGAGTCCCACACACTGGGGAACTGAATTCTGGATTTCCTGACCAACAAACCTCAGATCATCAGGATCCACAACACTGTCTCCTCCTCCATCACCCTTAGCACTGGCTCACTGTAGGGCTGCATGCTGCATGCTAAAGCCTCCTCCTCTTCACTCTGCTAACGTACAACTTCTCAGCAAGAGGTGCCAACACCTCCCCTCTGGTCAGCGTCTCTACTTCCTCTGGAAGCTGCGGAGACCTGGACTTGGGAACTGAGTCCTGAGGAACTTCTATCACTGAGTGATAGAAGTTTACAGTGCTTGTTTATTAATAATTTATAAACAAATTACTTCATTATTTATTATTTTTATTTATATATTTTATTTGTGTATTAAATTTCTTAATCTGGGACTTGAGTCAGAATTTTGTAACACAAACAAGCAAAGGTGGTATGACAATAAAAATGTTTGGATCCCTGAAACCTGGAATAATGTGTTGACATAAAAACATCTACAGGTTATGGCTTCATTATTATAAAAGTCAAGATAGTAAATGAGGATTATTCCATAATTGCACCACATGCGGAATGGAGAAGTGTGAGTGTAATGGTGTGTTCACACCAAACTTGTTACGCAACTCAAAAATGCATCCAACACTTCAAGTTTGACTCGTGTGCACATTGAATGCAGACATTTCTACATTTTGCTCTACACCTGGCGTTTCAGTCAGGCTCATCTGGTTTACATTCAAAGTCTATGTGGAGGCGCGTCGGATCCATCCAGTCTTCTACACATGATCGGCTACATTCCCTGCTCCTCTCTGATTGGGCGTCTAAATTCCAGCCTTGCAGCAACAACAGTGAGTTTTTCTGATAAAACTCTTCTTCATGATTTTGGTTGTTTATACTTGACCAGACAAATTAAGAGCTCAGCTCCAAGTTGATATTTCAGTGCTACATATTCTGTATTTAGAAATATTAAGTTGAATTGAAATATACTTTATTGATCCCACAAGGGAAATGAAATGTTGTAACTCAGTTTTCTTCAAGGCTGAAATCAGCAGCATCAGAACCAGGGACATAAAAAGGCTCAACAACCTGAGAAAGAAGGCTGGTTCTGTTCTGGTTCTGGTTCTGGTTCTGGTCCTGTTCTGGTTCTGTTCCGGTTCTGGTTCTGTTCTGGTTCTGGTCCTGTTCTGGTTCTGGTTCTGGTTCTGGTCTGTTCTGGTTCTGTTCTGGTTCTGGTTCTGGTCCTGTTCTGGTTCTGTTCCGGTTCTGGTTCTGTTCTGGTTCTGGTCCTGTTCTGGTTCTGGTTCTGTTCTGGTTCTGTTCTGGTTCTGGTTCTGGTTCTGGTCCTGTTCTGGTTCTGGTTCTGTTCCGGTTCTGGTTCTGTTCTGGTTCTGGTTCTGTTCTGGTTCTGTTCTGTTCTGGTTCTGTTCTGGTTCTGGTTCTGGTCCTGTTCTGGTTCTGTTCCAGTTCTGGTTCTGTTCTGGTTCTGGTCCTGTTCTGGTTCTGTTCTGGTTCTGGTTCTGGTCCTGTTCTGGTTCTGTTCCGGTTCTGGTTCTGTTCTGGTTCTGGTCCTGTTCTGGTTCTGTTCTGGTTCTGTTCCGGTTCTGGTTCTGTTCTGGTTCTGGTTCTGGTTCTGTTCTGGTTCTGGTCCTGTTCTGGTTCTGGTTCTGTTCCGGTTCTGGTTCTGTTCTGGTTCTGGTTCTGTTCCGGTTCTGGTTCTGTTCTGGTTCTGGTCCTGTTCTGGTTCTGTTCTGGGACAACTGTGGAACCTCTTGGGATGTAAAGAAGGATTCTTTATAAAATCAAGAAAACGATGGACAACTCTGTCCATTCTTTTTATGAAGTGTCTTCAGTTAGAGGCTTCTTCAGATTTGCTGTAACACAGACTGCTACAGAAGATCTTTCCTGGCTACTGCCATCACAAACTGTTAACAAAATGTTCCTTAAGTAATGAATATTTCATTTCTCTTTGGGACCAATAGAGTGTTCTTAGGCTGAATTGTTACCTTTCAGTGTTAAACTATATCTAATGAATTTGACTGCAGTAGAAGCATTTGGCTTTGATGCACACACACATCTAGAACAAACTTTAGAAAACTGCAAAACAGTCAAAACACTGAGTTCCTTTAAATCAAGGAACTCAAAAACCCGCTTGTTTAAAGCTGCTTTTGAAACATTTTAAATGGAACATTGATCAATGATTTGATTATGGCACTTGACAAAATGAAATGTTTACTGGTTTCTCAAATTATTGATTATATGATGTTTTTACGACTTTTTATTTCTGTGTTTTTATGATGTAAAGCACTATGAACCGCCTTGTTGCTGAAATGTGATGGACATACAGACAGATAATGGCAATCAATTGGACAGAGTGTACACAAAGTGCTTATCTTTTGATCTATATACCTTGCAATCCAAAGGACAAAGTAAGTAATGTAAGTTAATCTGACTGAGATATTAAGAATTACAAAAAGCAGGATGTCCCATTTTGGACAGGCCAGGTGCCCTTTAAGGCTTAAACTGTACTGTCCTGTTGGTCTATCTTGGTCCACCATTATTACAAGAACAAATTTGTCCTTTTTGACCTGCAATGACTCCTGAGAGAAGGTGATGCACTCGACCACAAATCTGGAGGAAGGAAGCAGCCTTCACAAGAGGCAGCCCCTCAATCTGGACCCATCAGGTTTCTGAGCCCACCTGGCTAGAAGAGCACACAGCTGTTTATCAATATTGTCATTGATTCGTCTTCCTCTCTGTGTATTTTGTAAAGGTTGCAGGTGGAAGAGGAGGCAGTGGTGCAGCTCTGTGTCCAGAAGTTGTCTCTGAGGGGCCTCTCCAAGGAGCCCAGCTTGAGCTCCAGTCACATGATTCTCTGCTGCAGGAGGCTCATAGAGCAGCAACCCCCACTGCTGCAGGGGCTGCATGTCTGTGTCTCCCACTTTTACTCTGTTATGCAGGACGGTGACCTGTGTGTCCCCTGGGACTGGAAGAGCTGAGACAATCCTTCAGAATTTATATCTATATATACTGTCGTGTTTTATGGCTACTGTGGTTTCACCTCTGAGAAATGTTTTGGATCCACAATCTATAAATAAGAGATAAATGTAAAACTAGAAAACACAGCAAACCACAGAAACTGTATGTTTAAGTTAAGAATGTGGAAAACAACAATAAAACACGGTTGTTCTAAGGATTGAACAATTCCTGTTCAAGTGTAAACCAGCAGGACTCATCCTTCAAGAACATACACATCTCTTTATGTGACGCTTTAATTCCTAAAATACAATAATGAGGAGGAAAGCTACTTCAGATACGATAAAATAAGTGACTCAGGTGTGTTAATGATTTCTGATTTGAATATAACTGAAACATACTGCAGGTTTTCTGTCTAGTGGTATGCTAGAAAATAAGATTAGCTATTAAAATTGAAGTTTAGATTGAAGTTAAGGAGAAGAGGCAGCTGGAGAAACGGAACCTGAACAAGGCTGCAGGTCCAGATAGTGTCAGCCACAGAGTCCTAAAGGCCTGAAGCTGCAGAGCAGCTCTGTGGGATTCTGCAGGATCTCTTCAACTTTAGCCTGGCCCAAGACAAGGTTCCACTGTTATGGAAGATGTTCTTCCTGGTTCCGATACCAAAGAAAACTCACTCATCAATCACCAATGACTATAGACCTGTTGCCCTGACAACCGACATCATGAAGGTAAAGAAGAAACTCCTGGTGGCCCGTCTGACTAAGCAGACAAAGACATATCAAGACCCCCAGCAGGTTGCTTATCGCTGTGGATCTGGAGTTGATGATGCCATCATTCACAACAAACCCACTGTCATCTGGTCAAAGCGGGCAGCACTGTGAGGATCATGTTCTTTGATTTCTCCACAGCATTTAACACAATTCAGTCTGTGAGAAACTCCAGAAGACACAGGCGGAGTCCTCAACAATCACCTGGATCTATGACTAGCTCACAAACAGACCACAGTTTGTGAGACTGAAGGACACAGCAGCACCACAGGGCCCTGTACCCTCACCATTCCTTTTCACTCTACACTTCAGACGTCCAGCACAAGTCTGACTTCTGTCATCTGCAGAGATACTCAGATGATTCTGCAGTTGTTGGTTGAATCAGAGATGGAGAAGAGGCTGAGTACAGCAGACTGGACTTCTTGAGGAAGCTAAGATCCTTCAAGGTTTGCAGCAAGATGCTGCAGATCTTCTCTCAGTCTGTTGTTGAGAGCATCATTTCTTCATCTGTTGGGGCAGCAGCATCAGAACCAGGGACATAAAAAGGCTCAATAACCTGATTAAGAAGGTTGGTTCTGTTCTGTTCTGGGGACGACTGTGGAACCTCTGGAGATGATGAGGCAAACAAAGAGTCTTCATAAAATCAGAAAAATCATGGACAACCCTGACCATCATCTTCACTAGACTGTCTTGGGTAAACTGAGCATCTTCAGTCAGAGGCTTCTTCAGATTCACTGTAATACAGACTGCTACAGGAGATCTTTCCTGCCAACAGTGATCACTGTCTACAATAACAAGATGAAAAATTAATGAGTTACAATACTTAACCCTTTCATGCTTGGTGGTCACTGCAGTGGACAGCTATCTAAAGGCCATTTTATTGTGTTTCTTGTGGATTATGTTATAAATGCACACAGACCCTGAAGTGGACACTAGTGCATCACACAATACACCAACAACTGTCCATCCACTGCAAGTGCAAGAAACCTTTTGTTAAATTCAATATGGCAGACAGAAAAAAGGGCATAGTAACCAATCCAGTCCCTCCTTCTACTGTAGAAAACTCTTGCAGGTAAAAAAAAAAAAGCAAAACATATTTTGCTTAAATATAGCAAGAATACTTGCTATATTTAAGCATCCTTACTTAAATATAGCAATAAGTAAGAATGAGTTACTGGTCATTCTTTGAAGTAACTCTGAAAGAATGACTACTGATGTATTTTCCAAATACATTTATATTTGGAGAAAATAACAATTGATCACTTAGAAAACAATCCTAGAAATTTTTATTCCTCCACCTTATATGCCTTAAGAAAATCCTGACAAAGAATCATAATTCATGCATGAAATGGTTCATTTCCTTTTGGGATCAATGAAGTATTTCCGAATTTGAATATTCAGTTAAATGACTAGTCAAAGTCCACCACACATACAGTAAATACATTTATTGTCTCTTCATTTCAGCACAAACTCCTCAGTCAAATTGAAGCTAAATCCCAAGTCCTCCCTGAAGCTTCAAAAAGATTACAGCCGGCTGATGGGCGACTCCAGGCAGCTGAAGTCATTACAGAGGTTTATTTCCGTTGAACTTGTGTGAAGGATGAGGGCAGCTGGAAGGGCTGGGAAGGTTTCTTGCGAGGGTCTGGTGAGGACGTGTGAAGGGTCGAGGGTAGCAGCTGGTTCCTCTTGATGATCTGTAGAGCCAGCTGAGTGTTTCCTAAGGAGACATGACAAAAGCTCAGCGATCACTGGAAACCCAGATCAAAACTGGATCAGCACACTTTTAAAATGTGCAGCTGAAAACAAAGACTGGAACACAGTGGAGAAAACGATGCCTGATGAACATAAGGACAACTGAACCATGGCAACACGTGCAGTAATACTGGAGAAAACAAGTATTAAAGTCAGTTCTTAGTTACATCAACTCATTTTCAACAGGATCTTCAAATGTTGCCTCTGAATACGAGCTCTACACACGAAGCAAAGAAAGGAAAAATCATGATCTGCTTTGCCCTCACAGAGGAAGTGTCTGCATACCTGAAATTTGCACGACACAAATTTGTTTAGCTGTCAGATAACAAACTGTTGAAACATTGAAGCTAGATTCAAATCACCAGACATTACTGCATCTGACTGGTAGTGTGTGCAGCTTGGCAATCACTGAGCTGATCAAAATCACAAGCATTTCTGATCTTCATTTGATCGACTGAGATGTCAACCTGCTGCTCAAATAGAGCAAAACCTTTTCAAGCTGCACAGAACAAAAAGTAATGAACAAAAAACTAAGTAGACACACTTTGAGAATAAATTGAAAAGAAGCAAATAACAGCAACAAGCTGCTGTATATTTTAGAACTTTGAACAAGTTTAATCGTCAACAGATTGAGACGCTTTAAGAAATACAAACCGTTTTGTAGCTCCAGGTAGACGCCCAGCAGGATGGCTTCTGGTGGAATCTCTTTGGAGTTCATCACAGATGCAGCCTGATGGAGAAAAACACAAATATATCCAAATGGAGAAACATAGCAATAAGTTAAGATTTGCTGCCTAGCAACTAAAATGCAAGCAAAATGAAATTTTTAGTATAAATGTCACTTAAGGCATCACAGTGTATGTGACAGTTCATGAAGTGAGGATGTTTAACTTTAGCTACGTTTAGTCTGGGATGCCAGAATGTACTTATGGACCATCCATCAACAAATTTCAAAACTTGATTATCCCAATTTTAATTTATATCCAATTTTGAGAAACAGAAAATTGGATGTATTTTTACAAGTAAGAAAAGAAAGATCCCTAAACTAGAAGTGTTTAGTGATCAGTAGAGCTTTGGCCAGGACAGCACAACATTTGAAAAAGCTAATACTGTGAAATGAATGCAATATAAAAAAAACACAATTTTCAACAGATGACTTGAATAACACCTTAAGTCATGCTGCGCCCAGCCAGCTTGTGACGCAGGTGTTCTCCTGTTAGAGCTGGAAGTGGTAGAAAATCTTGCAGTGGAGAAATGATTAGTAAAAATGTTTTTCTGTCCTGTCCGTCTCATCCGTACTGCCATCAGTCTGTGACTGCTCACACTCTACACTAAAGGCAGCGTCCCACCACAGGGCAGAGACCACCCACTGCCCACTCCTGCAGGTATCCAGAGAGTGGGGGGGGGGTTTGGAAGGACCATCAGTCTCCCTTCACTAACTCAAATGTGGCGTGGAGTATTTTTTAAATCCTCTGACCTTAACTGAATGGAGAGCAGACAGGAAATGGGGAGGAGAGAAAAGGGGGTGCTGCACGCCACCCCTCAAGAAAACCACCCAGGAAATGAAGAACAGGAACAATCTGAGGACAACGAGGCCCAGCCTGCTGCTGTACTGTGGCCTTCAGTCCCTTCTGATGTTTGTGTTGCAGTGTTAGTTTGTGAGGCACACAGTGAAAGGGCCTCCAGCAATATTAGGCAGTGACATGTGGAGGTGAGTACCTGATGCAGGCATTTGCGGGCCTTATCATACTCGCTCCTCAGGCAGTAGGCGCTGCCCAGGTTGAAGAGCATCATGGCCTGCGCTGCTGCCACACTGCTGGGGTAAAACAGCGGCATCTTCTTAGCTGCTGCACAACAGGGAGCCACATCACTCAACATTCAGTAATCATTTCACTAGTTAGAGTGCTGCAGGATGATGATGACTTACATGGCTCTATGGGCTCATCTCCTTTCTCATGTCCTGTAGATAAAAAATGAGGCAACTGTTAAGAAAGGAAAATGTTTGGAGTAGTTTACGGAAGTGTGAGAGTCCACACACCCTGGTCCTGCTCGCTGCTAAGCACGCCTAGTGACACGTCGCTGATGTTCTCTGGGTTCAGGTGAGTGATTGCATCAGATATTCTGTCCAATGAGATGAGAGCTTCAGCGGCATACAGGTGACCCAGAAACCTGAAGGAAGAAGAGGCACAGAGTCACACTGACCTGTTTGTTTCAGATGTTCCTCTGCTTCAACACCCCATTCAGATGATTGCAATTCAGTAAAACCCTGTTAATCAACCATCAGTAGGAATCCTGGGTGCTGAAGCAGGGGAATGCAGGGAACTTGCAGGGCAGTGTGCCTTGAAGACCAGGGTTGAAAAACTTAAGACAGCCGCTCAATTGCTTGCTAGCAAAACAGCAAATCAGACAATCCCAATGGTCCTATATGACATGAAGACATAGTGAAGGTCTTTAGGTTCTTATACCCTGGAACACACAGCCACCTCTCAGCTTCCTCACCGTGTTTGGGACAACTGACCGGCTACAGACACTGGAGACTTAAAGAACAAATCAACTTTTAAAACACATAGTAAAAGCAGCTGGAAGCCAGTAAACGCTTCCTGGCACCGACTGACATCTGATCAATCACACAACAGGCTCACATCCAGAAAGGGGCAAAATGTTCAGCAGAGGTACTGAAAACAAAAACTTGATTCCAACCAGAACCGGCCTGGACTCATTTTACCACTGGAAAACAATAAAAACAGTGAAGATAATAAAAACATCTGGTTTACATCCTAACATTCACCTTCATCTGAAGCTACTCTTCCTTTCCAAAAGATCTGAATAAATAGTTGCTACTCTGCTCTCATTGTCTCTTAAATCTCCTCTATGAAACGTTTGGGGTTATTCAAATTCCTCTCTGGTCCAACATTCTGCTACATGGGAACCTGCACACACCACACACTGGTTTCCAGTTCACTTCAGGACACAATTCAGACTGTCCAGTGTGCCAACAATCCTGCCCCTCATTATTTGGAGGAACAAATAGGAAGGACCAAGATAAGTTTGCAAAATCTTTTTTTGCTTCCTAATTCAGAATTGCTGTCTGAATGGGATTAACAAAGTTATGTCATGTATTGTAGGCAGAGCTGATGCTGCTGCTGATGATGATGATGATGATGCTTACCTGAGGGAGCCAGACACTTTGGTTTGATGAAGCAGTTTGTTAGCGTGGTGCAGAGCCAGCAGGTTGTCTCCCAGGGCCAGAGCCACATAGGCACTACAAGCCAGGATGGAACACCTGCAGACCAGCTCTGGTTACACATCACAGCACAGCAAACAATCATCCTAACACCATCATGGCTCACTGTCTCTACCTGAGGTTTTCCACCTCCTGTTTTCGAAGTGGAGACGATGGAGTTGCAGAAAAAAACTTATCAGCTTCCTGACTTTTTCCACTGCAAACAAACAACAACAACAACAACAACAACACACCATGTCACAATCAACAGCATCATCCAGTCCTGAAGAACATCTTAGTGCAGTGTGTGAATAAAGCATAAAATTGAAAAGCTTTTAAAGCGCAATAAATCAAAGTTTTCTTTCTTTTGCAGAAAAAGCCTGCAGATTATCCATGTTGTGGAATGATGTTCTATAATAAACTGTATGGAATGATGAATATTTGGAGAACTGCTTGGAAACCAGTGAATATCCATAGAGACATTTAGCCCTGAAGCAACGCTGGTTTTCTTGGCAGCTGTAGTTTCATGATCAGCAGTGTCTCTAAATGCAAACTGTAACATGATGCTGCCACCAAAAACTGACATTGTTAAAGTGACTTCTTTCTGATTATGTTGTAATTGTCCAGAAACCATGATGTCTTCTTTCTTCTCAGGTTTCTGTGTTTTGGACACAATCCCCAGTGAGCCACAGACCTGACAGACATCATCTCAGCTAAAACAAATCTACAGTTAGACTTCCAATAAACCTTTTAATTCATTCCTAGACATCATAATGTGTGCCTGTGATTTTTAAGGAGAGCAATGTCTGACATTTACCCATAAGAAGAATAAAACACCCACAAAGGAAGAAATTCATTGGCTTCATCTATATATGAGTGGAATTCAGGTTGGCACAGGCTGGGATAAAAGTGAGTAAAACTGTTATGATGAATAAATGCAAATCATCCTATGCAACTCTAAGCATGTCAAGGTTCAGTTATTAAGTTATTACCCACACAAATTCAGATGTAATGGTACACGGGTTATTCTGACCTGCAGGGGTCACTGTTCTCACTGCCGCTCTCGGTGCTCCCTGATTGGCTGGAGTTCTTGGAGCCGCTTTCAGCCTTGGCGTCCGGCTGCTGGTGTTCGGGCAGCAGCAGCAGGGAGTTCCGCAGGCAGATGGCAGCAAACTCCATACTGGCTACAGGGATGGCAGCAGATTGGCCTTCACTGAACAGAGACAGCAGAATGCAGAGTCAGCATCTGGATCAGCTCCTGACATCCAACAGCTCACTGCCTCCTACATGACAAGTTAAAGTCTTTCCCACTCACCTTTCCTGTTGTAAGCATCTCAACCTGTAATCTCATATTGGAATTTCAGGGTTGAAGGACGTCTGACTGACCTGTAGTTGGTGTTCTGTGAAGACTGTGATGCCAGAACAATCTTGCGATGGTATCCTTGTCCAATTACAGACTGGACTATTCCCTTTTTACTAGGTAAACTCTTGCTTTCCTGCTCGGAGCCCTGGAAACATTAGCAAACATCACAACATATTCACAAACTATGCTGCCCAGTTGTAACATATTATATTTCAAAGCATAAACATATTTCCTATGTAGTTAAATTCTGCAGTTGACAACATTTCCACAATATCCTGAACAGTCCAGAACATGTTCTTCCATTCATGTGGAAAAAGTTTTTGACTGTATGGAATGGAAATTTCATTCATAGACTGAGCCTCTGTTCAGTACTGTAGTCACTGAACTGAAACAAATTAAACTGTAATGACAAATTCACAAAAGCAACTAAAATTAACAAAAGAATGGCCTTAGGTTTTATTCACGTCTCATTACTATGAAGTCTAGTTTCCAGTTGTTTTTGTCTTGCTCTGCCACATTCTGCCAGCAGATGGCAGGCATGCAAGTCAAGATCTCTGACAGTCAGATCTCTGCTCTGTGGTGGAGTTTGATGATTTTCCTTTTCTATGTAGTCCTGTTGTTTTTAGTAATGTTTTGTTTTTGTAAAATACCTTCATAAAAATATTTTGATTAAAAAAAAAAATTCCAAAGTTGGGTTGTGTGAAGTTGTGTTGCAGGAAGTAGGCCTGTAAATAAATTAAAGTTATTGACCTCATTTTAATTTAGCGGTTTTATCGTTTCTTTCTGCGTTTTTCTCTTTCTATGGATGAAAAAAAGCTCACATCCGGTGCTCTCTACTGACCCCTCCCTTCCTCATTTCCTTAGTGTAGTGTCCAGTTCATACTACACACTTTTGGCCCATTTTCAAAACCTGAGAGATCACACATGAACCGACAGAAAATCATAGGTGTAACGGGTTCGACCGGGCCATATGTCCAGACACAAGGCAGAGCAACACAACACACAAGAACCGATTTCTCTCAACGACAGTCAGATTTCAGACAGAAAATCCCGTCAAAATCCACTATATCACACGCGAATTTAGAGTGAACAGACGAGTGATGACGTAGACACAATAGCGATAGTTTGTGAACTTATTTTAAACCATAAAAAATGTAGCAAAAAAGAAAAGGTGTTGGTAGCAATTCCGCTCTAATTGCCGCCTTGTTATTTTTGTGGATATTCTTTGCACAAAATGTTGAATAAACGGCGTTGGAGACGATGTCGCTGGACTTTGGGTTGCGCCATGTCAGCTGTTTGGCCGTTCGTGCTTTCCCCTCAGAAAGTACTTTCTGATTGGCTACCTGTCACATTCAACAGGCTGCGATCTCGTTTGGTGATCAAATAAGCAAGAAAGATCCGCACAGTTGGTGATCGCACAACTGTCCACAAAAGTTTGGACACACCTTCTAATTGAATTCAATTAGAAGGTGTGTCAAACTTTTGGTCTGTACTGTGTATATATATATATATATATATATATATAAATCTTGTGTTTTTTGAACTGGGCTTAAGGGAGGAGTGAACTATTGCATCAGGTAGTCGATGTTCAATCTAATGATTACTGAAGTAAGGTGGTATGGTTTACAGACTTCATAATCTGCACTGTAATCTGTAGTTTTTATTTCCACTTTGGTTTTATGTTGTTTAGTTTTTAATCAAGTGCATTTTTGTTTATGGAGACTGAGAATCCATTTTATTTTTGTTTTTGGTTGTTTTGTTTACCGGTTCCAGTGTTAAGAGTTCCTTTGAAAATAAAGTGCATCCATTTTTGGCAGGATATTGCTTGCATTATTATGTCATTACCATTAAATGAGTTTAAAATGGTCTTCAAACAATATTAACGTTTATCACAAAAATTTTTGAGACAGTTAATTGCTCAGCAAAATTTGTTATTGTGACAGTCCTAGGAGGAAGCAACTACTCCATTAAACCAGTAGCTCCAGTCTTACAGTCCCAACTTGAAAACAAGTCTGTTGTCAAAAACACCTTTCCTTATTATTTCACTTTTTACATGGTTTGACGAAGGAGATATGAACACATGTCTGGAATAATATTTTAAATTTATGTAATTTTTTCATTCAAACCATCTAAGATATTTACATTTGAATTTCATAAAGCAAAATTAGCTGTGATGGACTGGAAACCTGTCCAGATGACCCCACCTCTCACCTGCTGACCACTGGAGTTAGGCACCAGCAGCCCTCCTGACCACAAAGGATGTAAGAAAATGGATGGATGGATGGAAAACAAAGTTAGCTTTAGTTTTGAGTTGTGATTCACTAACATACACCAATTCCTACGGTGCTAAAGAAGGGTGCACCGGAGAGCTGATCTTTAAAATCCTTAACTCAGCAGCTGGTGGATGAAAGCTGAACATACCCCTTTGTTAGCAGAGATGCAGCATTCAGCCAGGCGCAGCCACAGGCGCGGGTTGGAGTGGTAAACCTGAACGGCCTCCATCAGACACTCGAAGGCTGCCAGCGGCCTGGCGGCGTGCAGCAGCTGGACGCCACAGTTATACAGCAACTCATACCGCTTGTTGGACAGCAGGGCGCACATAGGGACACCTGACAGTCTTTTACCTGGAGACAGAAAGTAAGCATTCAGAACTGCTGTGACTGTTACTGGATTCAAATCTAATAGATAATCACCAGATAAAAAAACAACATCCAGTTTGTTCCATTTTGCTTCAGTTTTCTTAACACGACTGCAGTCAGAGGTAGACCCATAAAGCATGACGGGATGAATCAAAGTCACCATGGAAAGAAACAGTCTGGGTTCTGGAGCTTACACTGATTGTTGCCTCCGTCTCCCAGTTGTGCACAAGTGTGATCGTTCTCCTGCAGCGCCTTCTTGAAGTAGAAGATGCCCAGGTTGTGTTTCCCCATTGCAAAGTGGATGCAGCCCAGATTGTTCCAGAACATACAGCGAATACATTCACCTGGATCAAACAGAAAGGTCAGCCCAGAGCCTCAGCATGGACACGGCCCTCAACCTGACAAAACACTTCCTGCTTGTTGCCATGGTGAAGTGTCGTGCATACGAGTTTAAAATAACAGCTTGACATAATGAATGGAGATCTCACGGATCTGACTGCAGGCTGGAGGTCAGCAGATCTCACCGGTTCTAATGGGTCCAGGATGTTCTGCCATGTTGGAGCTGTTCAGCAGTTTCACCGCTTTACGGTAGTTTCCTCTCAGATACTCAAAGTTACTCTTGAGGAAGAGAGAGGGGGCAGACTGGAAGAGAAGAGGCAGGAGAGAAGGAGCTGGGAGGCGTTCTCTGAAAACTCTCCTCCTCTCTACGCTCATAAAGAAGACAACATGGTTTAGACAAGGATCTGCCTAAAGTCCCACAGCTCTGTGTATGACTTTAAGCACTAAAAGTTTACTAGTGGTCAACTCTTCTCTTCGTCCAACTTTGCCCCAAATGTTTCCTGCTGCAGGGTTGTCATGGATACTCACATTTCCTGCTGTGTTCATCACTGATTTAATCTCCCTCTTACAGGCCTTGGAGGACTTCATCTGAATGTACGCCCTCACTTTGTACTGGAAAGAAAGCCAAGAACAGGCAGCTGGTGAATCAGGGGAGAACCTGAACAGCAGATCATGTTTACACTGACCAGCATTCCTACCTGATGGATTTTGGATTTGGCCGCTTCCATCATTGTTACAAACTCCACCTTTTGGTTTGACCCAGAGTTGTTGCTCTAAAAAATATAAACACTTATAATTCACAATATTCTGACATTTTCCTGAGCTTATGGTTCCCACGCAGCTTTAATGGAGAAACGTCATCTAATGAGATGATTGTTGATTTCAGGAGGAACAAGGTTAGATCTGACCAACTCCATCAAGAAGTGCAGCTGGTTGAGGAATATGAATATCTCAGTGTTTATTTTTATATAGATATTTTGTAAATATATTGTGCTTAATTTCCCTTTGGGATTAATAAAGTAATTTTGAATTTGAATTATTGTCCAGCAAAATGTGTTCTGGTGGCAGGACTAACTGTGTGTAAATTGTCTTACTCTGAACAACAACTAAATCTTTGTTTTCCATTTGGCAGAGCGGTCAACTACCTCTGCCTTGCCGTTCTTGTTGCTTCCTTGTACAGAGATCTTGTCCAGAACAGCCAGCAGGTGGAGCGCCTTCTCTGGTTGGAATGTCAGCAGGTAGAGATCCACCAACAGGAAGCACACCGACTGGGCAAATTTCTCTTCTAGAACAAATACAATAATTAACTCCAAGTCAAAGGCCTTCATGTGCAAAAAGCCACATTCCAGTTATCATTCAAAAACACATCATCAGGTTCTTAAGCAAAACCAAAAACATTAAACTGTTGCTGCTGAAAGAGCAGCAGGGACTGTGACCAGCAGCACAACATACCAAATGGTTCGAGGAACTGGTAGAGCTTCTCTCCTATAGAGATGGCCTCAGAGTACTGGCGCATGTGGTAGTGGATGATGGCCTGGTTATAGTACAGCAAACTATTCTCCACATCATCCAAGCCATCAACATCTTCTGTGGCTGTGTGAAGCTGGGACACACAGCTCAGGTCATGAACAAACACAGGTGTGTGTGTGTGTGTGTAGAAGAGAAGACACAGATGTGTAGTTTTACCTGATTCTTCATCGCTGAAAGGGTCTGCTTCAACGAACCCGTCGCAGTCTGGCCACTTCTGTAGAACTCTAAAACAGCTTTATTCAAAGAAATTTTGTAGTCCTCATTGTTGAGCTCCTGCAAGGCTTCAAGCTGTTTCAGAGACTCGTCATACTTTCCAGCCTATGAAGAGGATGTTGGACAATCTCACAAATCTGGAGCAGGTGGGGGGAATTATGTTATAGTAAACTATAAAAAACACACAGCAAAGTCCAGAAACTCTTTTACTGACTATCTTTATTAATCAATTACCATCAGGACAACTCCCTTGTAGGTCCTGCTTGATGCATTGCTTTTATACCTACAGATCATTCTACACATGTTTTGTGCTGAAATATTTCTAATTTTGGAATGGCGTTAGTAACAGCTGCAGATGAATAAGACGAGATGCTCTGCATGTTCTGACCCACAACCTGCTGGCAGCAGCGCCATTAAACAGGAAACAGAAGATGAGGTACAATTCCTGTCCAACCAATAGCAGGAGTAGCACTAGCAACACCAAAGGCTTATGGTTATCAGAATGTCAAGTAAAGGAGGCTCACAAAGTCCAAAAAGTTATATTTCTTGTAGTTGTTTTTCTCGTACTTTGTTTGGGTCGAGGCTGGTCTGCGTTCACACAAGCGAACCAAAACCACCACATAAAATGGGTCTGGGTCCAAGGGTTCGCTTGAGTGGATTTGCACATGAAGGACGGGTCTGGACCAACGGAGGAAACCGTTAAAGTGGACCAAATGTGTTGGGTGTAAACGCATCCTAAAACAGTTGGGTCTGAATTAACCTGACCACTGATGGGCTGTGACACTAGAAACAACCTAATAGTGTGTAGAACCACAATTAGGTTGAGATCTCTGTTGATTCTCTTTGCCAGCAATAAAATGTCTTAAGCATTCCTCTTGCTCTGACTTAAACTTCTCAATCATGAAGGATGGCCAACACAACCTCAACATTTCATTCACTTCCTCTGCTGCCATTGCTAAAGTACAATAATAGACCAATTACAATTAAAAACAGCACAAAAAAAAAATCACCGTCATCGTTCACAACTTGTCCTTCTGTTT
The DNA here is from genome assembly GCF_019740435.1 of Gambusia affinis. Taxonomy (NCBI): domain Eukaryota; kingdom Metazoa; phylum Chordata; class Actinopteri; order Cyprinodontiformes; family Poeciliidae; genus Gambusia; species Gambusia affinis. The sequence continues at coordinate 260,208 of NC_057872.1, read as the reverse complement.
GCTGACTGGCCAGGATTAAATGCATCTTGAGAAATAAACTCAATGTGATAAACCCAGGTGGAACACTGAAGGAGGATGAGAATCCAGTGGAACTGCTTACGAAGGCAATGGCCAGGCTATCACTGTTTATAAATAGGCCTGTCACAATAAATTAAAACTAGCGTATCAACGTCATTTTAATTATCGGCTTTATCGTCTCTTCCAGCCTTTTTCTCTTTCTGTTGATGACAAATGAAAAAAGGCTCAATTCCGGTGCTCTCCACTGATTCTCCCTTCCTCATTTCCTTAGTTTAATGTCCAGTTCACACTACACCTCTTAGAGCTGTCGGCCGATTGTCGACCCATTTTCAAAACCTGAGAAACCAAACATTAGCCGACAGAAATCCTAGGTATAACGGTGTGGTGTCCAACAATGGGAACAAAATAATGGCTACAAGTCCAGTGAAGTCATTTTAAAACCAGGCATTAATCAATGTTTTACTACAATCTACCTGCAGTGCATGTGGCTCTAGCGTAGGCCTGTCACGATAAACGAAAAATCGATTAATCGTACGATAAATTAAAACTATCTACGTCATTTTAATTATCGCCGTTATCGTCTCTTCCAGCCTTTTTCTCTTTCTGTTGATGACCCTAAATGAAAAGAGGCTCAACTCCGGTGCTCTCCACTGATCCTCCCTTCCTCATTTCCTTAGTGTAATGCCCAGCGCACACGACACCATCTTAGTGCTGTCGGTCGATTGTCGGCCCATTTTCAAAATCTGAGATCACACATTAGCCGACAGAAATCCTAGGTATAACGGTTCGATCGGGTTCGATGTGCCGTGTGATGTCCAACAGTGGGCACAACAAAATGGCTACAAGTCCAGCTAACTAATTTTAAAACCAGGCATTAATCAATGCTTTACTACAATCTACCTGCAACGCATGTAGCTCTAGTGTCAGCGTAACGTCCTGACTGAATGAAAATCATTAGAACCTATTTATGTCACGTTAACGAAGAACAGCTGAAAAGTTACTGGGTTCATCAACGTAGCGATTTTGCTCCAACTCCTCCCCTCGTTGTTTCTATATTCTTTGTACAAAATGTTTTATAAACATTAATGTTGTTTCCACATATCATCTCCAATGTCCGCTGGACTTCGGGTTGCGCCGTTTCAGCTGTTTGGGATTCCCCTCTGTAATTCCCCCTGAGAAAGCAGGAGGAGAATCTGTGCTTTCTGATTGGCTACCTGTCACATTCAACAGGCTGCGTTAACAATCCCAGCTGAGAAAACCCCTGATTTAGATCGGAGCGCCACAACACACTACACACTACAGGATGATCACAAGCCACAATCTTAGAACGATCAAAGTTTTATTGCATCAGGTAGTCGATGTGCCCATCTTCTCTATTTAAATCTAATGATTACTGAAGGGCAATATGGTAAACAGACTTCATAATCTGCACTCTTTTGGTTGAATGCAGTATTTATTTACACTTTGGCTTTATGTTATTTCGTTTTTATTCAAGTACATTTTTGTTAATGGAGACTGAGAATCAACTTTATTTTTATTTTTGGTTGTTTTGTTTATTTTGTTTCTAAGTTCCAGTGTTGGGTGTTCTTTTGAAAATAAAGTGCACCCATCTTTGGCAGGAAATCGCATGCATTATTACGTCATTTCCATTAAATCAGTGTAAAAAGGTCTTCAAACAATACTATCGTCTATCGCAATAGTTTTTTGAGACAATTAATCATTCAGCAAAATTTGCTATCGTGACAGGCCTACTCTAGTGTCAGTGTAACGTCCTGACTGAATGAAAATCATTAGAACCTATTTATGTCACGTTAATGAAGAACAGCTGAAAAGTTACCGGGTTCATCAACTGGTAGCAATTTCACTCCAACTCCTCCCATTGTCATTTCTATATTCTTTACACCAACTGTTTATAAATATTAATGTTGTTTCCACATATCATCTCCAATGTTGCCTTTGTCAGCTGTTTGGGATTCCCCTCTGTAATTTCCCCTCAGAAAGCCGGAGGAGAATCCTCACTTTCTGATTGGTTACCTGTCACATTCAACAGGCTGCGTTAAGCTCCCATTGGGGAAAACCCCTGATTTAGATCAGAGGGCCACAATGATCTACTGTAACACACCACACACTGCAGGATGATCGGTTATAAAATCACAAGACAATCTTAGAACGATCAACGTTTTAAGATTGTCTTAAGGATAAAATGTAGGAGTGAACTAACGTGTAGTGTGAACTATTGCATCAGGTAGTCGATGTTCCATCTTCTCTATTTAAATCTAATGATTACTGAAGGACAATATGGTTTACAGACTTCATAATCTGAACTCTTTTGGTTGAATCCAGTATTTATTTACACTTTGGCTTTATGTTGTTTAGTTTTAATTCTAGTACATTTGTTGTTAATGGAGACTAAGAATCCATTTTATTTTTGATTGTTTTGTTCATTTTGTTTTCCAATTCCAGTATTAAATGTTCTTTTGAAAATAAAGTGTATCTATCTTTGGCAGGAAATCGCATGTATTATTATGTCATATCCATTAAATCAGTGTATAAAGGTCTTCGAACAATATTATTGTTTATCGCAAAAGTTTTTGAGACAATTAATCGCTGAGCAAAATTTGTTATCGTGGCAGGCCTATTTACAAACATCATTCTCATTCATTCATTCATTCATTCTCATGTTATTAGTCTCTATAATTCATGTTTTTGCTCCTTTTATTATGTCTGCAGCTTTACATATTTGGCACAGGAAATCTGAAAACAGACAGATTATGTTGAGATCCCCAAAAACATCAAAAGACAATATTTACCAGAAAAGCTTCGTATGCACTCGTTGCCATCTCCTTCTCCTGGTCCGTCATCCCACTGGACAGCGAGCCGTTATGTTTTGCCTCGTTTATTTCTGCTCAATTCAAACAAACAGATTAAAATGTGCCAAACGCTGCATTACAATATTTATGGTAGAAATTAGACCTGGCTTGTCCAGCTTTACAATAAGTTACAGGCAGAATAAGGAGCATAAAAAGTAGCTCATCAAATGTATATCCTACCTAGTGACAAGTAGAAAACATAAATATAACTGTAATCATAGCTAGAGAATAATCAAAAAACAGTTAAATTCCTAAAGAAACACACAAAACATTCATGAAGAAAGCATCTTGTACACATGGCCAGAGTTATTTCTCCACAGTTGGAAGCAGTGAGCATGGCTGAACCCACACTGGAATTGGAACAACAGAATTAGGATCTGTGTCAATTCATCTGAACCAGGGCATAAACAAGGTTGATATATCCTTCTGTCTCCAGTAATCCAGCATGTACTTGATGACATGAGGTGACCTTTGAAAACACTGCTTCCTGACCACAACTTGTTAGGATGAATGTGTGTCAGCAATGGAACCAGCAAGAAACAGGAGATTCCTTCACTCTGGAAATATTTTGAAATCATCCCTCCTAACAGGGTTTGCAAATAGTAAAAAAATAATCACTAATAATATTAACAATAATAATAATGTCAAAAAACAATCCTAATCCTATTGTATAATTGATTTCTTCTAATTTGTGGTGTTTTAAAGTATTGGCTGTATTCAAAAGAACTTCAATATAACAATAACCCCTCATAGCTACTGCTATAAATTTTATTAGACAGTTAAGGATGATATAAAATGTTCTACATAATGGTGTTAAAAGAAAACCACCTGCGGAGAACATTTTCATCAGACACTGACTGAAAAGCGTTCGACTCATTTGTCTCAATAAAGGTGTAAAAACCGTACTTATTTCAATTAATCTGCGATATAAAACCCACCGGTTTAGGGCTTACATGGTTAAGAAACGGATAATGTTACGAGTATCTTTAAAAATTTCGTCTTCGGTTATATTTCAGTCCGTTTTCTCATCAATATGCGAGAGTTTAGAGCGATGTGCGCTCCCGACAGAGGGGATGCAATTCTCGGCATAAACACCTGCTCCTTCACTGGACTGCCAGTTTTGGCGGGTCTAAATCGTTGCCAACAAAAAAGTTCATCCCCAAGAAGAGGAACAAAATATGCGTCCAGTTTTTGGCTTTTCCTTTCTCTCTTTTCAATCCTTTTCACTTTGCCGCTCCATGGAGCTCCACTCATTTTAACTTAGTCCGTAGAAATGCTCTAGCTAGTTTGCCATCTGTTGCCAAGTGACTGATGATGATGTTGTTGGACGCCTGGTGACAAGCTTTACCCAGAATACACTTAGAGACAATATGGACGATCCACTTGTAATTTTGTGTCATAAAATTAAATGTAAATAAAGCTAAAGTCATCTAGCACAACATTTTATTCAATATTATACACCCACTACGTCACTAAAATCAGTCGGTCTTATAAAGAATTTAGCAACCATAAGTCAACATTGTTTGGGGCAGCCTACTATATAATCTACTGGGACACCAAACTGTATAATCCTTCAAACACCATACTCAACAGGAGAAGACACGCCAGCTCTCATCAGAAGTGATAAAGGCTTGGATCCTTGAAGTCATGTTCTGCTTCCCCCAGACGCTCCGCCCCTGACTAGCAACACATATAAAGGGCCATAAGCATGCTATAGATAGAGAAACACCTGGACAAGAGTCTCATATTGGCAGAATCCTTGAGTCATTCTGATCAGACCCAGCTTGACCCAAGAGAAGGTTCTGTTTTTGTGGAAGACATCCTGCCTGGTTCCAGTTCCAGAGAAAACTTACTTTTCAGTCTATAGTTAATGACCGACAAGTGATAAATGACTATAGACCTGTTGCCCTGACAACCGACATCATGAAGGTAAAGAAGAAACTCCTGGTGGCCCGTCTGACTAAGCAGACAAAGACATATCAAGACCCCCAGCAGGTTGCTTATCGCTGTGGATCTGGAGTTGATGATGCCATCATTCACAACAAACCCACTGTCATCTGGTCAAAGCGGGCAGCACTGTGAGGATCATGTTCTTTGATTTCTCCACAGCATTTAACACAATTCAGTCTGTGAGAAACTCCAGAAGACACAGGCGGAGTCCTCAACAATCACCTGGATCTATGACCAGCTCACAAACAGACCACAGTTTGTGAGACTGAAGGACACAGCAGCACCACAGGGCCCTGTACCCTCACCATTCCTTTTCACTCTACACTTCAGACGTCCAGCACAAGTCTGACTTCTGTCATCTGCAGAGATACTCAGATGACTCTGCAGTTGTTGGTTGAATCAGAGATGGAGAAGAGGCTGAGTACAGCAGACTGGACTTCTTGAGGAAGCTAAGATCCTTCAAGGTTTGCAGCAAGATGCTGCAGATCTTCTATCAGTCCAGTGGTTCCCAAGGATCCCCCCCTTCCTGCCAACAGCGATCACTGTCTAAAATAACTCTTTGAAGAATCTGAATTAATGGGCAACAATACTTAATTTCCCTGTGGGATCGATTTAGTATATTTAAATTTGAACTGAATTTGATGCATCATAGCAGGTTGAAAGGTTCAGGGAATATTTAACTTAGTATACAATTTGTTGCAGGTATTTTTCCACAGAGTTGTTAAAGTACTATCTAAATGTGGCTGTGAAAAGTACAGTGAGTACGTTGCACCGCACAAAGTACACATCACATCCTCATGACCGGCGTTCTCCGTCCCCAGAAAACGAAATATGGGTATTATCAACTCCTCCATTGGATTATCTCTGGGCTACTTTCAGAGACATCAGATAAAAGCGTTAAGCTGCCTCTATGTTGGGTATTGAGGGAACCAGAAGCTGTTTGGTGGCTGAGACAATGCATAGAGCGACACCGGCCTATAGTTGAAAGAAATGTTTGATGTTTGGAAAAAGTCCAGGGTCACAGCTAAACAAAGTGCAAGCATCAAAACGTTCCTTTAAAATATCGTTGGCAAATAATTGCTTTTCGTCATCTGGTCACCAACCTGACGTTAGCATAGCTAACCACTTAGCCTGTAAGAAACTGAGAAACTCACCGCTGTTCTCTGCCATTCCTACTTGAGGTCTTGAAGATAATCAGAAAATATTAGGCTGTTGTCAAAATTAGGTCACGTTAAACAACGTCTGCTAACTAAACTACATAGAAAAGTGGCGGATAAACACTTAATATCTTCAAATACATAAACAAAACTGTTAGCCAAATTATCTCATATGCTCTAACATATTCTTCTTTGGTGTTTGATGACGATCCTAAACCGTTCAGGAACTCAGTGGCGCCCCTTGTTGGTAAACATTCTTCTTCTTGAGTTTTATTGGCGGTTCCAAAAAACATCACCGTCACCAACTGGTATGGAGTGTGATTCATGGGGATTTAATTAATGTGTAAATATATACGTAAATATATCTGTACATATGTATATACATAAAGTACAGTAAATGTTTAATTTAAGTGAAATAGTTCTGGTATCACAATAAGGGAAACTGCAAAAATATTTCAGAGGTGAAACAAAGAAGTCGCTGAGTAAACTGAAATGTTTAGTACTTAGAAGATGTATGTTAATATATGAACATTCTCTTGAAATTGTGTAGCTGAAATAAATTTATACTATTAGCAAATGCAATAAATGTCTCCCATTATCTGTACCAATATTAATACAAAAAGTCAAGCATTGAAAACTCACTGCTTCATAAAAGTCCATGCAAACCTAAATCTACCATTTTAATAATAATAATAAAAATCTGTTGGGGATGCAACTTTATAGTTTCATTTTTCTCAGCGGTAACTCAGTGACAAAAATGGCCTAAAAAAAGAGGAATCATGTCTGTATACTGCAAGGATAGCAAAAATTTACCCTAGCGTAAATTGTTATTATGAAACAGCAAAGGTATGATGTTATATTTTGGGATTCAGGAAATAAGCCAATTTTTACTATTCACAGCCAGCCCAAAGCAGAAGCAAACTAAGAGGCTGGTTAGGGCCCCAGGACCAATGGAGGCCAACCCAAAAAGAATTTTATTATAATTTTTGTAATGATTTATGTGATTATATTAACAAAAACACACCATGTCATTATAACCCTGTGGTTTTAATAATAATATCTATTTGATATAGGGGTCTCAAACTCCAGTCCTCCAGTCGCTGTCCTGCAGATTTTAGATGTGCCACAGGTCCAAAACACGAATGAAATGTCTTAATGACCTCCTCCTTGTGTAGATCAGTTCACCAGAGCATTAATGACCTCATTATTCTATTCAGGTGGTGCAGCAGAGGCACATCTAAAAGTTGCAGGACAGCGGCCCTCGAGGACTGGAGTCAAAACACCTCTATGGACAAAAATTTAAAAAAAATTAATTGCTGTTGGGAGCCCCCTGGTGGCCACGGTAGGTCACGGCAATATGAGCTTCAATGTGCAGCATACATCCAAACCTCCAAATCACCGGTGGAAGATAAGTTATCAAAACAATGTCACAAAAAATAACTTATCCTTCCGGGAGAGAGAAAAGAAAGAAGAAGAATAGAAAAAAAAGCCAAGATTTATTTGCATGTATGCCTGGACTTTTATAAATAAATATCTAAGCAAAATTTTGTTTTGGGGCCCTCTATTTCTACTAATAATGTGGATTGCTGCAATCAACAGTCAAACAATTAGATCATTTAAACACCTCCTAGGCTTATTGCATCTCTGACAGTACTTCTTACATTCTATCCTAAATGAAACATTTATCTGCACCAATTTCCTTAATTTTGAGGACTGCATCCTGAGTTTTTGGCATGTGGGTAAAAAGCATACCCTAAACCTTGACACAAAGAAATCACTGACTCTGAGGATAGTCGAGTAGAATTTTTAATTACAACATTTAGACATCATTTAAAAGACAGAATACAATGTTCATGTAAATACGCAACAAACCCAATTTCCTTAAAATCGGTTTTGTTTAAAATTTTTTCATGAAAAATCATATGAATTTTTTTTTCTTTTACATTATAAATCACTAACTTGCATTCAGCAGATATATAGATATATCATTTCTGTTGTCCCATTACTCCTGGTTTTGCCTATTGGGATCAAATTGAAATGTGCAGTTACTATTTTCTCTACATGTCTGCATCAGTCCTATCCTGGACAACATCTGTCCCTGACCTGATGCTGACCAAAACATCATGTCAGAGACAGACAGCATCTGTCCAGGCCTGATCCACCCAATCAGTAATCAGGATAGGCTTTCTGATTACAGAAAATACAGGTGCACTTTGTAAAAACTCAAAGCAAAATTATTATTTTTTTTAAATTATGAAAGTTGAAAACAAATGACTATATGCAGCCCAAACTTGTACAGGACTAATGCAATGGCAGCTTAAAATGAACCTGAAAGATATGGGAATTGGAAAATATAATTGTGACTGAAAATATAAACGTTGACACTGAAATAAAATTATATTCAGCTTATTTATGTAAACGGAATTAAAGCAAACAGAGGGAGTCTTAGACCTTCCTCTGATGCAGATTATATCGGTAGGTTGGTCCAAAAGGATTTCCACTTCGACCCGCTTCCTTCCAGGATGTCTCCAGCTGGCTGGCACTCACTGAGAACTGTGACTGTAATAATAATAATAATAATAACGGAGGAAGTTGGGTTGTGGTCCTAGAGAAATTCATATGATTGATTCTTGTGCCATTTCACAAATGTCTCAAGGCACTTTACAAAAAAATAAAATAATTCAGTCACACATACCTTCCAATTAATTCTAGTTATCAGTGCATTAAGTTCAGTCTAATATTCAAATGAGATTAAAGGTTTTCTAAGTGACTGCAGAAAATTGCTCCAAGTCAGTGACATGTAAAGTACAACAATGTGTGAAATTCAAAGTCAACGTTCAAATTCAATTTTACACATTTTTTGTACTTTACCATCTAAAAGCTTCATAGAAAGTTTTATAGAATTACAGTGGAAATTAAATGTAAAAACCCCCAAACTGTTTTAAGTAACTTAGGGACCTTATATATATATATATACACACATACATAGTAATGTGACCATTTAGACTTTCAAGCAAGACACAGTGAGTGATGCTTTCTGTTTATTTGTTGTTGTCTGTAGCTGGTTGTGGAAAATGATCAAGTATGATTAGCCAAAGTTAAATACCATCAGTAAATTGTATGAGTGTCTTTAATATCCATTTGTTTAGCAGACCTTCGTTTCTCTCTTCAGTGGGTTGTTGTTCAGGTCATCTCTATCCCATGCTCCATGTCCAGAACGGGTCGTTTTTGTCATGACGTGGTGGATGAGGTGGTGAGGCAGCAGGCAGTAGACCCAGGATTAGATGAATAATGATGGTTTTAATGATTGGTGCCCAAAAATACAAAGTCTAACAATCCCAAATACCAGGCAGCAGAAGGCGGAGCGGAAAGCTAAGGCTCATCACTGGTAGCAACTGGCTAAACGAAGGGACAGCAAGACAAACTGGAACCAAACATTTGACAAGGACCCGACAGAGACGCAGAGACACAGGTGACATTAAATATACAGAAGGTAATCAGGGAACGAGACACACCTGGGAATAATCAAGGGGAAGACAGGACAGCAGAGACTCGGAAGACACAGGAACTCAAAATAAACACACAGAGAACTCAAATCAACACAGAGAAAAACCCAAATCCTTACAGATTTTCTGGTGTGAAATCCCTGTCTATCCGCTCTACGTAGCGCTGCAGAGTACTGTAAAACTGTTCACTCTTGGAGAAAGTGTAGTATGCAGAGATCTCCTCCCATGCCTTGTGGCTTGGAAATGGCATGGGATCAGGTTCTTTGTTCTCAAAAAAGCTCTGCAGGTTTCTCTCAGCCAGCTTTTTTGCATAGTCCACAGTGAAGGCATCAAAGCACTCCTTCTCTTTCTCAATATAACGCTTCCAGAACGTAAGCTGCAGGTAGCTGACCTGGGAGCGGCAGTTTTTGCAGCAAGTGCCCAAAAGACCTACAATGGCAGCAAGAATTATGACACTCCAGCCCAAAATCTGCAGATGTAATGAAAACAAAACATTCTGTCAATTAGTGACATGCATTTTTCCAATAATGATCAGCTGATGAAGGCTAGGTTAGCAAAACTTTAGAACTATGTGCCAATATTCTATGGAACATTATTAACTCACTTTATGCTTTATTATTGCTTTGAAGAAAAGGACATCATCAAATTATATCATGTACATCCATAAATCTCATGGGTTTGTGATAAATAAATATTGTAAAATATGTTTCTCTGTTTCCACTTAACAGTAGGGCGTGTCCAGCTCATCTGACAGTATCAATGCTTATTTGGAGTTAAATTATAAGGAATTTGTATTGATTGATGGATTGATTGATTGATTGATTGATTGATTGATTGATTGATTGATTGATTGATTGAGTGATTGTTGTCTGTCACTTTTCTGAGCAATATCTCCATAAACTTATAGGCTTTTGGAGTCATTCCGTAGATGTTTTACTGGACCTTACATAGATGTTACATTTAAAATAACTTCCCTGTCTAGAAAACACTCCTGCCCTTAAAGCTACAGTGTCATTTAGACTGCTGCACAACATTTGTTTTACAAATTTTCAAAGCCATGAAAGAATTTGGGTAATAAGTTTCAGACTTCACAAAGCCCTTTTGGATGCACAGGAGGTTAGGGATAATTAAATGCAATCCTCTAAACCAGGGGTGTCAAACTCCAGTCCTGGAGGGCCGCTGTCCTGAATCTTTTAGATGTGTCTCTGCTGCAGCACCTGAATAGAATAATGAGGTCATTAATGCTCTGGAGAACTGATCTACACCAGGAGGAGGTCATTAAGACATTTCATTCCAGTGTTTTGGACTTGTGGCTCATCTAAAACCTGCAGGACAGCGACTGGAGGACTGGAGTTTGAGACCCCTGCAGTCTAAATGTACACAAAGATGGAATTGGTGTGTCTTACTTGTGACTGAGCCCTGAACATCATCAGCAGCTTCATCCGTTCATCACTGGAGAGTTTAGAGTTATCACAGGGAACCAGGGCCAGCTGCTTCCGACACTGCAACGTCTTGTTTTTACAAAACAGATTCACAACCAGGTTATCATCCAGACCGCTGATGGCACATTCATAAAAGGTCCCATTGAGCAAGGCCACGCACAGCCACATAACAGGGGCCACACAAGCACCAGTAATAATGCTCAATAAGACCCTGAAACAGCCAGTGGCGTTCCCGCGAGGACAAAGCTTCATGGGGTTAAGACAGCAGCCAGTGTAGAGCCTCCACAGCCCGCTGCTGAAGAACAGACCCAAAACAAAAAGCACTGCAGCTGGACCAAGCAGAAACGTCAGCCCATACGTGAAATTCTGCTCATGGTTACATGGGCACTGAAATGAAATCATGGAAAAAGCTCGCTCCCCACCTATAGTTAGGAGTGCCATAAAACTGTAACCAATGGTGGTTTTTTGGTCCACGAAGAAACGCAGTACTGTCTGGAAGTTATCCATGGTGTTGGTATCCAGGAACTATCCAAAACTATCCCAGAGAAAAGTCTAACCAAACCTCTACCAACTTCTTCCTGCTCTGTTGTTTGTCAGAGATTCATCTGCCAAACCAGTTTGTGCCCCTCCCTTTGGTGGTCTGTTGTCAAGCTCCTCCTTTGCTCACTTCAACACTGAATTCTTCTGCCCTGAGAAGAAGTATCTGCTGTGCTTGAACTAATAGAAATAACAATTGTTGGGGTTAGTTATTCTTTATAGGTTTTCCTTTCCAGCTGTGACATTGGGATAAGTACTGTTAGTGTGTGATGTCTTACATTTACTTCTGACAGAAGAACCAACATCAAGCACAAAGAAATGCAAATGATTATACAAGAGGAACAGTTCTTGAATAACCTTAGTTATTTCTCAATACAAATTCTCTCAATGTACATTTAGTATGAAATTCAGTCTGTTGCAAAGACATGACTGAACATGTAGAACATGCCTTTGCAGCAGAAGCACATTTAGAGAACAAGAGGCATTGGGGGAAGTGCCCACATCCTCCTTGTGGTTTACTCTTCCAGTCCAGGACTGAGCATTTCGACTGCAGTCCATCACACAGATACATCCTCTTTTAAAACTAACTCGTCCTCTGCAGCAACAAACTGAGCACTGAGCACCACAGGCAAACTGGGTCTAATCTAAATATCTAAGTATGTCTAAATGTTCTGTCTGTGATGAAAAACAACCTGAAATAATTGAGAAAGTCCTGGCTGAAGACGATAGTGGGCGGGATTAAACAAGGCAGTTGAAAACGTTTCAGATGATGAAAGCATAAAGCTATTTGAGCATTTCTCACCAGAACACTGACAAAGGCTCTAGCAGCTCTATTTATTTATTTATTTATTTATTTATTTATTTATTTATTTATTTATCTATTTATCTTTATCTATCTAGCTAGCTCTATCTTTGCCTAAACTAAAAACAAATGCTGTGCCCACAGTTTTAATCCACAAATGCCTAAACCTTGCAGCCGCCAAGTACTTTCTGCACTTTGCTTTGTACAGAAGGCTTGGGCTCTCCATTGAGAAACAAATCAATTTTATCCAGTTGAGTAAAATCGTTTGTCCGTGATGTATGCAATGTCCCAGTATTGTAAATATGAAGCTTACCATAAATTACCTGCACTGTAAGCAACCGTCCCCCACTGCAAAAAGAAAAGTGCCAATCCAAACCAGATGGCTGTTAACTTTAATTCAATATTTGGAAGCATGGCCAACACAGAGTGAACAGCTTCATTCACTTCCTCTGTTGCCATTCATAAAACCACAGGCAGAACAAGAATTCTAATCATTTACAACTTCTCATTTTGTTTTGTTATCTACCAGGGATAATCTAAGAAAAGGGGAGAATGTGAAACTTCTTTGGAGTGGAGTTGCACAGAAAGGCAGCGACCAGCTTTTGTGGACAGTGGAGGCCTCCTGCATTAGTCGCAGCTCACTGCTTTTCACGACCTGATGAAACGTCCGCTGTAAGTCTGACCGTGCAGTACTGTGAAACTAAAGGTTTCTTTGAATTTGTCCTAGCATTTTTGAAACTAGAAAAGCCTTTGCCACCAGCATAGAGCATACAGCTTCATGTTGACATCTTTACTGGATGGTGTTTTCAACTAGAAAACATGCATTTCTCTTCTCACTCCAATGTTTACATTGTGCTGCTGGCTGTGTGAATTACACATGAGTTGTTCTCATGCTGACAACATGACTTGTTGTGACTCACCATGATGCAAGAAGTTAGCAAATATTTCTCTTTACAAAGATAAATGACAAAAACAGCAACACACCGTGATTTGGATACGTAATTTAATCTGATTACTGCTTTATTAATAGAAGTGGACTAGATTAAAAAAACGTGGTCATATTAGAGTAACGTGTGAGGATTTGGGTTTGATGTCACCAAGGAATGAATTACTGGCATCCCTGATCACGGTCTTTATGAACTCATTCTAAAACAGACAGTAAGATTGCAGAAAGAACTAGCTAGTAAAGCCATTTCACCACTTCTCAATTCCCTGTTTGACATGCAATGCAATTCAAAATTCTTACATATAAAGCTTTTAATAACCAAGGACTGAATAATCATAGTATCTGTGCATTAGCTTTTCTGTCTTAAAGTAGATGCTTGGATGCTTAGTTTTCATTTCTCAGGCTCCCCTCCTGCAAAACCAGTTTTGTGTACTTGTTTACAGAACATATGTAGGCTCTTTATCTATATATTGTAAGATATATAATTTTCTTTTGATAAAATCCATTGTCAGTATTAAACAATTTTTGGATATTTTGCTTTTGGTCAGGACTGTTGGATGAACTCAGATGAAGCAGAATCTAGTTTCCTTTATTGCATTTTACAACTTGACACACATCAATCATTGGTACAATGAAAACACGGTAGTTATAGATAGAGAGAAAAAGAAGTTCAAGCTGATTTCTCCCACAACCCAGCCCACCCCAAACGCACCCCGTCCAGGTCCAAGCACAAGACAAACAGCCTGCTGGGATCCAGTCCCTGTAGCAGTTTCTAGCAACACAACATACACACACATCCATCCACATGCATTCAAAAGGAGGCAGGAAAAGAAATAAAGAAAAAATAATAATACTGACATTGTACATGTCAGTATTGATTGAATATCAGGGTTGGTTGAATATCTAGAATCCACCTCTTTAATCTGGTTCAGTAAATCATTGGTGTAATGTAACCTCTTCCTTGTCAAATTAGAAGTAAAGCTAATGAGCTGACCTCTTATATATGCTTTTGAGGCTTCCCAGAAGGTGCTTCTCGATATATCAGGTGAGTCATTAAGATCAAAGTAGAGTGAAAGCTGATTTTTTTAAAACTGTTTATAGTCCTCCTCTGTAAGCAGTATAGAATTAAATCTCCAAAATTTAAAACGAGATTGACAGAGTAATTCTAAATCTAAGGAGACTGGTGAGTGGTCAGATATAGCTATAGTGTGATAATCACAGGCTTTTACTTTAGAAAGCATCTGATGTCAATAAGGAAAAAATCTATGCGTGTATAGGTATGGTGGACATGGGAAAAGAAGGAAAACTGTTTAAGTGCCGGGTTCCCATGTCTCCACGGATCTACCAGTCCCAACTCAGTTTTATTAACATTAAGACTTTTTGCAGCATTAGATAATGAGATTGTTTTTTTGAGGATCTGTCCAAAAGGGTATCCTGGATCATATTAAAGTCTCCTCCTAAGATCAAATAATAGTTTTCAATATCAGGCATAGACGAAAAGAGTCTAGACACAAAGGTGTCGTCATCCCAATTTAGACCGTAGACGCAAGCTAGTATGGCCAGAGAGTTTTGTAATTTGCAGAACACAATTATGAAACGGCCCTCCGTGTCCGCTATTATTTTGTGTTGTTCAAACATAATATTATTACGAATAAGTATGGCTGTTCCTCGAGCCTTGGCGTTGAATCTAGAGTGAAATATATGGCCAATCCAGCTTCTTTTAAGTCGCATTATTTCTCTATTACGAAGGTGTGTTTCTTGTAAGAAGAATATGTCCCCTTTAAGTTGCTGCAAATGAGCCATGACCTTAGCAATCTTAGTGGCATTTCCCAGACCTCTCACATTCCACGAAACAACCCTCAGATTATTACCTGTGCTGGTCATACCTTATTATTCCATGAGAGATGTATACATTGCAGTATGGCAGAGCAAATTTGGCTGAGCGGAGATTGATACTTGGCATATTGTTGGCCAACAACTGTAAGAGAAGGAAACAAAAAAACAAAACAAAAAAACACCACACGCACACACACATCTATACCACGAGTAACAACACATGCATCTGAACACAGCCCCCCTTTGAAGCAAAAACAAACATTTAAGTGTCCATTGCACAGCAGGGCATCTTCTATCCCCTGCAAGACATCCCTCATTTTAGACTAACACTTCCCTCCTCCCAAAATTACAATGGTCACTAGTCAGAAGGTAACCAGCTCAAACCAGATAGCCACAAATTCAACCAATGTAACAGCAGAGGAACTTCTGAAAAACTCCATAACTGAGTAAAATCAACAAAATCGGCTAAAACACCTCGAGATAGATATGCTGGCTCTAGATAAGTAGTCTATTGGTCATACAAACTGGCATTACAGCCAGTGTAAATACAAGTAATCAGCTCCAGGGCTTATTTTAATTGTATAGGTTAATCAGAATAATAACAACAATGAAGTAAAGAATTTCTAGAGATAGCTTTGCATTAGACAAGCTATGAAGAATTATCTGAGATCTAGAAGTGGCTAGATTAATACACACAAAAAAGAGAGAAACAAAAAAAACAAAACCCTTGGATGCAGCTAACCATTATTCCACTGACGGGCCAGCAGAAGGCGGATGACAAGAGCCAATATAGTAGTTTCCAATTACAGTCAAGCAACATTCTTAAATATAAAAATCCAATTTAAACATCGACACCGTTACTTTGCCAGATCATCCAAAGAATACCAAAAACCCAGGCAAACAGGCAAGCAAACAGAGTGGAAATAAATGAGTGTTTAGTGATGAAGAAAACCTTCAAAATGACAGAGAAAAATGAACACATGCATTGTAATCCAAAGACACGAGGGCATAGGAAACATTTACAGATCTGGCAATCAGGGGGAAAACAGGGAGGATATACACAAGGACAGTGATTAGTAGATGTCAGACAGGGGAATGATTTCTGGTGTTCAGCAGTGGCGAGAGAGCTGGAGGTGAGGAAGTGACCAACAATTGGCTGCCGAACAGAAATACCAGAAAAACATAAAGATATGTGAAACAATAGCAAAAACATGATCAAATTCAAAAGTAAGAAGAAATTCTGAATATAAGTCCACAAGAATACAAAACTGAGGCAAAATGTAACAAAACTGAAAAAACAAACCAAAATTCTTCAAATCATGACTCCTTACAGCCACCATGAGCATCACAAACATACATACCTACTTCTAAACCTAAGGAAACTCACTTACATCATGTTTAGAAATATATCATATGCTTTAAATGATTCCTTTATCAATTTCAATTCTTTTCACATTGAAACTATTCCACCATCCACGAAATGGAGAACAGCAGGGTTGTCAGTCGACTCATTTGATCTTATTGAAACCATCCTAATCCCATCGCCCTCCTGGTTTGTCTCCACATATCGATGCAAAGTGCTGTAGAAGTTATCTTTGGTGCTAAACTTATATAATGAGGAAATGTTCTCCCAGTCCTTGTTGGAGGGAGTGATGATGTTTGCAGGTTCCATCTGATTGAAAAAGCTCTTTAGGTTTCTCTCAGCAAGATCTTTAGCGTGTTTATTGGTGTATAAATCCATGAGCTCACTTTCCTCCTGAGCATATGCCCTCCAGAACTTGAGTTGCTGATAGCTGATGGGGGAGTTACAGCGAGCCACGCAGGTGATCAGTAAACTGGACAGCATGATGAAGGTGATGACAAGCCAACCTAGAATCTGTTGTGACCATCAACAGAAAAAGATTATTTATTACTATCATCATTTACCATTAGTATTTAAGACTAAAGTCTACTGCAAAAAAAGCACCAAATTACACATAAAAGAAGGAATGGGCTAATTTGAACATAGTCTGGAACATATACAGATGGCAATGTCAATTGTTTAGGAGCCGGTACATTATCAATGAATGAATGAATGAATGAATCAACCAATCAATCAATTAATCAACAAATGAAGTGTATTTGTATAGCACATTTCGGCAACAAAGCAGTTCAAAGTGATAGGCAGACAAAATTTTATTAAGCTTTGTGAAAATTCTGGTATTTTTAATAATAAGTTAATGAGTAAAAATCAGTAACAATATTGCCAAATTTTTCATAACATAAACCACCTACTGAAACCAATACTTAATGTATTTATGTTAGAACACTGCAAAGTCCATCTGCTGACAATATCAGCTGATGGTTTCCAAAAGGTACAGCAGGGTAAGCAGATGTAAATTATCTTCAGAACAATAAAGTTTAGGTCAAAACAAAAAGCTCCTATTTTAATATCAACTTGAAAAGTGTTTTTCTGTGTGTCTGATGTAATTTGGACTAAAATATCCTTGTTCGTCATGCAGTGACATAATTAGAGGTAGGTAGAGCATCCAGAAACTGAGCTCAAGTCAGGGCAGTGATAGCTCAAAATAATATTACTCAAGTAGAAATAGAAACTCCATGATCCTCTCACATCTGTCCTAAGGAGCCACTGTCTGGACACAGACCAGCCAAACTCAAACCATTAGAAAGTCTCTATAATCAGGCCTGAAAGGTTTTACATCAAAAGCCAATCAGATGGCTAAATCTGGCATTCTGGACTTTCCTACTTTTATAAGTCATAAACTTTTAAAACTAATTTTGAAATGTTTAAACAGACTTGTGCCTAACCCATTAAGTGATTGTACACAGAAATTGCAGGGCAGCAGTAGATCTACCAGATGGATATTATAAGGTTCCATTCCATAGAACCACTTTTGCTCAAAGTGCTCTGACTGTGAAAGGATCTGTCATTTGGAACTCACTTCCTGTCAATTTTAAGTCTGTAACCAGTTTCAATATGTTCAAAAAACAAACAGAACTTTGCTTATGTCAGAAACAGAATTGTATCCACTCTTAATGATTTTATGTTTCACTGTTTTATATGACTGTGTATATGTTGTGTAGTGGGAAAATGTTAGAGTTACTTAAGGTTACTTATGATTATTAGCTGAAACATTGCATAGCAGTATTAAGATTCTTGTGTGATGCATGAGCTCATGAAAAAGTTTAGTTTCTTAACATTACAGTCAAGTCATTGGGTTGTTTCTTTATCTCTGCTGCCTCCTAGTGAAAGAGGAAACGTGTGCTTGCTGTCTATTCTGCTGTCTGTTCTGTACCTAAGTAGATTATCATACTGCTATGTGAATGGAGTGAACCTCTTCCCATAAAACTGCATGCTGTGCCCTGTTGGAAGTCTCTGCTCTCTGATTGCAGTCAGGAAAAAGAGCACAGCTTACAGTTTTATTCCATTCATATAGTTTGATAATCTACTTATAGAAGACACGTTTGTTCTTTCACTAGGAGGCAGCAGAGATAAAGAAACAACTCAATGATTTGACTGTAATGTTAAGAAACTGAACACAAGAATCTTAATACTGCTATGCAATATTTCAGCTAATAATTATAGTGACCTTAAAATGTTTCCACTACAGTTGTCAACATCATGTTGCATTATTTTAAATGATAATTATTTCACTTTCTACTACATTTTAGATGTACTGTTTAAAAGGCCACAGGGAGAAGTGCTGTGAATTAGCTTTAGCTGTAAGCACTGTGATGCAAACATGGGACTGGTGATCTGTTCAATTTGACTATGTTGATGTGTGTCTGTCCCTATCAAATACACCTACATCAAATTAAATGAAATTAAGTATTAGACTTTAAAGGAGCAGTATCAAGTAAAATCAATTTTTTAGCTTTACATTGTGTTATACTGTAATCTTAATCTCCAATCAAAAACATACCTGGAGTGTTACTTTGATTCTTTCTTGCATGTTTGAGAAATCCTTTCATCTCACATGGCAGCCATTCAGCTGTGCATAACGTCTGATTGGAAATACCATCACCTTCAAGGTGCAGCTACTCTCAGGGCTGCAGTTTCCAAGCTTCTACCTCACAGAGCAGCCCTGCTCTGCTCCTTCAGACTAGCCAAACACCTGGTGGAACTGCACATCTGCTGATCTCATACCTCTTACTTCTCAGTGCGACGCTGGTAATAGTGTTGTTAAAGGGTTAATAGAGGAGTCATGTTGTGATGACTTCCTGAAGACAGTTTCAGAAAGAGCAGGAGATTTTAAAGAGTACAGAATCCCATCCAATCAGGAAGTAAAATTTCTTTTAAGACATATTTGATATATTCAGCATTTTTATGACAGCTGAAGGTGACATAGTTACTTGATTATGCTATAAAATGGTAACATAATTCTGCCCCTTTAAAACTACTTAAAAGTTTCTCAGCTAGATACTATCCTCCTCTGATTATCCATCCATCTAGTAAAGAGACTAAATAGTCTGCAGTGTAAACATGTTGTCAAATCAACACAGCTTAAGGTTATATTTACACAAAAACAAATGTAGGTCTTGTAGGGAGAACAATTTTAACTAACAATATTTAAATTCCAGATTTTGTCATCCTAAAATAGCTGCAAATGCTGATTTGACACAAATCATTAACTATTTGATAGTCTAACATTTACAGTGTTTCCAGACAAAGATTTGCTGAACTGCTCAGTACCAAATTAACAAATTAAGAATGCTAAAGTCTTTAATACTGTGATAACTATAAATGTTAGAGTGGAATCACATCAGAAAACTGCTTACCTGGGACTGAGATCTTAATGTACGCAGAGCCTCCTCATTACGTTTATCACAAGGAAGTGTGAGAAGTTTCTTTGCACAGTCAAACTCAGAATTCATATCTTTGCACAAATACTGGTTGTAAACACTCACATTGGTTCCAGTCATTGCACACTCATAATAGTTACCATTAAGCAGAGCAACAGCTAACCAGCTGAGCGGTGCCACCAGCGCTGTGGAACTGATTTGGATGAAAGCTGTGCAAGCGGCGGCCAGGTTTTTCCAACAACACAACTTTGCCTTGTTGTGCCAAAGACCTGTAAACAATATCCACATCTTTTTGCTGAGAATATAACCTAGCAGCAGCAAAGCCAGTGCTGGAACCAACAGAAAGACCAAGCCATACAGGAAGTTCAGCTCGTTGCAGGGACATTTGAATGCCACCGAGGAGAAGATCTGCTCGCCTCCAGCTGTCAACAGAGCAACCAACCCAAAACCAAGGTTGGTCTGCTTGCTGGCAATATTCAGAATCGTCTTAAACCTATCCATCGGTAGCTACTGGGTGACAGAAAGAGAGAGCTGAAATGAACGTTGCAGTTTCACTTCCACCCCGTATGTCTAAATGGCATCACCACAAACATTCTCATTTCCTGGAACTCTTAATGTCAGTTGTGGGTTTAATTCTGCTTTCTGAGCTTTGTAGCCAGCAAACCAAATTCCAGTTTGTACCTGATATTGAGGTGTGTCTCCATGTGTGTCTCCAGTTACATAAAGGTATCAAATTTCACACTAGCACCAGTGTGTCTTTTTGTGAGCTGTCACAGATGGAGAGTGTGGAACATTTTGGAACAAAAGAACTCCACACAGTTGACATGGTTCTTACTATTCTATGTAAGAAAATTATCATCAAGACCAAGTAAAATGAAAATAGTGTGAACTCTTTTTTTGGATCATATTGGCATTGAGACAGCCTGTCAATTCTTGTGTGTTTTTGTGTTGGTTGTGTGTGTGTGTGTGTGTATGTATGTGTGTGTGTGTGCATGGTTGTGTGTCCTGTCTGTCTCTGTGTTGCCCTGAGACAGACTGGCGACCTGTCCAGGTGACCCCGCCTCTTGCCCTGAACGTAGCTGGAGAGGCAGCAGCACCTCCTGACCCCTCTAAGAGACAAGGGTGTTTGAAATCCATCCATTTCAATCAATAGAGTTTGGCCAGAAAACAACATTAATTCAATGACCTATTTTCAACATTAGGTAATTGGCTAGAATTGGATGATTGGTTGATGCACCATCAGTTGTTGACCTCAACCAAAGATCAACCATTCTGACTATAATTCAACGCTAAATTATATCTTGGGAGAATTTCCTTATTTGATTATTTATGTTCTTATATATTTTATAGATAAATTAAATTTAAAATTTCTGAACCATACGCTTTTCTTATTTCGGTCTCATGATTATTTAGCCGCATAGCTCTTCAGATGCACTTAGTGTGTCAGTGGAAATGCTTTCTTTCTTTAAAGCCCTAACCCTAACCACGTCCTGTGCTTTAGTTACTGTTGCCGAGGCCTTTTATGCTTTGGCACTATGTGCTCTTTTATAAGGTTTGTTAATTTTAATTAAAAAAAAATTAACTACTGCGTTAGTTGAAAAACTTAATTTGTATTTTAATTTATCTGGGATCTGACTTGTGCTGAACCTTTTTGTCAATAAAGTTTTAGAACTATAATAGGAGTGGCCGCTGTTGGTTTCCGTATTTGCATCACTAAATCTGAGATCGATTTAGTGGTCTGCAAAACAGATAACCGTAAGGCCCGTATGGACACAGACCCTCAAGTACACCTCTGAGTCTGAGTCAGACAGAAATTTTAATCTCCGACATCATCGATCGCCTTATGAGCGGATGGGACCGATAGAACACGCCGAGCATTTCATTGCCAAAAGTTTCAGTGTTGGAATGATTTTATCAAAATCTAGATAACCCCCTGAGATTAAAAATGACAGATTACGTCGAGGAGCAAAGGAATGAACTTGAAGCCATAGAATCAATCTATCCCGACTCCTTTACAGGTGGGAGTTGATTTAAAATAGTAACTAGCTTACAGCTAGCATCGCAGTAAGCCTTATTTATCTGACTGGGTTGGAACTGCTTCATTTTGTTTGATAGTTGTGATGACTTCTAGTCAATGAACGCTAATGAGACAGTAAGTGCTGTGGCCTTTAACCACATCCAGCATGCTCACAACGAGAAGCAACGATTCGGTTTTATAGCTAAGATAGACTAGTTTAAATCGGGGATAAACTAATAGAGACTTGTAGGGGTTTGATCCTACGATGAAAAGCACGAATAGTTGTATAGTTTAAATGGGTTGATATAGCGACCAGTGACCGCCATGGAAAACTGTCTGGACAATAGTGAACTAGTGATCACGGTGTTCTAATGCAAGTTTGCAGAAATGATCTGTTATTCATGTGGGCTTGCAGTGCTGTCAGAAGAACCCACCAGTTTCACTATTACCGTGACGTCAGACGCAGGAGAAAACGGGGAAAGTGAGTATATTCAATTTATAAATGTCTTATATTCTGTCATTTCCTTATTTCTGACACCTTCTTCTATAATGATGATGATTTATCAGATTTAATGTATGGTTTGAAGTTACCGAAAAAAGATGTTTTCAATTAATTGAGAATGAATTATTTTCATTTAACTTTCTTTTCTCATTCCAGCTGTTGAGGCAACTTTAAAGTTTACATATGTAGCAGAATATCCAGATGAGCCTCCACTGTGGGAGATCTACTCTCAAGAAAATCTGGAAGATGGCGACCTAGAGAACATTCTCACCTTGTTGAAGCAGCAGGTGTGTTCATTTATCTGACAATAAATATTGTGTTTAATTTCTTCTGCTTAGTTCGTTATTTTTTAACATTTTTTTCTGGGGAAAGTGTTCTCAGCAGACTTTAGGACACAGGTGTCAAACTCCAGTCCTGGAGGGCCGCTGTCCTGAATCTTTTAGATGTGTCTCTGCTGCACCACCTGAATAGAATAATGATGTCATTAATGCTCTGGAGAACTGATCTACACCAGGAGGAGGTTATTAACACATTTCATTCCAGTGGTTTGGACCTGTGGCTCATCTAAAACCTGCAGGACAGCGACTGGAGGACTGGAGTTTGAGACCCCTGCTTTAGGATATATCCATACACTCAATATAAAGCAGTGTTTCTCAATTCCGGTCCTCAGACCCCCCTCCCCCTCCCCCCTGCATGTTTTAGGTGTCACACACCTGGATTGAATCTATGGGTGATTAACAGGTTTCTGCAGCATTTGATGCTGATGCAATGATTAGAATCAGCTGTTCTGGAATAGACACACATCTAAAACATGCAGAGCAGGGGAGGCCCTGAGGACTGGAATTGAGAAGCACTGATATAAACTGACCAAAGAGCCATATTTAGTCTTGACGCAGCCTTGTGGAAGCCCATCACTCAAAGATTGATGGTTTTAGGAGCTGTTGAAGCATGCAGCAAAGTTTGGTCAAAAAAACATTGAATGTGAACTGGAACACATATTGGCACAAACATTTAATTAATTGAGTCCATGCAGTTTTGGTCCTCTGTCATGCCATCAAGCCTCTCACAAGATACGTTTTTTTTTTTTTCTTCCTTTATGAAACAGTAGAGCTTTATTTTGTGCTGTGGCATCAAGCTGCAGCAGGCAGTGTGGAAATGTTCTGGTGGGCCTCCCTCTGTGCTGAGGCTCATCACTACTGCAATAATCACTGTGGTAAACTGCAGCAAACAGCCATATTTAGAGTCATGTTGAACATGACAAAACCGCAGTTCACAACATTATATCATAATATTTAATTTTTGGATGCTAATTTGAATCCAATAAAAATTTGTGGGGGGTTGCTCCATGGAATAAGTTTCCAACCAAAACACTTGCATAAAGCAGAAGAAAGTTTTAGGCAACTAATCACTGATTCCTTGTTGGAAATGTTTTGTTTGGGGCCTAATTGTCTTAAGCTTTTGATCAGCTAAAATCTTTTAACCTTTGTAAGAGTGTAAAAGTTTAAAATGATATAATCTTTTTTTGATGCTTTGTAGAGCTCTGCAAAGGGAGAGGGAAACGCCTGGGGCACTGCGTGGGCTTTTTGGTCTTACAATAGTCCCACACTAACTGAAAAAATATTCATTACATTTTTCCAATTTTTATTTGCACTTAAAGGAGGGAACAGATCACTTGGAAGAGTTTTGCTCTGTGCGGAACCTTTCTCTAAATTAGTGGTGGCTCTTGTTCAAGGGCCTAATGTAACTCTGTAAACTGAAGCCGCTTGTTTTATGCTGTTTATTTTCTATTGCCAACATGTGTATGTAATAATCATGCAGGCTGAAGAAAACCAGGGTATGGTGATGATTTTTACCCTGGTGACAGCTGTTCAGGAGAAACTTAATGAAATTGTGGATGCAATGAAAAACAGACGAGAAGAGGAAAAACTCCAGAAAGAAAAGGAGGCAGAGGAAGCAGAAAAGGTAATTGGAAGTCTAGTTTGACTTTTGATGGGTTTGCCTTTGTCCTAATTTCTGTAGAGGCTTAGGTGATGCGCTCAGGTTCTCTTAGATTTGTTGAGATGAAGGCAGTGTGTATGGACAGGTTCTCAGTGAAGGATGCTTGTGTTTGGCAGGTGAAGTTCCAGGGTACAGTGGTAACAATTGAAAACTTTCTGGCATGGAAAGCCAAGTTTGAGCTGGACATGGCTGAGTTCAAACGAAAAAAACAGAAAGAGGAGGAGCAGGCTGGAAAACCCAGACTCACTGGTAAATCAGTTTCACTTTTATGTCAAACCCTTGGAAGCTGCTTGCAAAATAAAGTGTTATTTTTTTCTCTTTAGGTAAACAGCTGTTTGAGAGAGATCATAACCTTGACACATCAGACATTCAGTTCCTAGAAGATGGTAAGCAATGCTCTACAATAAACCGATCCTGTTGTTAAATATATTTGGAAAACCCTTTTGTCTCATAATTTCAATCAGTTTCAAGTAATAACTCCAGCTAGATTACAGTAACTGAAATGTGTCTTGTTTGACTTGCCAGAGTACCAGACTTGTTTTTACTACCTTCATTTGGGAACCACTCATTGGAAAGCAAAACTACTGGGAGTTGGAGTTTGTTTAGATTCTTTTATGCAATGTCTCTATGATGCGAGGATCTGACAAGAGCCAACTCTTAACAGAGCAGGGTGCTTCTGCTTCTCTTTAAACCAGGAGTCCCCATCATGGGTCCTGGAGGACCGGCATCCTGCATGTTTTAGTTCTCTCCCTGGTGGTACCAACAACCTTTTCAGCAGGTCAATGTTCTTCTTAGGCCTCTAACGTGCCATCATTGGTCCAGGGAGAGAACTAAAACGCGCAGGAGGCCGGCCCTCCAGGACCCACTTTGGGGACCCCTACTTTAAACAGTGCTGGCCAATCGTTACATTAATGTCCTTGTTTTTTTCTCTATTCCACAATAACAATGTTTGGCCTTTGGTTTTCACAGTTAAAGCTAAACTGTTTGGAATCACAGGGCCTTGGGTGGGATGCATCTTGAACGGTGATTTGCTCACTACCGTCTTCTAAAGCGGCCTTGTTTCTTCTTCTCAGCTGGAAACAACGTTGAAGTGGACGAGTCCCTGTTCCAGGACATTGAGGACTTGGATTTGGATGAAGACGATCCAAACTTTGACCCGTTAGACATGGACAGTGATGAAGACTAAAGCTGAACAAAACAACAGACAATTAAAACCCCTAGCAGCCCACTGCTTCACCCATAGTTCCACCCAGTTACGGCATTTTTG
This sequence comes from Gambusia affinis, assembly GCF_019740435.1. Taxonomy (NCBI): domain Eukaryota; kingdom Metazoa; phylum Chordata; class Actinopteri; order Cyprinodontiformes; family Poeciliidae; genus Gambusia; species Gambusia affinis. Next base: position 234,557 of record NC_057872.1, on the reverse strand, counting down.
AAGACTCTTGGGGAAAATAGAAAAAAATCTCAGTTTACCACAACAGAAGACGTTAAAAATAAAATTGAAATTTCCAAAATAAATCTTGCTCTTTATTAAATACTGACTTTCGAAAAACTATGGTGAATAATATTTCAGTTTCTAAACTCCAACGTAAGATATGAGTCAAGAGGACAAGAGCCACAACCTGATACAAACGATTGAATGATGTAATATCCATAACTCCTAGAAAACAGGAAGATTTTTTTTGTTGTGATTCAGAAAAATTTGGATATGGACACATGGTAATAGATCTGACACCACAGAGAAAACCAAGTTCTCACCTGGTGGTTTCAGTCAGAAACCACATCTGAACAGAACTGTTCCAACTTATTTAGCAACATTAAACTGCTGAGTTTGTAGAAAACTAAAGAGGGAATCCAGATCAATTGCAACGTTATATTCTGAATAAATACGTTGACTATGGGTCATCTTAAACTTCCATCTCCACTTTTGATGGTTATTTCTAATTTTGTGTAATTATTGTAGGTCATATTTTTGATTTTCCTTCAGGAACCTATGGTAATGTTCCTGAGAGAAGCCCAGCATGCATTGCACAAGTGAACAAATGGTGACCTTCATGGGTGAAAATATAATGAAAAATGTTACATTTTTGAAGTAAAGATGAATTGTTACACATCTCAAACAGCAATAGAAAAAGTGCAACATATTTAGGTAAACATTTTCAACTAATCTTGAATCCCTTTAAAATCCATGCAAATAACATGATTTTAAAAGGATTCAATATTTTGTATAGTTATGCACTCTTAAAAGACAACTACCATAGACTAAAAACATATCATGAATGTAAGACTGCAAAAAATCAAACTGTTTATTTAGAAAGTTTAAAATTGGACATAAATTTTGTAGTCTATCAATTATAGTATATGGAAAAAAACATTTGCATTCATGGAATCCTTTCAGCAGATAATTTTCTGGAGTTGAAGATTCTTATCTGTGAAAACAAAGCAAGCAGAAAAGATTTATAGAGAACAAGTCCTTCTCACCAGGATCACTCCCCAAGTACTTTGAACTAAAATTGGTTCAAATTTACTTTCCATGGCTCCTATTCTGTGGATATGCTGTGCTTTGTGTTTGAAACATGTCTCACCTGTTTCTCTTCAGGAGACAACACGCCTTGTACTGCTATGAGCTGGTACTGTTTGTGCTTTAGATTTCTGGGGAACTTTCTGACAAACTGAACAGCAGTCAGACGCGTCTCCCTGCTCAGCAGCTTCCTGGTGTCAGATGATGAAGAGCCAGGATCCAAAAGCAGGAGGCACAGGCTGCCATTCTTCCTCTGTTCCAAACCAACTACTGTTCGGCTGTGACCTAAAGGAGAGGACACAGGGATTAAAAAGTGCCACATGCTGGTATACTGTGATTTCTAAACTGCAATATGAACAGAGAGTATCCAGTATAGCACATATTTAACAGACGTGGAGATCACATCATACAAGATTGAAAGCCACGAAAGAAACTGAATGACCTCTGGGAACATTTGATGACTACTCTGTACAGACTGCATACAAGTTAGAGTTTCTAGGGAGGATTAGACATGAAAATGATGCAACCTACAAAGATATGTAGGTATATACATGTGTCTTGGGTAATCTAATGTTAAGTCAAGTCTAGTAGTACAGCACATTCCAGCAACAAGGCAATTCAAAGTGCTTTACATCAGTGGTCCTCAACCTTTTTAGTACAGCGGACCAGTCAGTGGTCCGCTGTACAGTTAGCTTGGCATATACCCTATAACATGGTTCAACATAATGGGAAGAACCGGGTGGTCTACAACTGTTCATTCCAACACCAAGGTCACAACCTAAACCAACTCCTCTTACCAGGTCCCACTATCGGCCCTGCCTTGCTAGCGGTGCTCCTACGTTTCAGGGAACATGCTGTGGCCTTCAGCAGTGATATTTCTGGCATGTTCCACCAAGTGAGGCTCCTACCTGCAGATCGACCCCTGCTTCGGTTTCTGTGGCGGGACATGAACTGAGACAAGCCCCCTGATGTCTACGAGTGGCAGGTACTTCCATTTGGAATGACTTGCAGCTCTTGTTGCGCAACGTTCACGTTGCAGAAACACGTCATGGACCACAGTCAACCAGAAGAAGACGTTTGTGTCGCCATTAACAAGTCCTTCTACGTGGATAACTGCTTACAGAGTCGCACATGTCCAATAGCCGCCAAGACACTCGTTGACAAACTGCGCCACCTGCTGCCTGATGGGGGATTTGAGTTGCAGCAGTGGGCCAGTAACAATCCAGATGTCATCCATCATCTTCCTCCAGACCTCAAGTCAGCCAGCTGTGAGCTGTGGCTCAGTCAAGGTCAGCCTGACATTCAAGAGCCAGCCCTTGGATTACACTGGAACTGTAAGTCTGACACCCTCACCTACAAACACAGACGCATCGATTGCTCAGTGGCTACTATGAGGAACATCTATAGAGTTTTAGCCAGCCAGTATGATCCTCTTGGCTACATAGTGCCTTATACCACACGAGCCAATGTTATTGTACGCCACCTGTGGGAGAAACAGAGGGATTGGGATGACCCACAACTCCCTGAGGAGCTGCTGCAGAAGTAGTATGCATGGGAAGCAGAGCTGGAACAGCTGCATAAGATCACACTACCTAGGTGCTACACCAGTCACAGGCTAGACCAGCCCAACTGTATGAGAGCTATCCATGTATTCTGTGATGCCTCCGAACAGGCATATGGATCAGTGGCTTATCTCAGGACAGAGAGTCCCGAAGGAGAAGTTGAGGTTGCCTTCCTTGCAGCTCGGTCTCATGTTGATCCAAAGAAGCAACAATCTGTACCTCGTTTAGAGTTGTGTGCTGCTCTGACAGGTGCTCAGCTCTACAAGGTCATCAGCTCTGAGTTAACTCTTCCCATACACATCTGCATCGTTTGGTCTGACTCAGCCACAGTTTTAACCTGGTTGGGTTCAGACTCCTGCAGATACAAGGTTTTTGTGGGTACTCGTGTGGCAGAAATACAAGAGCTGACGGAAACTTCCATATGGAGGTATGTGCCTGTGACAAAGTGGTTCAGTGTATGTTCACCATTTGTCCCTTATTATTATTTTGATACATTTATTTTTGTAATGGGTTATAATGCTTAAATTTAAACATTAGTGCAACCTTGCTTCATGTACTATCCCGGGTTTGTTTGTGTTGATATTGTGTTGTGTTTTCCATCTATTTATATGTTTAGTTTAAAGCTATCACTTTTGAATTATTGGTTGAACGTGTTTATTTTGTTTCATAGTATATTCTTGATATTTGTTTCTTTTTACTTACCATTCTCCCTTGTAGCTTTGCAGCAGGTCAGGAGTGTGGGAGTGGCCGGCCCAGTGTCTCCTGTTGAATGGCTGAATGATGTCACTGATTACCTTGCTGGGATCTACCAATTAGAGGGTTTTCTAGTATTGCTTTGTTTGTTTTTCTTTAAAGTAACTTTTGAGTTATCTTGTTTGGCAGGGTTTATTTTGTACATTATTTCATTATGTTGAGTTTGTAAATTAGATTAATATTATTCTTGTTTCTGTTTAGACTTTGTCTTTGTTTCATTTTTACCTGTTTGATTGTGGCTTGGCCCACTTATGTGCAGCTGTGTTGCCAATTGGCTTTTAAAAAAAAGAGTGTTTGTGGAAGCTCAAGAAGGAGAGCAGATGGATGTCAGAAAAGGAAAATAAAATAAAAATTCTTCAGAAAACGCTGGAACCTGGTGATCTATGCAGTTTGTTTCGCTCACTTTGAAGACCCTAGACCACACTATCTTACAGTGCCCTCAAGAGACAACCCAGCGGACGACATCACTCGTGGCCTCACTACTCAAGACATCAGCAAAGGCAATAGATGGACAGATGGACCTGAATTCCTGAAACCATCTCCAGATTACTGGCCTCATCTACCACCCCCACCCCAAAGTGGTCCTGAAGGTGAGCTGAAACGACAAGCTGTTTGTCTAACTGCGTCCAGCTCTAGTGTTCCAGATCCACTCCATCACCAAACTTGGGACAGCTACTTAGAGGCCGTCGCACATCAGCTTCAAGGGGCCCCTACCACCCTCTCACTGCTGATTCTTATGCTGCTGCTGAGATCGAAGCTCTACAACGAGCTCAAAGGGAATCCTTCTTGGAAGAAATCACCCAATTAAAGGCCGGTAAACTTATCGCCAAATACAGTCGTCTTCTTCTACTAGCACCTGAGTTTGATGAGAAAACAGGGCTCATCAGAGTGGGAGGCCATTTACGCCGGAATCCTGACCTGGCTGTAGATGAAGTTCACCCCATTGTTCTGGACCCCAACTCATCATACAAGATTATGATGTAAGCTCCAACATCCCGGGCCAGAAAGGGTTTTTGCCGAGATCAGAAGGAGATACTGGGTGCTACGTGGACATCAGAGATCCTGTGTTGAATGCAAGAGGTGGAAAGGTCACCCTAACCCACCCCGGATGGCGGACCTCCCTCCGGCCAGACTGCGTCTGTTCAAGCCGACATTCTACTCCACAGGTGTGGATTGTTTTGGGCCATACACCATCAAGATCCGACGCAGTAATGAGAAAACGTGGGGAATACCGTTCAAATATCTAACTACAAGAGCAGTACACCTTGACTTGATTCCCAGAATGGACACAGATGTTTTCTTAATGGCTCTGAGACGCTTTATAGCCAGGCGTGCAAAACCCAAAGAAATCCTGTGACCAGGGGACAAACTTCTGGGGAGGAGAACGTGAGTTGCAGGAAGCCTTTTAAGCTCTTCATCCTGACCTCAAAGATCAGCTAACTCGCCAGCAAATCAAGTTCATTTTCAACCCTCCTGGTTCCCCACACTTTGGAGGCTGCTGGGAGCAGGAAATTCGCTCTCTAAAGACTGCTCTGCAAGTCATCATTGGAGCCCAAATCGTTACTGAAGAAGTGCTACACACCTTTCTGATTGAAATTGAGGGGATACTCAATTCAAAACCTCATTCAATACCTCATCTGAAGTAGCGGATCCTGACCCGGTGACCCCCAACTATCTGCTCATGGGTCGGCGGGATGCTTCCCTGCCACAAGTCATCTACGACAGCCCAGAAATTCTTGAGCGGAGAAGATGGAGGCACAGCCAAATTCTAGCCGACCATTTCTGGCAGAACTTTTTGAAGTTCCACCTGCCAGGACTACAAGCCTGCCAGAAGTGGCAGACTGAATCAGCCAATCTACAAGTAGGAGATGTGGTCATGATCGTGGACAACCAGCTTCCGCGAGCCCTCTGGCCTGTGGGTAAAGTCTCTCAAATTTTTCCTGGACCAGACAGCCGGATCCGATCAGCTGAAGTGAATGTAAAGGGACGATCTTATATTCGACCCGTGGCAAGACTTGTCAGCCTACCTGCCCTGCCTAATGACGATTAATCCCCCTTATTACTCAGCCTTTTTTTGTTATTTGTATTCACAGGTGAATATGGGGCTTCTGTGAAAAAGGCTGCCTGGCAGTCTGCTATGTTGAGCCCTTTAAGGGGCGGAGCTTGGAGCACAGGTGAGCAGCATGCAGATGAAGAAGGGGAGAGGAAAGAAAAAAGGAGCTGCAGAGTTTTACCCTTTGCAGTTTGTGTATTTTATCTTGCTGTTTGCAGTTTGTTGTCACCTTCTTTCGCTGTGTGTGCGTGAAATGTAAGTGAGTAATAGTGGGGAGGTTGGTGACATTGTTCAATAGAATATTTCAGTTTGCCCTTAATTGCAAGCTTCGTACACATGTGCACTTAAGAGCTACAAAACATGGTTTTCTTTCTCGTGCAGTATATTTATCTAGAAACGAGAAGTTTGTAATTATTAATATTGCAGTTGTTTAGCATGGGTGATACTAGTTCAGTCATTTGTTGGGAATTATTCGGACACTGATGTTGTATTGTTTTTTGTTGGGGGTTTTTTCCCTCCAGGGGGTCTTTTTGTGGCTCTAGTGTCCCTTATATGACAGTAGGCTGACAGGAAAGGGGGAAGAAGAGGGAGGAAGTGTATGCAGCAAATGTCTATCGGGTCCAGGAATCGAACCCGCGACGGCCGCGTCGAGGACTCAAGGCCTCCAAATGTGGGTCGCGCTATCCCCTACGCCACCACATCACGCCCTGATGTTGTATTGTTGTCTGTCTTTCTAGAAAAACCATACACACAGTTACAAGTTAAAAATAAACAGCAAGTACAAGTTGAACCTCCTGGATTGCAACTCTGCGTTTTTTTGAGTTCTGACCGAAATCACCACACTGATCTGAACTTTCCACCAGAAATTAAAATCCCTAAGTTTTAAATAAGATTTAGGCTTTGGCTGCCCTTTGACCTCCAGAGATTCACACTGATGTGCTACATACAAGATGTTTTGGCACAAAAGAACTTTTTCTTCTCTCTACAATTTTGTTAATAGTAAAGAGGGTTGGATAATAAAAAATACAATAACTTTTCTTTTTTTATTGACTTGTGAGTAATTTAGAATCAGACAGAAAAGCTCCAAAAGGGAATCAAACTTACAACTCTGAACTAAGAACTTCTGATCACATAATAGTAATTAACCACATCTGCAATAGTAATCATTACTGGTAACTGTTGTCAGTAGTCCCTAACATTAATATGATCTGGCAGCATGTAATCATATATATACATATATATACTATTGTTATAAAGGCTGAGCCAAGAAAATTGATGTTTGTATCAAACAAGTAGCCCTTCATGTTGCTCTGGACCCGTGAAGTAGCTCCCAGTCTCAAAAAGGTTGGTGACCCCTGGTCTAGAGAAACTGCAAACTGGCACTCTTATCTTATGAAATATGCTTTTGAAGATTGTGTGAATGAGTTGTGTTCATGTGAGCGTGCAGCTGTTTTTTGCTCCCCCTCCTTCCAGGGCTGCAGACTGTCTGTAACTAGAGGGTTCCTAATTCTAATAAAACCAGGAGAAGACTCAGTTGAAGCTTCAGAGCATAGGCTGAAATGAGTAACTGGGTTTCAACTGTGTTCTCCCTGCAGGTGAAACTAAATTCTGACTCTTGTCTCTTCTTTGTGTCTGTTTTCAGGTAATTTAGACCTAACAGCTATGACCTGCAGCAATCAGTATGAGAGTACAGAACGATGTGCTTGGATTCTGAGACTACTGTCAGAAAAACGTTCATCTTAAACAAGCTCAATCAGCTCATCAATCAGAAAGATACGCTCATGCATTGTGTACCTTGATGTTGTAGGTAAAGTGGGGGTAGGTGGGTCAGGATGAGTCGGGGGGACAGACTGCTGCTCTCACTAGACTGACAGAAGTACTGCTTGATCCAGTCAAACAAATGGGGATGGGTATTCTTGCAGCCAGTTGGCTGGTGGAAATCTATGATGCGAGCACTGCAGAAAAATCAGACAATGTTACTAGACTTTTTTTGTACTATACAAGGTTACAGCTGGCAATCAAACACATAGGACTTCATTTTCAGCTTTACAAAATAATGACATCCATCCCATCCTCCCTCCATCATCTTCCATTTAATCAATGATGGAGGGACATTAACACTGACCAATGCCCTGGAAGGACATTTGTTGTCATGGTGACACGAATACAGCATGTCACCATGACAACCCCACAATTCCAGTACGACTGGTGGTGAATTTAGCCCCAGTGCCTGGCTGCTGGAAAGAAGAGGACATAGGAACAAAGTGCACAGCCATCGCCCAGCAATATTTTCTATCGGGGGCCACAGACAATTAAAATATGCCTCATTGCTTTTCACACAGCTCTGTAAGCACAACCTACATTTTAAACTTTGTATCAAACCAAATGAACCTTAATAAAATGTCAACTCTTTGAAGCTGAACACTGCAGAGGTGCATAAAAATCATTCTAAAGCAATGTTGCACCATGCAGCAAGAGATTACTTCAGGACAGTAGTAACACCGCAGAGAAGCTTTCCCACCTGATTCCAAGTGAGGTGAGGAGGACGTATATCTCTGTGGCTCCAATCCAAGCCTGTGTTCTCTGCAGCCGCTTACTGAAGTGTGACGCTCCTTGGGGATCAAGCCCTTCCTTCCAGGCTTCTTCAATCATTCTCTGCACCCGAGGAATACTAGGTATTGTCTTTTCTGATGGAGAAGGGCAATGCAAGGTGAACAAAACTGGAATCTATATCACAGCCAGTAAAAATAATCTATTATAATTCATTAAGTTAACTTCAGGTTCCTTTTGGTGTATAAAACAGCAAAAAGAGGTTTCCTGTTTTAACAGCTCTACCGTCTTGATAACAGATGGGTCATAAGTGAAAGATCAACCTCTCAGCTCCCAACTGTACAAAACTGGGCATTAACAACAAATCCACATCTATTTAAATGAGAAAGTATAAATATCTCATTCATTCTGAAGTAATGTTAGCAATTGGCATCAAGATGTGCATGTCATTCTGACAAGCACTACAATATGTCAAACAGGTGTTTTAAAATAGAATTTGTAAAAAAACAAGGTAATTTACATATACAGTTTTAAGGGTCAAGAGTTATTATCGAACTGATTTAATAGTTTCCAGGCTTTAAAATCCTGTAATCACCTGAGAACAACCACCACATGTCACATTAACATATCAGTTGTATTTCCAAAAGGAGAATATTTGTCTCTGCATACATTTTCAGTCTGAAAGTAGGACTTCATGTCTTTCTTCTCAAAACTTGTAATGCTTGTACTCAAAACTTCTGCTCTCTTTAAAATATTCGCTGTGCTTTCTCAAACCTTTCTCCTCACACTCACAACTTCTCAGAGGTCAGATCAAATCTCTGCTTGCAAACCTCTCTGCTGACTTACAAATTATTTTGAACCCCCTTCAGAAGCACCAGCTCAATACACAGGTCTTCAACAAGAGGACTGATTTCTTCTATAAACACATCCTGTTCAGATTTTTTATTAGGAAAAAAGGGGCATTACAAGAGGAATCCTTCCTACTTATGTCACATAGGTCACAGCTTCTCCTAACAGATACAGATGAAGGGACTTGATTTCAAACAAAGTGCTGTGTGTACCGATGAAACAATGCATATGGTCCACCTGCTATGAGATTTGATATTTTACAAAGTGAAAACATAAATGAAATAAAAACTATGGAAAATAAACAGAGGACAGGGAATAAAGGAGGGGCTTTTGGGGGAACCTCTCAATCCAGGAGCAGAGACTGAAGAGAGTGAAAGATTGCCAAGAGAGGGCAGCATATGTTATGGTATATGTGGGTAAATGTTCATTTTTCTGTTAATATTGTATTTTACACATTGTATAAAAATGGCAAATGTACTTTGATGTGTTCTCAAATAAATCTTTTTTAAAAAAGACTTCAGAATAAAATACATCTCGAAAGTGCAAACAGAGCCTAATAACCATTGAATTGGTCCAGTATAAAGAATTGAAGGCTTCTGGTGCGTTCACATCAAACACGTTTCACTCGTCTGGTTTATATTCAATGTCTAAGTGGAGGCGGGTCGAGGACCTGTTGCAGTGTGTTTAGAGCATTTGATAAACAGGGCAGCAACAGAAAACAATGTTTACAGCAATTTTGATGAGTCCAACGCGTCCTCAACGCACCTCCTCATAGACTGAATGTAAACCAGATGTGCAAAATGCGTTTGGTATGAACTCATCATTATGTGGATTCAAACTTGACATGTTGGACGCGTTTGATGTGAACACACCATTACACTTCATCCATCCAAACAGCACTGCAATCTGGCTCTGATTTAATAAATCTGTTATTACGTTATTCCATTTGGGAGGAGATTTTGCATATTCTATTCCCAGAATTGTTTGATGGTCAGCCTATGTTTTGCATAATCATAAAGGCAGACAAACTCAATTTAATGCAGCTGGCATGCTGGTCATTTGGTGGATGCAATCTTGTTTGCATGTTGTTAGTAGATCAGGTTCACAAGTGCTACCAAGCTAGCACCTGCAAACCTTTTTTTGTCAATTTTCAATGTTTATTAAATTCTTCAACAATTAAACATACAGTGAAACCAATGTTGACAATATCAGTACTGTAAAGTTTACAACATTAAGTAACTAGGCTCCAGGGGCAAAATGTTAAAAACTTTTGCCCCTGGAGCCGCTCCAGATCCTCCTGTACTCCCCCCACTTCAGCAAGCAGAAGGAGCTAAAGCAAAGAAAATATATATAGTAAATTAAAAATAAAATAATGTAAATAAAAAGTTCACACACACTGTATGTTTTATTCTGGATCAAAAGTGTTTGAGCTTTTCCACTCTGGTTTTAAGAACGGTTCCCACGTACTCTGATACGCCTCAATCTGACCGTTTGTCTTGTGGATGAGTCGTTCATAAGAGGCGATCTTTAAAGTGCTGCATACCATTCTGTACAGGTAGGGTTATTTTGACCTTTGCAGTGTCCTAATATAAATCCCCTTGCTGTGGTGAGGGCTATTTTTAACCATTGTGCTTTTTTGTTCCCATTTTGACCTTATAATCTAAGAAGTTAAGAAGTCCCACCGTAGGTGTCAAGAGTAAGTTGCAGTTAAGGGTGCTGTTAATTTTTCCCATAACCACCTGCCAATAAGAAATTAGTTTTGGACACATGTGAAACATATGAAGCATGTCTCCTGGACTTTGTTTACATCGCCAGCAAATCCAAGATACTTATTCTAGCTTTAAATAATTTAACTGGTGTCCAATATAATCGATTCAGAATTTTTAACTGCATCAATTTGGAGTGCGGATCCCTCATGGGCTTTAACATTTGTTTGACTATTGTACCTAGGCCTGTCATGATAGCAAATTTTGCTGAGTGATTAATTGTCTCAAAAGCTAAACTTTTGCGATAAACAATGATATTGTTTGAAGACCTTTTTACACTGATTTAATGGAAATGATATAATAATACATGCGATTTCCTGCCAAAGATAGATACACTTTATTTTTAAAAGCGCACTTAACACTGGATCTGATAAAATAAACAAATCAACCAAAAACAAAAATAAAATGGATTCTCAGTCTCCATTAACAAAAATATACTTGAATAAAAACACCAAAGTGTAAATAAATACTGGATTCAACCAAAAGAGTTCAGATTATGAAGTCTGTAAACCATATTGTCCTTCAGTAATTATTAGATTTAAATAGAGAAGATGGAACATCGACTACCTGATGCAATAGTTCACACTACACGTTAGTTCACTCCTACATTTTATCCTTAAGACAATCTGAGAACGTTGATCGTTCTAAGATTGTCTTGTGATTTTATAACCGATCATCCTGCAGTGTGTGGTGTGTTACAGTAGATCGTTGTGGCCCTCTGATCTAAATCAGGGGTTTTCCCCACTGGGAGCTTAACGCAGCCTGTTGAATGTGACAGGTAACCAATTAGAAAGTGAGGATTCTCCTCCTGCTTTCTGAGGGGAAATTACAGAGGGGAATCCCAAACAGCTGACAAAGGCAACATTGGAGATGATATGTGGAAACAACATTAATATTTATAAACAGTTGGTGTAAAGAATATAGAAATGACGATGGGAGGAGTTGGAGTGAAATTGCTACCAGTTGATGAACCCGGTAACTTTTCAGCTGTTCTTCATTAACATGACATAAATAGGTTCTAATGATTTTCATTCAGTCAGGACGTTACACTGACACTAGAGCCACATGCACTGCAGGTAGATTGTAGTAAAGCATTGATTAATGCCTGGTTTTAAAATGACTTCACTGGACTTGTAGCCATTATTTTGTTCCCATTGTTGGACACCACACCGTTATACCTAGGATTTCTGTCGGCTAATGTTTGGTCTCTCAGGTTTTGAAAATGGGTCGACAATCGGCCGACAGCTCTAAGATGGTGTAGTGTGAACTGGACATTAAACTAAGGAATTGAAGAAGGGAGGGTCAGTGGAGAGCAGCGGAGTTGAGCCTTTTTTTATTCAGTGTCATCAACAGAAAGAGAAAAAGGCTGGAAGAGACGATAAAGCCGATAATTAAAATGACGTCAATAGTTTTAATTTCATACGATTAATTGATTTATCGTTTATCGCAACAGGCCTAATTGCACCCCACTGTTCCTCTGTGAATTTTTTGTTTACTTCTGATTCTCAAACCTTTTAAGTCCTGTATTAATGTTGCAAGTGTTCTCAATCAGGTCGTTATAAATATTACTTACTCGTCTTGGGGAGTCTTTCAATTTATTAAACAGTGCACATTGGTGATTCTGTGAGTAAGGTTATGTTAGAAAAAAATATCTAGGTTCATTTACTTATGAGTTTATTTAAAAGGTAATGTTTTCATATTATTATTTTGTGTCTTGTTTGTTTGACTTCTTTCTTTTGTGGGACATCATTAACTGTTTTTAGGATGTTTGCCTGGAGGCTAGAAACATTTACAAATTCCTGTGTCCTCAGCTGCTTTGGTCATTAACTGCTTGTGTTATCAGCTTCCTGATGAAACTGATTGGTAGTGGTCAGCCTCGTGCCCTTGTAAGGGCCACAGAAGGTTCCAGAACATCCTGTAGTAAAGGTCTTTGATCCTTTCTTTGTGTGATTGTGTGAAGAAGCCCAACCTCTTTCCTTGTAATCATAAAAAAAGGCAGTTGGGGACTGAGAGCCGACGGAGTTAACCACAGACAGTGTTTGACGGCGATTCTCTGCGTCTGGCTCAGCTTCCCTTTTCTGCAGAAAAGCAATTTGTGTTTTTGGTTGATTCCTTGCAGGTTAGGAACTAAAATAGACCCTACACGTTAACTCAGGTTTCTTTAATTTTGTGAGGCAGTCCTTTAATTGTAGGAACTTCCAGAAATCTTTGTGGTTTAGATCAGTAGTATATGAATGTTTTGGGGTGACCATTGTAAAGGTGTGATCTCAATCATATAGACGTTTATAGAAAAACTCTTTGACCTAGATTTTATTTAGCAATATCACAATAAAGGGGTTAAATAAATAATTAGACTTTTAGGATTTTTGCAATTCTCCCACTTACTAATTTTTGACTACATTGTGTTCATCTCTCACATTAAATTTCCCAGAAAATTATTGGATCTTCAGGTTGAAATTAGACAGTGTCAAAATTATTATTTTTTTCAGCTATTTTCGTGGCCTTTATATGTCAATTATCAGAAAGAACAGTGTGTTGTTAGAACGGGGGAAGAGATGCGGCAAAGGTCATCAAGCCCATACTTGAACTTGCTACAGCCACATCAAGGATTAAGGCCTCCTTTTCTATGGTTTGTGCTTTAACCCTGTGCCACTGCTATTCCTCCAAAAGTTGAGAGGCATGGATACTCCTGATCCTTTTAGAGACAGACATGAGGTAACTTGTTGTCTACCTTGTACAACTGAAGAATATGTGTCTATTCTGTGCAGGGACGATAGAAGCATCTGGAAATTTCTGTATCCACAACCCCAGCCCTCATCGCCTGCAGATGAGCTGTAGTGGTCAGTGTCAACAGCCAGCCACACATGAACACTGTCTCTGCATTCAGTTTGGTAATAATCTTCCAATGCCCTGATGACCCCTGGGAAAAAGTGATGAGAGGGTTAATGGTTCAGGTGTTGGGAACAACATAAAAGGCAGCAGCAAACCTAAAGAAGCTATAGACTGTAGTTATAAACAGCATCATTCATTAAGAACAATTAATAAGCACTACTATTTTATTTTTCCAACATTCAATACACTGGTCATACTTCCTTCCTTCCACAGTCTTCAATGGCTATAAAACAAACATTTCATTAGGTAAATCTGTTCCACAGAATATTATTTGCACATGTTTAGTTTCTGGGTAACTAATAACACATATTGTTCTTTAAAAGTAAAAAGTCATGATAGCAGTGCTATAATGAGGTACCCAACAACTTAGGATATGAATGAAGAAGATAGTTAGAAAACTGTTCCTAGCATACAGTATATAACCGCAGCATAAATATGGTTGAACTTTGCAAATAAATTCAATGTGGAGTACGTCCATAGTTGCTTTTAAACATTGTCATGAGATGTGCATGATAATAGATTTAAAGAAGACACACAAGGTGTTCCATCAGGAGGCTGGACCTCTATCAGTGAGGTAAAATATTTTCAGCTGATTTTGTCCATTGTAACAAGAAAAACGACTGGTCTGTTCATCTGTGCTGTGAGAAGGTTTTGTCTGACGATGGAGCTGATTATCTACTTCTAACAGGGACATTTTGTGAACTTATTGATGTTGTCCATATGGGAAAAGAAGTGATAGAGCTTGTTATTGTTCATATGTTTTTCTGAATTAATATAGAAAATATAAAACATGCTGAAGAAAAACATTGAAGTAGTGGAACTCCTGGGTGGCTGACATGGTTGATGTGGCTGCAGCGCCCTCTTCTGGATCTCCGGCGCTTACAACCATACATATATAAAACTGTTGAGGATACAATTATTGTAGAGAAAGAATTTTTACACTTTCTTTCTATCAAACTAAAAACTCTAAGCCAGGATGGGATTGTTTTGTTGGCTGTCAACACTTTTGACTCAGACTGGATAGAAACATCAAAGAAGACGCTGTATGAGCTCTGCACTTCTTCTCAGCGTAACGTCTCGTATCACAGAAGGATATCAACAATGTGAAGGCCTGCTTCAAAGTGCTAAACGAATGCAGGGACAACATTCCCCGATTTGTGAACTTCAGCGTTGTGCACAGGGAAACGACTGGATTACATTCTGACATAACTGAAGCGCTACTGGGAGCTAGCCAGCCTTATAATAAAAGTAAAATAAAGATTAAAAATAGACCAGGTTGGAACACATGTGTCTAAATACCACAGTGAAGCCCGCAAAGCTTCCACTTCTTGAAAGTTACAGAAAAAGTTGTCTAATGCAAAATACAAATATGCACTACGCTTCATTAGACAGAATGAGTAAACCTTGAGGCCTGATTCATTGGCAAAAAGTGTATAGGTAAGGATAGAAAAACCTTTTGGAAAGAGGTTAAAACTATCAATAATAGTAAATCCTCCCTCCCTTGCACTGTCCATGGTGTTTCTGGGTGAATATGATTGTAGGTTTTTGGCAACACCATTACAGCAAGTTATTTACCTGTGTACAGAGTGAACCCTTGCAGGTTGACAAGGTTAGTACTGCAGAAACTATCAAAACACAGAAGGTCTATCAAGCAATTAAAGAACTGTCTGTAAATAAATCTATGGGAATTGATTGATCTATGGGTCTTCCCCGGGGCCTCCTCCCGGTGGGACGTGCCCGGAACACCTCACCAGGGAGGCGTCCAGGAAGCATCCTAACCAGATGCATGAGCCACCTCAACTGGCCCCTCTCGACGTGAAGGAGCAGTGGCTCTACTCTGAGTCCCTCCCGGATGACTGAGCTTCTCTCTCTAAGGGAGAGCCCAGCCACCCTACAGAGAAAACCCTTTTCCGGCTCAAGACCATGGCCTCGGATTTGGAGGCACTGATCGCCATCCCAGCCGCTTCACACTCGGCTGCAAACCACTCCAGCGAGAGCTGCAGATCACGTCCCGATGAAGCCAAAAGGACCACATCATCCGCAAAAAGCAGAGATGAAATCCTAAGGCCACCAAAACGGATCCCCTCAACACCTTGGCTGCGCCTAGAAATTCTGTCCATAAAAGTAATGAACAGAATCGGTGACAAAGGGCAGCCCTGGCGGAGTCCAACTCTCACCGGAAACGAGCCCGACTTACTGCCGGCAATGCGGACCAGACTCTGACACCGGTCATACAGGGACCTGACAGCCCGTATCAAGGAGCCCAGTACCCCATACTCCCGGAGAACCCCCCACAGGGCTCCCCGAGGAACACGGTCAAACGCCTTCCCAAGTCCACAAAACACATGTAGACTGGTTGGGCGAACTCCCATGCACCCTCCAGGACCCTGCTGAGGGTGTAGAGCTGGTCCAGTGTTCCACGACCAGGACGAAAACCACACTGCTCTTCCTGAATCCGAGGTTCGACAATCCAACGGACTCTCCTCTCCAGAACCCCCGAATAGACCTTGCCAGGGAGGCTTAAGAGTGTGACCCCCCTGTAATTGGAGCACACCCTCCGGTCCCACTTTTTGAACAGGGGGACCACCACCCCAGTCTGCCAATCCAGGGGAACTGCCCCCGATGTCCATGCGATATTGAAGAGTCGCGTTAACCAACACAACCCCACAACATCCAGAGCAACAACATCCACCTCGGCGACCTCGACCCCAGAGATTGGAGAGCCCAACCCAGAGTCCCCAGGCTCAGCTTCCACAATAGAAGGCATGTTGGTGGGATTGAGGAGGTCTTCGAAGTATTCTTCCCACCGGCCCACAACATCCCGAGTTGAGGTCAGCAGCACACCATCCCCACTGTAGACAGTGTTGGTGCTGCACTGCTTCCCCCTACTGAGACGCCGAATGGTGGACCAGAATCGCCTCGAAGCCGTACGGAAGTCTTTCTCCATGGCCTCTCCAAACTCCTCCCACGCCCGAGTTTTTGCCTCAGAAACCATCCGAGCCGCATGCCGCTTCGCCCGCCGGTACCCTTCAGCTGCTTCCGGAGTCCCACAGGCCAAAAAGGCCCGATAGGACTCCTTCTTCAGCCTGACGGCTTCCCTCACCGAAGGTGTCCACCAACGGGTTCGAGGGATGCCACCACGACAGGCACCGACAACCTTGCGGCCACAGCTCAGATGAGCCGCCTCGACAATGGAGGCACGGAACACGGTCCACTCAGACTCCATGTTCCCCCGTGACCTGTTCGAAGTTCTGCCGGAGATAGGAGTTAAAGCTCCGTCTTACAGGGGATTCCGCCAGATGTTCCCAGCAGACCCTCACAACACGTTTGGTCCTGCCAGGTCTGACCGGCATCCTCCCCCACCAGCGGAGCCAACTCACCACCAGGTAGTGGTCAGTGGACAGCTCCGCACCTCTCTTCACCCGAGTGTCCAAGACATACAGCCGTAGATCCGATGAAATGATGACAAAGTCGATCATTGAACTGCCTACGGTGTCCTGGTGCCAAGTGCACATATGGACACCCTTATGCTTGAACATGGTGTTCGTTATGGACAATCCATGATGAGCACAGAAGTCCAACAACAGAACACTCGAGTTCAGATCGGGGGGGCGGTACTCCCAACCACGCCCCTCCAGGCCTCACTGTCATTGCCCACGTGAGCGTGGACCCTAACCCTATCTAAAATTCATTCCAGATAAACAATATTACCATTTCTTTCAAATGTTGTCTACAAATCTGTCTAAATGTTTGATAGTGAGCACTTCTGCTTTGCTGAGATAATCCATCCCACCTCACAGGTGTGCCACATCAAGATGCTGATCTGACATCATGATTAGTGTACAGGTGCACCTTATACTGCCCACAATAAAAGGCCACTCTGAAATGTGCTTTTTTTTTTTGCTTTATTGGGGGTCTGGGGACTCAGAACCAGTCAGTAGCTGGTGTGACCACCATTTGCCTCATGCAGTGCAACACATCTTCTTCGCATAGAGTTTATCAGACTGTCAATTGTGGCCTGTGGAATGTTGGTCCACTCCTCTTCAATGGCTGTGCGAAGTTGCTGGATATTAGTGGGAACTGGTACACGCATTCGTATACGCCGGTCAAGCACATCCCAAACATGCTCAATGGGTGACATGTCCGGTGAGTATGCTGGCCATGCAAGAACTGGGATATTTTCAGCTTCCAAGAATTGTGTACAGATCCTTGCAACATGGGGCCGTGCATTATCTTGCTGAAACATGGATGTATGGCACAACAATGGGCCTCAGGATCTCATCCTGGTATCTCTGTGCATTCAAAATGCCATCAATAAAATGCACCTGTGTTCTTCGTCCATAACAGATGCCTGCCCATACCATAACCCCACCACCACCATGGGCCACTCAATCCACAACATTGGCATCAGCAAAGTGCTCACCACACGACACCACACACACGTCATCCGCCCTGAACAATGTAAACTGGGATTCATCGGTGAAGAGAACACCTCTCCAACGTGCCAGACGCCATCGAATGTGAGCATTTGCCCACTCAAGTCTGTTACGGCGACGATCAGGAGTCAGGTTAAGACCCCGATGAGGATGACGAGCATGCAGTTGAGCTTCCCTGAGATGGTTTCTGACAATTTGTGCCGAAATTCTTTGGTTATGCAAACCAATTGTTTCAGGTTGACATTCCCGCTGTCAGCATGCCAATTGCATTCTCCCTCAATGCTTGCGACATCTGTAGCATTTTGCTGAGACAAAACTGCGCATTTCAGAGTGGCCTTTTATTGTGGGCAGTATAAGGTACACCTGTACACTAATCATGATGTCAGATCAGCATCTTGATGTGGCACACCTGTGAGGTGGGATGGATTATTTCAGCAAAGCAGAAGTGGTCACTATCAAACATTTAGACAGATTTGTGGACAACATTTGAAATAAATGGTAATATTGTTTATCTGGAATGAATTTTAGATCTCTGAGTCCATCTCATGAAAAATGGGAGCAAAAACAAAAGTGTTGCGTTTATATTTTTGTTGAGTGTAATTCTTTTGCCAAAATTTGCAAAGATAGACAATCAGTTTGGGTTCAAGTCCAAACATGGCACTAATGTGTGTATATATGGCCTAATATTTGTGTATATATGAATAAGTATAATAACAAAAAGTCTACGGTGCTTTTTAGATGCCACAAAGGCTTTTGATTGTGTAAATCATAGAAAACTATTTTTAAAATTGTGCCAAGCTGGTGTTCCTAAGTATATAGTAAGATGTCTGTCCTACTGGTGTGCTAATCAAACTATGCAAGTGAAATGGGACAACTGTATGTCTGCATCCTTTCATGTCAGCAATGGAGACAGACAAGGAAGCATTTTATGTCCTATTTTGTTTAACTTTTATATGAATGATCTTTTTAAACAGCTAAACCTGTGTAGAACCGGCTGCATGGTTGGTGATACTATTATTAATCATTTAATGTATGCTGATGACCTAGTGGTTTTTAGTCCAAGTTCAGCTGGTCTTCAGAAGCTGTTTAATATCAGTTCAGCATATAGTGAGCAACATGATGTTAAATTCAATCCATCAAAAAATCCTCTTGATTTGTCGCACTAAAGAAGACAAAAATAAATTTCTAAATTTCAAACTGTCTGGGACTTTATTGAATGTCTCAAATGCAGTCAAATATCTTGGCCATATGTTGACAGATCGTCTGTCTGATGATGAGGACATTTACCATCAGGTTCAAATTTTATATGATCAGGTAAATATTCTTGTCCGTAAATTTGGATTCTGTTCGGATGAAGTGAAACTGAACTTGTTTAGATCATATTGTACATCATTGTATTCTGCACATTTGTGGTGCAGCTTTAAAAAAAGCCAGTCTTCAAAGATTGAAGGTGGCTTAAAATGATGCACTTAGACTTTTGTTAAATAAACCCAGATGGTCCAGAACCAGTGAACTGTTTGTATCTGCTGCATCAGCACTTTGATGGCTGTTTTGAGAAAGCTTATGTATAGATTTATTTGTCATTTAAACGAGTCTAATAGAATTATACTACTGTTGACTAATGCTAAATATAGTGCAGTAAAATACTCATCTGTTCTTTGGAGACATTGGTATGATTGCCTCCTGAATGGTTAGGAGCCTTTTTTTTAATGGACCTTTTATTCTTTTATTGTATTTGTTTTCTTTTTATGTAATTTGGACTTTGAGTCTGTAATAAAATCTATCTAAAAACCATCATATGGACAATAAGTTCTACTACTTTTTCCTAGAAAGACAACATCAATAAGTTCCATTGATAAGCTCCATCGCCATCTGATTGGTCCTGATTGTTCCTAAAAGAGCACTTCACTCTCAGACTGCAAATTTACTGCTGGTTCCTAGAATTTCATAAAGCAAAATTGGAGGCAGATCCTTTTGTCGTCAGCTTCTGTGAGCTTCTGTTTCGTTGTAACATAGATTTTAGGTCACAATGTCTAAAAGAGGGGCTGTACAGTGGTGCAGTAGGTAGAACTGTTGCTCTTTCTGCATGGAATTTGCATGTTCTCCCTGTGCATGGTGGGTTCTCTCCGGGTTCTCCGGCTTCCTCCCACAGTCCAAAAACATGACTGTCAGGTTAATTGGTCTCTCTAAATTCTCCCTAGGTGTGAGTGTGTGTGTGAATGGTTGTGTGTCCTGTCTGTTTTCTGTGTTGCCCTGCAACAGACTGGTGACCTGTCCAGGGTGACCCCGCCTCTCGCCTGGAACGTAGCTGGAGAGGAACCAGCAACCCTCCTGACCCCATTAGGGACAAAGGGTGAACAGAAAATGGATGGATGGATGTCTAAAAAAAACATACCCTGGGTCTTGCTTGAGCCATCATCGACCCCTGAGGCCAGAGACGCCATCATATCAGCTTTCTTCAGATGAAAATCGACTGGTGTCAGATGGCCGCTGGCCACAGCTCTCTCCATGCTCCTCTCCATCTGGCGGCGATAACCACCTCTGCCATCCAAACCAAACTGCCTCTGAACATCAAGAAAACGCTGCTTAAAATCAGAAATGTTTAATTTTTAAAGTTCTTCTTTGCTACGTTAGATATTTGAAAGTTATTAAAAAAATGAATTAACATTCCAGATAGCAAGTGAATTCAATGAATTATGGTTAAAAAAAAGGGTTGAATTCATGGTTAAGGTCAATGACTGACAGTGGATCAACCATCAAACGATCATTGAATTCATTGAACTTGGATTAGCCAGTTAACTAATGTAGAAAAGATGTCATTGAATCAATGTTTATTGGGGGATTTCTAATGATTGAAATCACAACTGATCAATGTTGAATCAATGTTTTCTGTTTGTCAGACCAATCCCTTCCCATCTTCCTGGGTGGGAGATTTTTATTCAAACGTGGGGTTTATCACATTCTAAACCACACAGCCTCTTTGCTGCTGGATTATCTGCAACCTGATTCTGAATTGAATTCTACTCTGAGAACTTTCATAGAATGTTAGGTGATATTACTTTGATCTTAACTGTGTTTATTGAAAAATAACTGCATTGTTTTGTGCCTATTGTTACATCCTCACACTTTGCTTCCATCTCCTGATTGTTTATTTTTGTTTTATTGTTTTATTGTTGACGGTTCACTGGTGGGGGCGGGGCTCAGCCAGTCCAGGGTTTTTAGCTGGGCTGGTGGCGCAACTGAGACTGATGAGTGATGGTGGCGTGTAAGAAGTGGTGGCAGCAGCGGAGTTGTGGGGTGAAGAAAATTAATCAAGATTACGGTGCGGGAAGGCTCTGGACAGTAAAAGAGTACCTTCACCTCGGGACGGATCCACCCAGAGGGTGTGTTCTGTCAGGTTCCTGTTTTGTTTCTTTACTTTGTTCCTTTTTGTCTAAATTATTACACACTTTGTTGCGGCCTCTTCTCTCCCATAATCAGCATTTAAAATTAAAAAAAAGAACGAGCCAGGGTGAGGGTAGCGGGACGTAACACTATGTTGCAGCTTCATAAATAAATGTGATTATACAGTGTATCACAAAAGTAAGTACACCCCTCACAGGTATTTGCAGATATTTAAGTATCTTTTCATAGGACAACACTGACAAAATGACACTTTGACACAAAGAAAAGTTGTCTGTGTGCAGCTTATATAACAGTGTAAATTTATTCTTCCCTGAAAATAACTCTACATACAGTCATTAATCTCTAAACCACCAGCAACAAAAGTGAGTACACCCCTCAGAGACTACACCCCTATATGTCCAAAGTGAGCACTGCTTGTCATTTTCCCTCTAAATTGTCATGTGACTAGTTAGTGTTATTAGATCTAAGGTCTGTATTGGGAGCAGGTGTGTTAGATTTTGTAGTACCGCTCTCACTCTCTCTCACTGAAGGTCCTACATGGCACCTCCTGGCAAAGAACTCTCTGAGTATCTTAAAAGACAAATTGTTGTGCTACATGAAGATGACCAAACTGAGCTGCAGCACAGTGGCCAAGATCATTCCAAAGAGTAAGGTCCACTCAGAACAGACATCGCGTTGGTCGTCCAAAGAAGCTGAGTACACGTGCTCAGCGTCACATCCAAATGCTGTCTTTGAAAGGTAGGTGTAGGAGTGCTGTCAGCATTGCTGCAGAGATTAAAGAGATGGGAAGTCAGCCTGTCAGTGCTCAGACCATACACCACACATTGCATCAAATTAGTCTGCATGGATGTCACCCCAGAAAGAAGTGTCTTCTGAAAGTCTGTACACAAGAAAGCCCCCAAACAATTTGCTGAAGACATGTCAACAAAGGACATAGAACCAGGTCCTCTGGTCTGATGAGGCCAAGATTAATTAGTTTGGTTCAGATGGTTTCCAGCATGTGTGGCAGCTGTCAGGTGAGGAGTATAAAGATAAGTGTTAGATGCCTACAGTCAAGCATGATGGTGGGAATGCCATGGTCTGCGGCTGGATAAGTGGAGAAGGTGTTAGGTAGTTACATGTCATGAACTCCAGTTTGTACCATGAAATACTGAAGCAGAGCCTGATCCCCTCCCTCTGGAAACTGGATCACAGGGCAGCGTTCTACCATAATAACGACCCCAAACACGCCTCTATGGCAACCTCTGCCATACTGAAGAGGCTGCAGGTAAAGGTGATGGACTGACCAAGGATGTCTCCAGACCAAAACCCAATAGAACATCTTTGGAGAATCCTCAAGTGGAAGGTGGAGGAGCGCCAAGTCTTGAATATCCGACAGCTCTGTGATGTTATCATGGAAAAGCTTTCCAGTGGCAACCTGTGAAGCTCTGGTCAACTCTAAGCCCAGAAGCATTAAGGCAATTTTGGTAAACAATGCTGACCATACAAAATATTGACATTTAAGGAACTTTCACTAAGGGTTGTACTCACTTTTGTTGCCGGTAGTTTAGACATTAATGGCTCTATGTAGAGTTATTTTCAGGGAAGAATAAACTTACACTGTTATATAAGCTGCACACAGACAACTTTTCTTTGTGTAAAAGTGGCATTTTATCAGTGTTGTCCTATAAAAAGATATACTTAAATATCTGCAGAAATGTGAGGGGTGTACTTTTGTGATACACTGTATATGTCGACTAATATTTAGTTAAATATTCATGAATATTCCTTGGCATGTCCCTCCATGTTGGACAAGCTTCTCTCTCTAAGGGAGAGTCCAGCCACCCTACGGAGAAAACCCATTTCGGCCGCTTGTATCCGTGATCTCGTTCTTTCGGTCATGACCCAAAGCTCATGACCATAGATGAGGGTGGGAACGTAGATCGACCGGTAAATCGAGAGCTTCGCTTTTTGGCTCAGCTCTCTCTTCACTACGACGGACCGGTACAGATGGCAGACGCTTGACGGCAGACGCTGCGCCAATCCGCCTGTCGATCTCCTGCTCCCTTCTTCCCTCATTCGTGAACAAGATCCTGAGATACTTGAACTCCTCCACTTGGGGCAGGACATCCCCCCCTCCAGCATCTCAGGCTGTTCTGAGATGCTGAAGGGGGGTGTCATCCAGCATCTTAAGATGCAACAGCAGCAACACATTTAAAGGCTCACAAAAAAGTTCTTAAGAGTTAAAAACTATATACACACAAAAAAAGATGAACAATAATAGCAATAATAATATAGTGTACAAGAATATAATAGAAAACACTGTGCAGTTTTTAGAAATAGGCACAGGACTCATAATCCAAAGGGTGTGTAACTGAGTTGGATCATGTTTTTAATATACTAGTTTGCCATATTTAAACCTATTAGTGGAGATGGAACATGCATGGGGAAGCAAACCTGCAGCTTCTTGAACTCCTGTCTCTCCAGCTGAGCCTCCTCCTGCTTTCGCTTTAGCTCCTCTTTGTGTTGAAGTTCTTTTGCCAGCATTAGGTCAGAGTGAGAACTTCCTGCAGCAACACATTTAACTTTTGAATTAAAAAAAAAAAAAATTGTCATATCAAATCTACCTGTTCCTGGATGTCAATGTGACCTCCGAAGTTTCTATTTCAACTGAATGGGAGGCACTTGAGGCATATCTACAGGTCCAGGTAATATCTCTTGTTGCTAAAAAGAAAAAGAACAGCGTGGCCAAACAATTGGAATTAGAAATGAGATTTTTCTATACAGAAAAATCAGTATGTCTATAAACCTTTTAGGAGTATTGAAAAGACGTCCTGAGGTATTCGAGATTTCAACAAAACAACACCTTTGCCACTTTGGCACAAGTACATCCAGAGGATAATAGACTCCAAATAAAAATCAGATGACCCAGCTTTCCACCAGCATTTAAATGCACGTCTTATGCACAAATATGAGGCTCTATGGAAACATAAAATTAGTCTCAAAAATCCACAGTTTTGTTTGTGTGTATCAGGTGACTTGTGCATACTTATTTAACATTTGTAGGCGTAGGAGGTTTGAATTCGTAATTATCATATTTGGTTAAAAGAAATCTAAAAGAATATTTTATTACAATGGATTTCTAATAAATCTCCTACAATTTTTGGGTGGAAGAAGCTCGTTTTGGAATAGACTTTCTAACATGCCTCGTCCACTCTAAGACTGACGTTTTTGGATGCATATGGAAGCCCTTCTTGGACTATGCTGAAGAACACGTGTCTACCATCCTGTCTCGAGCATTTATGAATGTTTAGATGTGTACTATACAATGATGGAAGTATGTATGCCCCCCATCTTATATTTCTTTTTATTTCTGGACTGCACTGCTGAGCTTTTGTTTTGTTTTGTGTTTTTTTTTTGTTGTTGTTGTTGTTAAACAAAAAAATCAATAAACATATCTACAAAAAAAAAAAAGAAATCTAAATCTGTGTGTAGAAATTTTATGTTTGTAAACATTGTAATTGTGTGTGTACTTTTATTTTGAGTTTGGAATTTCTTAATATTTGTGTATGCATTTGACCACACATTTATAAGTAACCTGAGTTATACACTTGTTTTTTTTTTTACTGTCTACAAACCATGTTTCACACATACAGCAACCCAAAGTTACACACTTGTTCCATTTCCTCCCTGTGTTTCTTTCAAATGCTTATTTTAAAAAACTTGATTCTATTATATTAACAGACATTTGGAATGGAAAGAAGCCACGCTTGTGAAAAGACCATCTTCAGAAATCAAAACAAGATGGTGGAGTGGCCCTTCCAAATTATAGGCACCATCATCGGGCAACGGATTTGTGATGTCTGTCATTCTGGACATATTATTACTCTGATAAGAGACCCTAACGGGGTGGAAATGGAGAAACAGATTTGAGACTCTCATTTTCTATCTTCAGTAGTCGGAGCATCTGTACCTTTTGCCATGAATTGGACAATCACTATTCCACTTCAGAATTTACTCACAATTTAGGAAATACTTTGGTCTTTGAAATATGAGCCTTTCCATTGCAATACCATCCAATGTTTTTTCCCTCATCAATGGTAGATGCCACTTTTAATATTTGGTTAAAAAAGCTCAAAAACTTGTCTCTTTTGCACAGCTGTCTTCTGAATTCAATCTCTTCACATCTCATTTTTTAGATACCTCCAAGCCAGGCATTATGTTTTAGGCTCCATTCCAGGATTTCCAGATAAACCAGCTGACAGTACAACTGACAAATTGTTATCATTTAATTCAACTAAGAAAAGCCTGATTTCTGCCATTTAGAGACTCATCTCACATTTCCTATCATCACAATCTTCAATAACTCTGTGAAGAATCTGAGATACAACATTTAACTTCCTCTCGGGATCAATAAAATATTTTTGAATTGAACTGAATGAGTAAACACACTCCTCACCTGATTGGTCCCTGGACAGTTCATGGTCAAAGTGCAGTTCTACATGTTCCTGCAGACAGAAGCTGTTGCTGTAGACAGATGAGCACATTGGACACTGGAATGACCTCTCTCCTAAAAACACAGGCAGAAATAAAACTAATCAAACATGTCCCAGTTAATACAATAGTTTTATAGTTTTAGCTCAACTGATGAGAAAAGTGAGGAAAAATAAAAGCCATCACACATACAGTAAAGTTTCTAACACTATACTTGGTAGACTGGGTTAAGTATTATTTTCAATAGTTTAAATGAAAGAAATTATTCATCCATTGACCAGTCTGATTCACGTTGGCAAAAACTAATTGATGATCTATGCACCAAAACCTAAACGTACGGCTGTAGTGTTTTCTCAAATGTTGGTTTCAGAAGAGCACGATGAGATAAATACATTTAAAAATATGATTTAATTCAATTATGTAGGGTTAGCAGAGGAGTTCACCTCCTAAGTGACTTGTGTAATAAAATATTCCATTCAATAGAGCTGTGTTTGTTTGTGTTGGGTTATGACTGCAAACACTGACCCATGTACTGCCCAAAACATGTTAACCAGAGGTGGGTAAGTAAATGCATTTACTTAAATTTAGTTTAAGTAAATGCATGAAGAAACGACAGTGAATTTTGCAACAAAATCTAATTGCTTAGCTTCCGGAGTATACAAAAAATACTGAAAAACTGTGTGACTATAAACACATATACATCTATAAAGATTTTTTTTAAATAAAGACAAATATTATACAAATACTAATAAATTGCTAAATATATATTACTGCTTTGTAGACTGTCTGCATTTAAAGATTAGATTAGATTTATTGTCATTGCACAGTAAGCAGAGCAACAAAAGTACAACTCTGTGTGGGCATTTATATACAATCCAAACCAGATGAGGCTAGATCTGGGAAATAAAATAAAATAAATGTTTTTCAGTCTCTTTTTTACTAAGCTTCTGAAGGCAGCAGGGCAAACAGCTGCTGGGCATTTTCAAGGCTGCTCTGGACTCTGGAGAGACATGGAGCTGGAGATTTCCTGAAGGGGTGAAGTGGTGCAGAGGGGCATCTAACAACCTGTTCTTCTGCCCCAATGACCCCATGCAGCACTCTCCTGTCTTGATGGACGGTACTGTTTCTGAGAGGAGATGGTTCAGTCCTATTCTTGTGTGACACGACTTCTACACAACAATCACAGACGTATCTGTTGACAGAAGCATCTCCTCTTCATTCATCTAGTGTTTGTGAGGAGTAGTGTGTGTGTGTGTGTGTGTGGGGGGGGGGGGGGTCTATGAGTTTTTCCACTCAGCCTGGCCTCCAGAATTCCCTGGCCTCCTTGTTAAGAGAGGTGAGAGCAGTTGCAAGTGAGTAATTAAATAAATAAAGATAATGATTAATTAAATTAAGTTGTCAAATTTTCACCAAATTCATAGCAAATAAGCACACCAACTTGGGCAACATTTCCGGTTGCCAAAAGAGCTGAAAGCCGCTGCATCCATCTGAGCCACCATGGCAACCCTTCAGTCTGAACTGAAGTAGCAAACATTTCAATAAGTGTGGAAAGTCACATCATCAAGCAAATGACTGATGAAGCAACACATCATAAAGCTAATCAAGCTAAAACCTGATATTTATTTATTTATTTAATTATTTATTTATTCTTAACATCCCAGTTTGTTCTGTTTGCTGCTAATTTTTAAATTTGGTTGTGCACATTACTAAAATCAGCTATTCTGATTCTATTAATCAGAATTGCTGATTAATAGAATCAGGGAATAGGCTGGGAAAAAGGGAACATTTGTGTGTTTGTAAAAAAGAAAATAGACACTGAGAGAGAACTTCTCAGATGCAAAGCTGAATATTATTTTCAACACATTGCACCAACAGGGAAATCTGAGATGTAGAACAATTACCTGAGTGCTGTTCCAAAAGATGCAGCTCAACATGTTCCTGGAGGAGAAAGTCGCATCTGTAGACCAGTGGACACATGGGGCAGGAGAACAGTTTCTCTGGAATAAAAATAGTGCAACTGTTCAATTATATGCAAAAGCGGAATATACATATATATATATCATAACAATTAGAGTTACCTGCTGATAAAGGCTGGGTTTGGTGAAGTTCTTCTTTCAGGACATTTGCATTACTTTGTTCTGAGATTTCAGCAACCTGTGTTTTTGAGGCTGCAGTGGAGTTTGCATAGTCTCCAGGTGATGAAAACTGATGCTCTGTGTTAACAGCAGAGCCAAAGTTAGATGTAAGCTGTCCTGCTTTATCAACAGCTCCTAGGGACTGACAGGTTTGGGACTCCTTGGCTTCACTTCTACTTGCTTTTGTCCTCTCAGATAAAGCTGAACTACATGGGTGGTGAGTTGGGTCTTGGAGTATTTGCTGCTCTCCAGGATATGCAGAAGTATTGTGGAAACAGAGTTCAGCATTATCAACTCCTGACATAGTATGGATGGGACAGTGCAGATCATTTTCTAGGTGGCAAAGAAAAAGATGTGTCTTCATGTCTTCCTCCAACAATATCTCCTCACCACAGATTTCACAAGTCATGATGTTAACAAAAGTTTATTTCCCACTAATAAAAACTGCAAATGAATGATAAAATGTGTTTATCATTATGTACAACACAAACAATACTAACTGGAATACTGTGCATTCTAAACATTTCTGTAAAATAGAAATAAAACCATACCACAAATAAATAAACTTACATAAATCCCAAAAAGATTAGGGATAACTGGGAACAATTTTTATTCAATATAAAATCTGTCGTCCATCCATCCATTTTCTTAGTGCATCATAAGACAACACAGAAACAGACAGGACAAACAACCATGCACACACACACACTCTCACACCTAAGGAGATTTTGGAAAAAATAATTAACCCAACAGTCATGTTTTTGGACTGTGGAGGGACGCAGGAGAACATGCAAACTAAATTCACCTTCCCAGGTCGGGAATCGAACCCGGGACCTTCTTGATGAACTAGTGCTAAGGACGCTACTGTACATTAGTGATGGGTCCGGCAACACCGATGAGTCGGCGCACGTGTCAAGCCCAGAGACCAAATCCCGTGTCGGTGCGCTTATTGCTTTCAGCGAGTCACGTGACCGATACAGGAACTGTTTTGAAATGATGCTGACGCGCCAAACTGTGTTTATGAGGAAGCGAATCTGTCAACCAGATGCATTTACCAAAATAATTCTTGATCTTTTATGGTACAGCGTCAACTATGGAGCCTCAAGACAAACGAAATATTTCGTAGTTTGGGGCCATTTTGATTTTACATCAGAAAATAAGGTATCGGTTATCACTTTGTTGTTGTTTCATTCAGTTCTTTTCAGTTTCTACTCGATCTATCTGGATCCAAATTCAGCTGAAATGGACCTTCGTATCATGTTCTGCAGGTTAAGTGCTGCATATGTTTCTCCTTTTAAATCATAGATTTCATAATTTTATTCTTAAATTACCCTCCATAAATAAAAATCCATAGACAGAAAAAAAGAAAATAAAGACAACCCCGCTATAAATAAATAAATAATAAAACATATTCCCAGCAAAACACATCCATAAAGATCTGTGTACAAACTAAATATAAAATAAAAAATATAATTTATGTGAACAATATACAGCGTCACTAAAATCTGTTTTCTTTAAATGAATCCACCTCCTCAATGCTGAGGCATTATAGGGCATCAGAATGAAGTCCCAGATACACCCAGGATAAAGTCAGGTACACAGCCATTCTACAAATCACTCAGTTGCTTTTTATAAATTATTTCATAAAAATTTATTGTTTCCATAAGTTTTTTCTACAGCAGGAGAAGTTGTGTCAAAAAATGGAACAGGCTAAAGTTCAAAATGTTGGAAAAACGTATTTTTTGAATGAAAATTTGTAAAAAAAAAAAAAAAAAAAAAAAAAAAAAAAACAGTCCACAAGCATCCTCCTTCCAAACACTTTCACTTTCATCACTTGGTACATGTTCACATTATTCATTGACTGTATCGGAGAATGTCAAATATATTTTGAATTTCACTGAAAATATGACTTAATACAATATATAATATACAATAAAATACAATGACTTAAATCTTATTGTTTAGACTAGGTCATCAAATCAGTCTAACTACGTTGCCTGTAGGGATTTTTAATGTCCAGCAGGTGTCAGTATTCAAACACAGAATCAACATAGTATCAATACAGTTTTGCTATGGGTCAAAATGATACATGACGTCTCATTTACCCATCACTACTGTACATCCCTTGAAATCTGTCGTGTTACTGTTATATTGAGTTACATATGCCTGACGTTTGTAGCAACTCACCCCATGCTTTAGAAAGGTCGCCAACCCTTTACAAGATGGCGGCTATATTGACGTATCAATTAAAAACGCGGCAGCAGTCAAGGCAATGTTTGCGTGCACAAACATGCAGTGGAGCGCTCTCTAATGTTTTCATTAAACAGTGAAAATGCACCAGACACGTGATCGTGGGTAGAAAGATTTTGGAAGGCCTTTTTAAATTTAAGATGAAGAGTTTAAATCTACGGTAGCCGTGACGGTAACTACCAGTAGCCGACGACATTGGATGTCAAAACCTGTTAATCGGTAACAATAGGAAACTTTTTCTGCTGCTTTTCTTAGTACAATGCTGAATCCACCTGAAGCAGACTCACGTGTACACTGATCCAGGCGAGGTTCCTGATCTACAGATGTTTTAAGACGAATCTGACGATACAATATTATCCAGCAGAGTTGCTGCTTTTGTTTTTTCTTCTTCTTCTGCTACTTCTTCTCCTTCTTCTTTAGATTTTAACGGGAGCTTCATCCATTATTGTTGCACTACTGCCATCTATTGGATACTTATAGCTACACCTCAAATTCTCATAACGATCCCAGTATTTTACTTTTTTTAAAAAAAAAACGAAAAATCTTCTTTTTCCTTTCAATACTACGGAGCACTCAAGAGGACATGGGGGAAATTATTTTGCGTTCCCTCGCAATACTGTATTGATCAGTTCATGTGGCATAATTGAATCCTGTAAGCCTTTCTTACGGTGGCCACCGTACTTTCTGATTTAATAGGTATAAATTTATGTGAGGTTTTTCCATGAATGTTAATATCTTTTTGTGAAATATCTGAAGTTTTATATCTTTTCTTTATGACAGAAAGGCACCAAAAACCTATGATATATAGCTACAGAAACTTTCCGTAAGTAGGAAAGAAATAAAAACACAACCTAATTTGGGCTTATTATCGCGGCGCAATAAGTCATCTGACAGTTTTGATTGTGTCTCTGTTGTGCTGGTTGTCTGGATGGTTAAAGGGCTGTTTTCATGTTCATGTTTCAAAAACTTAATAATAATAAACACGTTTTATTATTATAAAACATGGCAAACTAATAATGGTAAAGGGCCACACTGGGTTAACTCTGGAATCATTCACTGCATGTTTATGGCTGTTAAGGTTAAGATGGAACTGAACATGAAAACGGCCATTTAAACCATTCAGACCACCTGCACAACAGAGACACAATTAAAACTGTCAGATGACTCATAATGTGTGACATATTTATAATAACTCAGAAATATAGTTTTAATGTATTTTTATTTCTTTCCTACATACAGAAAGTTTCTGTTTATTTCATAGGTTTGTGGTGCTTTTCTATCTAAAGAAAAAGATACAAAATGTCAGATATTTCACAAGGAGATATTAAGATACATGGAGCCCTGGAGGGCTCTGTAAAATACTATTTAACTGATCAACCACATTCACAAATTTCAATTCCCTATTAAAACCTAATTCTGTTTTTAATAATCTTCTTTGATCTGCATATTTTCTACAACTAATAAAAAACATGTTCCATTGTTTCTACAGCATCACACCAACTACATAAACCAGTAAAAAGAGTTCAGTTTAAAAACTGTGTCAGGTTCTTATTCTATTTAGAATTATCTCCTCCCTCCTGTTTATTCCTCTAATCTTTACTACATCAACTGTATTTTGTATCCTATATAAATGCCTTACCTTTATTTCATTATCCCACATAATTTTCCATAACTTCTTACTTTCTCTCAAAACAATACTTTTGCCTTCAGATTTAGATAAATTTACTGGAATATCAATATCTTATTTTTTAATAGCCTCCTTATCCAACCTATCTGCTCTTTCATTACCCAAAATACCCACATGAGCAGGAGTCCAAAATAATATTACATTTTTATTTTGTTCACATAATCTTTGATGAACAGCCATAATCTCATACAGTGATGTCAGTAACACGTTAATTTGTAACGCGTTACTGACGTCGGACCACTTTTTTCAGTAACGAGTAATCTAACGCGTTGCTATTTCAAATCCAGTAGTCAGACTACAGTTACTTTTCAAAATCATTTTTGCGTTACTGCGTTACTATCTTCTTTTGTAATTTAATCGTATTTCCTCTACTCGTCTTGTCGAGTGACCGACGTCTCTATGTAAACAATGGAGGGAGATGCGCATTTTGTTGGTGGAAAAACTGGAACTATTTTGAGTTTCTGTCGCCAAGTCCGATTATTATAAGCGGCTTTGGGCTTCATTTCTTTAAAGTCGCTTGCAAATTTAATGAGCGGCGGGTTGCGCCTTTTTGGGCTCGTTTTTGAACGTGAAGTTGCTCATTTGGGCTTGGAAATAAGCAGAGACTCATAATAAATCCCAGAATTTGTCCGTCATTAAGGTAGTTTTAGTCAGTCTCTCCTTGTCCATCATTTCCTGGATGATCCGTCCCGCTGTGTCTTTGTTAATGTCAAGTTAATATATTACCTCTGAATGACGTCAAGCTTCGCGTTGCGCTCCAGAACATTTGCGCTGCAAACATCGAGAATAATTTGAACAGCACAATAAACGTGAAAATAGCCACGAATGAACGTGTCCGTATAGTTTCCAATAATTATAATGGCAAGTTAACGCCACTATAATTATTAATATTAAGATAAGTGTCACAAATCTGTGCAGCCATCTGAGCTGTGGAGCTGCAGGAAGAGCTCTGTGAGCTTTGACACCAAACGCAGGGCCGTAACACAGAACCTGGGGGGGAGGGGGCTTTAAAATCCTTCTTAGAGCTTTCCAGACAACAGAGGATCACACAAATTATTCACGTTTCTTAATTCTTTTGTACTGTTTTTTGTACAATCTCCTCTTCAGTTCAACCTTATCAGTGGAGACACATTGTTGATGTTACCATTATAAAATAGCTTACAATTAGGTATTGGCAAAGCTCAATGTGATTTTCACAGGAGGCGGAGTGTTGATGTTATAGCTGCTGAAAGTAACTAAAAAGTTACTTTTAATGTAACTTAGTTACTTTCCAAATCAAGTAGTCAGTAATCTAACTAAGTTACTTTTTCAAGGAGTAATCAGTAGTCCGATTAAAGTTACTTTTTCAAAGTAACTATGCCATCACTGCTCATATAATATATTTTTATGATTATTTGTACTTCCCTTTTCAATACTCAACGATACAGATGACAAATCACTACAAACTAATATTTTATTTATTATATTAGTATCCTCCACCCATTCTAAAGCTAATAATATAGCACATAATTCTACTGCATTATGTGGTATATTATTAGCACATAATGCTAATATGTTAGATGTTCTTACATAATTAGATGTTCTTTTTGAAATATTCATCTTTAATTCAGGAATCACTACTGCTACACTGGTTGCTTAATTTTTTAGGATCTGTATTTTTCTCTGTGTTTATTTTGAGTTTCTGGGTCTCTGAGTGGGCTGCACAGTGGCGCAGTTAGTAGAGCTGCTGCCTTGCAGCAAGAAGGTCCTGGGTTCGATTCCCGGCCCGGGGTCTTTCTGCATGGAGTTTGCATGTTCTCCCTGTGCATGGTGGGTTCTCTCCGGGTTCTCCGGCTTCCTCCCACAGTCCAAAAACATGACTGTCAGGTTAATTGGTCTCTCTAAATTCTCCCTAGGTGTGAGTGTGTGTGTGTGAATGGTTGTGTGTCCTGTGTGTCTCTGTGTTGCCCTGAGACAGACTGACGACCTGTCCAGAGTGACCCCGCCTCTCTCCCGGAACGTAGCTGGAGAGGAACCAGCAACCCTCCTGACCCCATTAGGGACAAGGATGAACAGAAAATGGATGGATGGAGGGATGGTGGATGGTGGTTCAGAGAGGGAAAGAAGATGAGTTTGTAATTGTGGAGATTTGGATAAATGCAAACCCATTTATTATAATAAATTATTACAATCCATGTGAAATATTAGAGCTGGATAAAATAAAATAAAATAAATTGAGGGACAAAATAGAAATAAAGTTATTTGGTGTGCAGATTTTAATGCCCATAGCAATTTATGGGGAGGGTAGGGAACTGATACAAATGGAGATATAATATAACAGCTGTTGGAAGATAATCAATTAGTGTGTATGAATGATGGGAAGGGAACAAGAATAGATGTGCATACAGGAAATTGCTCAGCTATAGATTTAACTCTGGTGTCCAGAAATTTAGCTGGATTATGTGAGTGGGAAATAGAGCAAGAAAATGATCAAGGTAGTGATCATTTTTCTATTTTTTGTGAAATCCTTATTTCTAAAGAGGAGGGGGCGGTGGGAAGGCAGGAAA
This sequence comes from Gambusia affinis, assembly GCF_019740435.1. NCBI lineage: Eukaryota > Metazoa > Chordata > Actinopteri > Cyprinodontiformes > Poeciliidae > Gambusia > Gambusia affinis. The sequence continues at coordinate 200,114 of NC_057872.1, read as the reverse complement.
GTTGGATATTTGGTAAGGCAAAATGGAATAGATTTAAGTATAAATGTGAGGGATCCATTGATGAAAGTAACTTAAATTTAGAGACAGAAAGTATGGAGGGAAATCTAGGGAAGTTATATTGAAAGCAGCACAAATAATAATTCCTACAAGTAAAGGTAAGAGCAAGAAGAAAGAAGTATCATGGTGGACACAGGAGTGTAGTGAAGGCATACAATGGATCCAGTTGTGTGTTTGGAATTAAAAATTAGAAAAGCCCAAGTTAATAGGGAAGTAGTGGTAGCAATATTTTTTGATATTAAGAAAGCATATGTGCCTTCTCCAATTGCACCTTTTTGGTTGTTTCTATATGTGAATGTGGACCTAGAGGTCCATAAAGAAATATAGATTAATAAAGATAACAACTGAGTAGATTTTGTAAATGATACAATTAAGACTATATAAAAATAATTTACACTTATATATACAGATGTTTGAAAATATTTAGTTTTGGGTAAAACAGGATTTGCTTATGCTTTTCCTGGATTACATGTGTTTATGAAGCAAAGAAGAACTGACCATTTAGCTCTGTATATAGTGGAAATGTTAGCAATACCGATGACCTCACAGTGGGTAGAAAAAAATAACACTGTAATGTTCTTACATGTTCAGATTTATTATCATCATTAACATTCATTTTGAATGGAAAAAATCGAAAGTTGTATAAGCTCAAATAATGATCTGCCATGCAGTGATAGATCATAAAACAAGGTAGAATTATAGAAGCAAAATTACATCTGAATGGCGACAACTGTGGGAGGGGAGTAGTAGAGGTCGTCATTTATTTCATATACAATAGAAATATAGGAAAAAATTGGAGGAAATGGAAAGGAACAAGTAGTAATGACAAGATTACGGCCCGGACATATAGAATTAAATAAAACTTTACATTTCATAGATAAACATCCAACAGGTAGTTGTGAGTGTGGTATGGATCTGGAAACAATAGAATATGTAGTAATTAATTGTGAAAAATATATAGTAAGCAGAGAAAAGCTAAAACAAGAAATTAGGAAATATGATCTAGATATATTAAAATTTAATAAGATATTAGTTAAACATAATAAAATAAATAAAGCAGTTAATTTTTTGAAGGAAACAGGACTATATATAAGAATTTTGATTAGGTATATAAAGGGAAAACTAACGTTAGATGTCACCCGCCATTAAAAATCAGAAAGAAGAAGAAGAAGGTTTATGATAAATGAAGAAATAAAAGTTATAGGGCTTGAGGTATGAATTAGTAAATCAAAAGCATCAATCACATGATATAATTCAAGCACTCATTAAATATTTAAAAGATACAAAATTAGCTGAGAGGATTTAGTATGTATGTGTGTATATAAGAAAAAAATAATTTCTGAATTACATCTCCGTCCAGTTGATGGCGTAAATACACAAAGTATGAAAACTGCCTGAAAACGCTATAGAAGAGGAAGAAGGTTACGTCGTTTCGAAACAGGAAGAAAACTCTGAAGATTCACACTCCATTCCAGTTGATGGCGGTAATGCACATCTGAAAGTTGCTTGCCAACCGCCATAAAAAAGAAGAAGAAGAAGAACTCTGAAGATTGTGCTACAATGGAGGCGACTGTGTTTATCCTATCGCTTGTAGACTGTTGTGCACTGATTTTTCTGTCCGTTTACTTTGTATCCTTTCATTGTACATGTTTCTCGTGAATGTTGAAAACAAGTGCTTGAAGTAGCTTTCTCAGCTAAAAGCTAATCGGAGCTCCTGTATTTGTTTTTCTACACAATCTGTGTAGGCTACACCTTTAGCCACATAGTTAGCCTTGGATAATGAAGCATTTCATACAACCAAAAGACCATTGCTCCTCGGAACTTGGTGGGGACACGAAAGCAAATGGCGTGTCGCAGGTTCCTGCTGCTAGACAACAGTAATAGACTCGTGAAAACGACTAAAAAATGTTTATCCTGGAAATTGTAAATATTCTATTAACTTTTGACAGAATTTCATAACCGAATAAAGCGGTTGCTTCTTCCTTTAGTCCACTTTATTTGTTGCAACTGGAATTGTGGAGGATTTTTTTTTTTACTTAGCATTGGAACCTAGAAAAATTGCAGCACCATAATAATCAATTAATAAATTTCAAGAAATCCTTTTGATAACATTTTTTAAATTATCTTTGATTAATGTTGAGTTTTTAGGTGTTCAAATGCGTGACGGTTAACTGATCTGCAACAGCTCCTTTATTATCAGTGTCCGGTTCAGTACTGTAGAATAAAACACTTTTCCTGTTTAAACAAGATATTCTTCCTCGATCCAACCCTGTTCAAGTTAAATCCCGAATTTCAGGGTCAGTATAAAAATGAAACTACGGTTTACTTGGAAAATTTCTTCTGACCTTCAAACACTTCATTTTCTGTTGATCTAAACTTCACTTGTGTGTCCTTACCATGATTTTAACAAGAATGGAAAAATCTGGACATTGAATTAAATGCTGTGTAAATTTATAATATCAATTGAAATCCTCAAATATGAACCTTTAGTAGAAATAAAACTCTTGAGGGGACAGTGATTCCCAGAGCATCATCAATAGTCCAGAGATTAAGCTTAGATACAAACATAGGAACACTTCTGTCTCGTATAATTTTCTCTATGATCGTTGACAGATTGTACCACAATAATAATCAAGAAATAACAGATCTGTCAGATGACAGAACGATATGGAAAATAATTCTCTTAAAAAAACAACAACCTTTGTATATGTAACACCTTGACATTCATTTCAAGATTATCACTCTATCTGATCTAGAATGTGACTACATTAATGCCCGAGCATGCTGCTCCAAGCTGAACAAAGTAAGTACCATCTCTGTGTTCTTGATTTCCAATATAAAGACATTATTTTTCCTTGTGTTTATGTTCCTTTTTAAATATATACGTTTACAGTTAGTTATATGTCCTGAAATTTGTCTGTTTTTGTATAATAAAAACAGACAATAAAGATTTTAATGTTTCCAGTGGGTAATTCCAGAGATGGTTGGTCAGTGTCTCTCTATGATGCTCATGCTGGTCTCCATGCACTGGTTCATTTTCCTGCTCAACTTGCCTGTAGCAGCCTGGAACATCTACAGGTATGCCATGTTTTTAAGCTAGTGATTGGCTAACTGTTTGAGTGTGTAAACATTTGTAGTTGATATATCACAATATAAAAGCAAAAATCTTCACTCCAGGGTAATATTATAAGAAATGTTAGTTTATATAGTTGGTCTGGTGTTTTTACTGAACACAAACAACAGTGAAATAAAAAATTGTTTAAACAATCATTTCAAAGTCTTGGGGCTGATAATTGAATTCTTTTGTGTTAAAAGGTACCGTATTTCCTTATTTGTAAAACCAATACCAGCTATAACTTTAAAAAACCCTCAGCATTCCTCATTTTAGCACATAAAATAAAAAAGTTATCATAAAATTACCCTGAAGAAGTCGCACTTAGATCAGCGAGGGCCAACCTAAACCAAACCATCAAGGCAGCAAAACATGCCTACAGTCAAAAGATTCAAGGTTTCTTTCATGATGCCAGCAACACCAGACTGATGAAGCATTTGACTGAAGAAGACACTGTTTTCCCAAGACAGTCTCATAAAGAAGATGGTCAGGGTTGTCCATAACGTTCTTGATTTTATGAAGACTTTCTTTGCTCATCATCTCCAGAGGTTCCACAGTCGTCCCCAGAACAGAACCAGCCTTCTTTATCAGACTGTTTAGCCTTTTTAGGTCCTTGGTTCTGATGCTACTGCCCCAACAGATGAAGTCAGAAGAGATGACACACTCAACAACAGAGAAGATCTGCAGCGTCTTGGCTGCAAACCTTGAAGGTTCTTAGCTCCCTCAAGAAGTACAAATATTTGCCCCTTCAAAGTAAATGACCTAATTCAGCATAGGTCCAACCAACTGGTAATCTCACAATGAGTGGGATGGAGATGAGCTGAGTGCAGTGAGTATGTCTCCAGTGATTGTAATACAAGTCAGCTGGTTCTGGAAGGTCCATTCACTGGTTCATCAAGATTTCAGAAGAGGAAAGAACACTCCAAGATAAATCAGAGAGAAAGCTGTTGAAAAGTATCAGTCGGGGAATGGATATAACACATCTGAACATCCCCTTGAGTTCAGTTTAGTTTATTAACAACAAATAAAAGGAATATGGCTCATGTGTAAATCTGCCAAGAATCAAATCAGGTCATCCTCACACACTCAGTGACCGTGAAGAAGAATACGAGCGAGAAAGGACACATTTGATGTCAGAATTTATTGAGATGCAGCTGTTGTTAGGTAAGTAGGATGAAGTTTGCTAATCCATAAAGACCATATGTCGCACGTCTGATCTGAGATGGAGACATGAATACTGTATTTCAGTACACGTTGCAAGCTTCTGTTTGACTGTACATCTGTTCTCATAGGTATGTGAAGATTCCTATGGGAAACATGGGTGTGTTTGATCCAACTGAGATCCACAACAGGGGTCTGCTTAAATCGTACATGAAGGAGGCCATGATTAAATTAGGATACCACCTGCTCTGCTTCTTCATTTATTTGTACAGGTAACAAAACCATCACATGCTGTTTATAGACATCTAATTCTTTAGATAATGTCATTCAATATTATGTTAGTAAATTGCACAGTACTATTTTCTCCTCCATGTATTTGCAGCATGATCCTGGCTCTGATCAATGACTGAGGCCCTCAACAGAGTGACCACCCTCACATCTGTACTATTTGGATGAAATGTCTCAGAACACTGTTGATTTGTGTTGTCAGGATCCAGGGTTTGCAGTTTGATATAGTTATGTGGTTAATATTTAACCATTCAGTGCTTAACACTTTCAAAATAGCTAAAAATGTCTTTTTGTATGGTAAAGAACCCTATATTATTTTTTTAAATACTTTTTTGACATGAGGGCAATCAGATTTGGTTTTCATTGTATGTTGGTATGATTTTTTGTCTGTGCTTCAATTAGCTGAAACAAAAAAAATGTAAGACATAGTCAGTTACAAAACATTACTAATAAGTAATGCATACAACTGATCCACTTAGCCTACTTTATGTAGTTTCATTTTATACAATGCTCAACATATTAAACATCAGCCTGACAGAAAGATCCTGCAGTGATCACAGTTGCAAGTAGAAACTGTTGAATAGCTCACTTTATTTGAAATAGCCCCAGTTAAATATGAGATATGATCTACAGCTGCTGTGCAAATATGCATGAAAAAAGCCCTTTGTACTCTGTTCATAGGGCAGGACCAGCTATTTGTATGATCGGGTTAAGGTTTTTAATGTTTCTCATCAAAACTCAGTGATGTAAAAACAAAACGAAATGCTTATATGTCTTTTTTTTGCTATAATATACAAAATTATTAAATTGAAAATTTAACATTTATGGTTAAGAGCTCAGCAAAAAATGTTGCTTAGTTTGATTTTCATTTGCCTTTGGGAAACCATGTTTTTATGTTTCTGGCTGCACCCTACTATTGCTTTCTGGGACTCTAGGTGGCGCTGTTTTCCCTGTGCAACTCAATTTGCTTTCAGAAAAGTGCTTTGTTAATGGCTCAAGTTTGCTTGAATGGTGTAAATAAAGACATAAAAACTAGGTATCTGTCAAGATGTGTCAGACTATGATACATTTTTAACAAGTAATTTCATGGATAAATTATTAATTATCTTTTATTAACCCATTATGTAAAATGAAAGACAACAGAACCTTTCTGATAAAAATATATTTACAGTGTTCCGCCACTGTTCAATTTGTTGTGAGATTGGTAAGCAATACAGAACATCATACTGAAACTCAAAACGAGGAGACTGTGAAAAAGAGTATGTGTGAATGCTGTTATTGAGATGTACTCTATATTTACTGTCCATTTCTATAGAAAACCTGTAATGGGCTTGTTACCTTCACCCCCTTTACAGTGATACTGCTGTCATAATGTTTGTTAGTCTAGTCTGTAATTTAATCAAATTTACAAAGTATGCGTGTGTGTATATGTGTGAATGCGTGTACATACACATGCACATATTTGTTTATGTGTATAAATAGACACACATACATACAGAAATTAAATATGCTAAAATACTGAGAGATGGAAATCTTCTGACTGCGACAGACCCCGCCTCTCGCCCGGAACGTTAGCTGGGGATAGGCACCAGTAACCCTCCAGACCGCATTAGGGACAAAGGGCGATTAGAAAATGGATGGATGAATGGATGGAAATCTTCTGATAGGATATAATTTAGAAGTTCAGGTGGAAACGGCGAAGAAACTTGGGTGGGTGTGTAAAGTCAAAGTTAGAACAGTTGTTAGAGTGGGTGAAAAAAGAAATGAAAGTAAAGGAATTATCACACGAGGGCCTTTAAGTGGAAATATGAAAGATTTAGTTGGGAATTTAAAAGAAAGAAATAGGGAAGTAAAAGGAGCACGAAGACTGACAGGGTCCAGAAAAAGTTGAAACAGAAACTGTGTTGGTGGAGTTTGAATCAAAAGATGTGCCAAAGGAGGTTTTCTTTGGTTTGATAAGATTTAGTGTCGGGGAATTTGTGCCTAAACCAGTAAGATGTTTCAACTGTCAGGAATTTGGCCATGTTGCAAAAATGTGTAAAGGAAAAAGGAGATGTACCCGATGTTCTGGAGACCATGAATGTGGAAAATGTGGAGTTGGAGTTAAACCAAAGTGCTGTAGTTGTGGAGGAGTGAATAGTGTCATCTTTTGGGAATGTGAAGTGATGAAACAGCAAACAATTATACAGAAAACAAAAGTTATGCAGAAAGTTACGTATGTAGAAGCGTGTAAAATGGTTGGAAAAGAAAAACTAAATGGAATCTCTTTGACAGGAGAAAAACAAGTAATCCAAAAGCTTATGGAAATGGTTGGAAGGAAAATAGAAAAGGAAAAAAAGAAAATGGTGACTTTTATTGCATTTATTGCAGGAGTAATAAATGCAACCTCAAAGGTGAAATCAAAGACTGAAAGGATTCAGATTATTGTCAAGGCAGCATGCCATAGCTTAGATTTGAAGAATATTTGATGGGAAGATATAAGGGTAGAACTATGTAGTCAAGCAAATCAAGAAGGATAGTTTTAATCTTCCAATGAAATGCAAGGAGTCTTTTGTCAGACTTTAAACAGTTTATTTATGAGCAGGAAGTGAAACCTGAAATAATCTGTATACAGGAAACTTGGCTGAAGCCTTTTTTAGACTTCAGAGTATCTGGATATATTTTATATATCCATATATTATATATTAAGGAAGTTATTCCATATAAAATATTTGAAAGGAAAGGGGATTTGGATTATGTAGCAATTGATATATGGGTAGAAGAAAAGGTAATATTGATGTTAATTTTTTATAATCCCTGTAAGAAGCTTGAAATAAGTAAACTTGAGGAGATGGATTTAAAAGGAAATATTTGGTATGGAGATTTTAATGCACATCACTCATTATGGGGAAGTGAAAAAGTTGATCATAATGGTAAAGTTTTAGAAGATTTTTTAGATAGTAATAATATTGTATGTTTGAATAATGAAAAACAAACAAGTAATCCAAAAAGGTTAGATATTAATCCAAAATGAATTGATATTAATTCAAGTAAGGGATCTGTATTGGATTTATCATTTGTTTCTAGTTGTTCAGCTACATTGTCCATGTGATTGGCAAGTTAAAAGTAAGTCTTTTGGTTGTGATCATTATATTATAACCAGCAATATAAGGATAGGTCAGGTACAGAGCGCTGAAATGATAGGAGGAAAGTGGATATTTGGGAAAGCAAATTGGAGAAAATTTTAATAACTTATGTGAATGTAAGATTTTAAATGTTCAAAATGATTTGAGTATTGAAAGTATGAATCAAGAGATCAGTCAGTGTCTGAGGAGTTTATTCCAAAGACATCAGGGAAAAATAGGAGAACGTTTGTTCCAAGGTGAAATGATGAGTGAAGAACAGCAGTCAGAGAAAGAAATAAAGCATTTAAATTGGTTAGGTGGTCTCATAATTTTTAATATTTAATTTAATATCAAAAAATCACAGGCAAAAGTAAGAAGAATAATAAGAAGCGCAAAAAAATTACATTGGAGAAATTTCTTTGACAAAATTGGCAGTAGTAAAAAGATAGGGGAATTTGGGGAATGATCAAAAAATGGGGAGATAGAAGAGAATGGAGTTATCAGATATTTAATAAAAACAATATAGTAGCAGTAACTGACAGGGAAAAGGCTGATTTATTAGTACGTGCGTTTGTGGAGATGCATAGTGGGGAAAAATGTATCATTTAATGAAATACAGGGAAGAGAAAACTAAAAGGAAAAATAATGACATTTTAAGAAGGAAGGGAAGTAATACTGATGATCTGATGAATTATCACTTCTCTATTGGAGAACTGAAAAGAGTTTTGGATAAAACTAGGAATAGTGCTCCAGGTAAAGATGAAGTGTGTTATATTATGCTAAGACATGTGAGTGATGATGATTTAAATAAATTACTAATTTTGTATAATAAGATTTGGAAAGAGGGTAGACTGCCTTGTAAATGGAAAGAAGCCATTGTTATATTGTTATTCCGATAAAGAAACCTGGGAAAGATCATAGTAATCCTGGAAAGTACAGACGGATTGCTTTAATGTCTAATATGTGTAAACTGATGGGAAGGATAGTGAATGAGAGATGAATACAATATTTAATTTCTCCTTGTCTGAGTGGCTTCCATAGAGGGAGAGGAGCAATAGATCCTGTTTTATGTTTAGAAGATGATATTAGAAAAGCTCAGATAAATAAGGAAACTATTGTTGCTGTGTTATTTTATGTGGATAAAGCAAATGATATGTTATGGAGAGAAGGGTTAATGATTAAATTACAGCAATAGGTATAGGAGGTAATATGTTTAATTGGTTACTATTCAAGTCAAAATAGGATCTCATGTTTCACAATCATGTAAAATAGAAAATGGAGCTCCTCAAGGAAGTGTGGTAAGCCCAACATAATTCTCAATTATGATTAATGATATTTTTAAAGAATTATCAATTAGTTTTGGCAAGTCACTTTTTGCTGATGATGGAGCATTAAGGAAAAGGGGAAGAAATGTAGAACATCTTATTTTAAAACTTCAGGAAGTTTCAGGAAGCATGGATAAAGTGGGGATTTAAATTTTCAATCAAGAAGACAAAAGTAATGTTTTTTACAAATAAAAAAATTGGGCTTGATAAAAGTTGTATTTATATGGGAAAGAGTTGGAAAGGGTTGATTGTTTTCGTTTTTTGGGAGTAGTGTTTGATAAGAAATTAACTTGGGGAAATCATATAGAACATATTATAGAGAAAAAGAAAAAGGTTCTTAACATTATGATATGTTTAGCAGGTTGACATGAGGTGCAACTTTTCAATCGCTTAAAAATGTTTATGTCACTAATTCGATCAAGAATAGATTATGGGAGTGTGATACATGGTTCAGTGGCTAAAACTAGATAAAAAAAAATGAGATGCTATTCAAGATAGAGCATTGAGAATTTGTTTAGGGGCAGTTAAATCAACTCCAGTATGTGCTTTACAAGTAGAATCAGGAGAAATGCCATTATGTTTCAGAAGACAACAGATAATGGTTAATTATTGGATTAATTTAAAAGGACATAATTTTGAATCATCCAGTTAAGAAAGTATTAGAAAATTGTTAGGAAAGAGGAAAGGAACAAATGAATAGTTCTGGGTGGATTGAGGATGACAGAGCAAAAACATTTAATGCATCCATCCATCCATTTTCTGTTCATCCTTGTCCCTAATGGGGTCAGGAGGGTTGCTGGTTCCTCTCCAGCTACGTTCCTGGCGAGAGGCGGGGTCACGGGGTCACCCTGGACAGGTCGCCAGTCTGTCACAGCATTTAATGTATGTAACAAAGAATTTTGTCCAACAGTATTGTGGCCTTTGAGACCTACATGGCCATGGAAATATATTGATGTAGACAGATCATTATCAAATATTAAGAAAAGAAATATAATAAATATCTGACAAGAATTTTATAATAAAATACAGAATAAATATAATGATTATTTGCAAATTTATACTGATGGTTCGAAAGATCCAAAAACTTAAGCAACCAGTGTAGCAGTAGTGATTCCTGAATTTAAGATGAATATTTAAAAAAGAACATCTAATTATCTTAGTATATATGCAGTAGAATTATGTGCCATATTATTAGCTTTAGAATGGGTGGAGGATACTAATATAATAAATAAAATAATAGTTTGTAGTGATTTGTCATCTGTATTGTTGAGTATTGAAAAGGGAAGTACAAATAATCATAAAAATATATTATATGAGATTATGGCTGTTCATCAAAGATTATGTGAACAAAATAAAAATGTAATATTATTTTGGACTCCTGCTCATGTGGGTATTTTGGGTAATGAAAGAGCAGATAGGTTGGATAAGGAGGCTATTAAAAAATAAGATATTGATATTCCAGTAAATTTATCTAAATCTGAAGGCAAAAGTATTGTTTTGAGAGAAAGTAAGAAGTTATGGAAAATTATGTGGGATAATGAAATAAATGTAAGGCATTTATATAGGATACAAAATACAGTTGATGTAGTAAAGATTAGAGGAATAAACAGGAGGGAGGAGATAATTCTAAATAGAATAAGAACCTGACACAGTTTTTAAACTGAACTCTTTTTACTGGTTTATGTAGTTGGTGTGATGCTGTAGAAACAATGGAACATGTTTTTTATTAGTTGTAGAAAATATGCAGATCAAAGAAGATTATTAAAAACAGAATTAGGTTTTAATAGGGAATTGAAATTTGTGAATGTGGTTGATCAGTTAAATAGTATTGAGGGGAAAAAAAAAGATCTTTCGTTTTTAAAAAAAATACTAGGATTATTATGAGAATTTGAGGTATAGATATTAGGATCCAATAGATGGCAGTAATGCAACAATAATGGATGCAAGCTGCCGTTAAAATCTAAAGAAGAAGGAGTAGAAGAAGAAGAAGAAGAAGAAGGAAGAAGTTCTTGTTGACGTGTAGGTTGGAAATTGTAGCTTGTATGTATCAAAGTACACTCTTTTATTATTAATTATTCAAAAATGAATTCGTTCGGTTTATTGCAAAGGTTTTTAACAAAACGTTACTCAAGATAAACTGGAAATACTGCAAAGGTAGGGAACTTAAGATTTCGTGACAAGAGGGGTACCGTGCAGAAAGTTGTAATTCTGATATATTACTGCTATTCCAGACAGACATACCAGTGATACAGACTGACGAGTTTGTGACAGACTCCGATCCTGTAGCGTTAATGATGCTACACATAAAGGGTAGGCGTCATGTTGCTATTCTGTTTGGAAAGTAGAGCCATTACAATTAGGAGGAGTGTAATAATAAGTTTTCGGACAATGTGCAATTACAGTAATGAATTAACTTCTATCCAATGTTTACGCATTCTTATTGCCAACAAAAAAATAAATTAATACACCAGGGTTTAAATATGTGAGTGAGAAATGTTATTCTAGGTACGAAATGGAAGTGCTTATTGGATCAGTTTGTCCGCCATCTTTTCCATACAAAATGAGCATTAAAGCGTAAACTCAGAGACCCCCGGTACATCGTTTTTATTTATAGGAGATATATTTTTATAATTACAGTGAATATGTTTCGCCACGTAAAATACCTGCCTGTAAGCACCCTTGCTTGTTACTTGTTCAGGCCTCTCCTTTAACTCTGTTTTTGTTTATTGTTCTTTGTCCGTCCCTGACCTCAATTTGTAATATTTCGCAGTGTTAGGTTGGTTTTTTATTTTTATCAAAATATGTTCAGTGTATTTATAGGTTTTTCTAAGTGTATAATTTAAATCAACTGTATAATATTTGTTTTATACTCTGAAACCTGTTTTAATTTTGCTTTAAAAATGTATTCGTAGAAAAGGTGTAATCAGCCTGAAGTCAAAATGCAGTCACACTGGCGTCAGTTTTCTTTCTTCATGCTTTTTATTTTGCTGACAGATTTCATTGGGCTGCATGTAGTGATTTTTATGTTGGGTGTTATTTTCAGGTGTGTCAATGGATAAATGTTAACCCCAAAATTTGATGTGGTTGGTTTGGCTGATTTAGGCGTTTGTAATATTAGCTGGTGTGGCCCAAAAAACAATACATTGTTGAACTTAAGCTTTATGTTTTCATACTTTGTATGCAAACACATAAACTACTGTAGTTAACAACTAAGCAAATGTACCAAAGCAAAAAAGAATTGTACAGAATTGCTGCTGAATCCATTTGCATGGACCAAAGTCTTGTTTATGCTGTAAAAAAATATGTTGAAACAGAATTTATTTTAGTCGTTTAACAGCAAGTTGACAGGCAAATAGAATCACTGGATCAAAACTCTAAGCAGTTTTAAAGTTTTGATCCTGCTTAAAATTTTAATTAAAACTTCCAGTAGTTTTAATTATAACATTTCTGCTCAGTGTTTAAATAATAGTAAAAAATAACTCTTTAATTATGTATTTATTTCTATATGATAGCTAAAGTGTCCCCTACTGGTTGGTTTTGCTCAAATAAATGAACTTTTATCATATTACTTAATCTTATTTTTTGCAATTAGCTAGAAAACCTCCTGTTCTTTCAAAGAAATTTTCCACTAATACCAAACTGGCACAGTTTCTGTCTTTGTATCACAGCAGTCTTGAAATGTTGTGACAACTATCTTGTGTTTATTTGTATCACTGTATGCATAACCAGAAAAGCTTAATGCTTTGTTTTCAACAGGTGTGGTGAAATAAGAACGTCTATGATAAACTATGGGGAAGAAGAAGGTGCTGGATCTGTATAGAGCTCCATTTCCACTGTACACCATCAAAGTGGATTCCACTACAGGGCTTGTGATAACAGCTGGAGGAGGGGGTCCCTCAAAGACAGGAATAAAAAATGCTGTAGTAAGTACTGATGATCGTTTAGATCAGTCTTTCTCAAAGTGTGGGCCGCGATGTACTGCTTGTAAACAACTGTTAATTTCCCATCCGACGCTACAGTTCGCTTACCAAAGGATTGTGCTTTACTGGAACACTAGTAAAGAACATTTTTTGATATCCATATGTTTTCTTTCACTAGAAAGCTTAGAATTCATACTATCAGAATGTCTAACTCAAAACACCCGTAGACTTGTTCATGGTTTTATTGGGGCTCTCTCCACTACCCGCTCTAAGGACTCCAAGAAGGCTGGGAAATCTGAACTGTCGTTCTGCCCGTAAGCACAAACAACAGTAAGGACCTGTCCTTACTCCCAGGTCCTTACTCCCACATGGGAGGGGCTCACATGGGGCACCCATAAGGACCCATGAGGACCCATGTCTCCTCTTTGGGCTGAGCCCAGCTGGGCTTCATGGGTAAAAGCCCGGCTACAAGGCACTTGCCATAGTGCCCCACCTCCAGGCCTGGCTCCAGAGTAGGGGCCCGGTGATCCGCATCCGGGCAAGGACTATAAGTTCAGTCTGTTTTATTTGTACATTTTGATTGTACGAACCTCTAGTTTTATTTCTAGTAAAGGAATTGTCATTAATTTTAATATAACTTTTTAATATTGTGGTGAAAATTTGCGCAGACACCTAATGACAGAATGCAAATTTGATTTCATCAGTAACAAACTTGTCTTTCAGCATTTCCTGGATGTGAAGATGGTTGGAAAAAATCAGTACAGCTCCAGTCTTCTTCACTCTCATGATACGGACACACGCGCCACTATAAACATGGCTGTTGGTGATGGTGTGATTGCTGCTGGACAGGATGGCACATGCAGCCTCATGAAGTTTAAACTCTGCCAGCAGAAAGAAGAAAATGCTACGCATAAAGATGGTATGGTTTACACCTTTCTGTTTTAAAAAGAGTTAAAACATACTTTGAACTAAAGGATTGTTATCTTTCCCATTTGGGGTCAGAGGTGAAATTACCATTTAAACTTTTGATTGTGATGCAAAATTTTTTTCTTAATTTACTTTTGGTTGTTTTTGATGTTTTTTTGTGTGTGTGTTGCTTTCCTTAATTAGTCTTTAATAAACCACACATCTGCTATCAGGGCTCAAAGATTATAAGTCACCATATATAATGGTTTGTAATCTGATTGAAAGTTAGCCAGAGTCTTTAGTGTGAAACCTGAAATAATTTTAACCTTAACTCAAATGTGGTTCAGTAAAAGCTAAGACTTTAGCAACATTATTATTGAAATGAAACAAACAGTGCTACTGTATTTCACTCATAAATGGACCTACTTATTTTAAAAGACTCAGTGGAGGAAGGGCAACAGCCTTACATGCATCCTTTACATTGGTGCATAGTAAATCAATTATCCTGTTTTTCCTGGTGGGACAGTTGACAACCTGGTGAAAAGTAGCCAGAGTGAAATTCAGGGTAACATGATTAAAATCTCTAGATATTATTATGAGGGCCTCCGGGTGTTGTGACACGTTGTGTCCTTTGACAGAGAGCAGCTGGCTCCGCCCTCAGAAGAAAGTAAACACAAATGGAGATCATGTGACTGAACTCTCGCAGAAGATGGTAGGGATGCAGGCTGACAGCTATCAGCTCCAGATCAGGGCAACACACTCTGTCTTGACTGTGACATAGCCAGGGTTACGTAGGTTACGTAGATGATCAAACTGCCACCCCTTCTTTTTCCACATGCCAGACCATTTTTTGGTCCATCTTTGGATGGCAAAGTCTGTCCATATGTTTTTTGAAAGGATACATGTCTCTAGTAGGGATGCTCCGATCAGGTTTTTTGCTGCCGATTCTGATACAGTTCATCCTTGAAGCCGATCTCTGCCAACGATCTTTGCTGATCGCCTGGAATGGATGTTAATTTTTCAATTTAGGTATAAATGATACTATGTTTTCTGGCAAAATGATGACATATCTGTCAATAAATTCATCTAATTTAGACATAGACATATTTTAATACATATCAGAAATCTATTAAGTTACATGCTGCAGCTTTAAGCAGATGCTTTGTGTGAGAGTTCACTGTCTGGTGGAGGTTGAGCGGCTCTCCATCTGTGAAATATTACTACCTGTAGCATGTAGTGGCGGTCCAAGAGCGAGAGCAGAACCAGCGTCTTACACCGCCAGCCCTTAAACTTGAATTATTTTTTTGGGTTATTTGTTTAGCTTTCTGACCGTCATGCTAATCCGGGTGAGTGTTGGTAGCTGTGCGCTGCTTTACCTGCTGTCTGGCCACTCTGGATGTCCTTTTTTCCTGCAGTGAGCCTCGATATAGAAAAACTCCGTCAAGTGTTTGTTTTTTAAATGCCATGTGATGGTAGATTCTTTGTGTTGATGCATTTTGATGTGCTTCACCCCCGAGGTAATTTTCCACCGCAACACGCAAACTTCCCTATTTACTCAGAGCGTTATAGTTCCACACAGCAGGATTTGTTGCCGCGCACTTGCGCTGTGTGAAGGAAAGAGGAACTAAGCTGCACACGCAGGCGATTGATTTAGAGATCAGCAACAAGACACAGTGATCGGGAATCATCAATCATGCACTTTTTCACGGAAATCAGCCGATCGATCGGCACACCTCTAGCCTATAGTTAATATTTTGGAATGATAGTCTTCCCAAAATAGTAGCTGAGTCATATCAGCTCATGAAGTTAACAACCCCTTTGGACAAATCCTGTTTTTTGAGACTAGTGTATTCCTGGTTTAAGCTCATCATATGGGTACTTGGTAAAGTTCTATAATAGGTGTTTGGTATCATCTTAAAGGGGACACTCTTTGTTTTCTTTTAAGTCAGATTTTGAGTCTATTTACCAACACAGAGGTCACTAGAATTTGTTAAACCAAAAATAATACACATTTTTCCACACTTTTTGTCTAAAGTACTTTTTTATTCCAGTGGTATTCAGGGACATCAGGGACACAAAAGTTGACAACTAATATATTTAACAGACTTTAAGGATTCAGAAAATGCATATTATACGGTACCTGTACTGTGTGTCTGTGGGAGGTGATTCTGAACTGTCATTTGGAGTCACAGTCTTTGGCTATAACCTTAATAGGCAAGTGAGAAAACCCTTTTCACCCAAGATAGGGTTAGAGACGGTTAGAGAAAGTTACTCGAAATCAAGAGAAATAAGTTTCTCGGGTTAGGGTTAGGGTTACTTGCTTTTTTTCCATGTCCCCTTACGGGCTCCGTTTTAATTAGCACATTTTCAGGATCCATGTTTATGCTAAGAATATTGATTCATGCAAAGAAAATGCACAACTTTATACAAATACACAACGATCAATGAATGTGTTCTAAAGTAAATGCAAACCCGTTAAACTGAATAATAGTTATATTACAAAAACACCAAGGGAACTGGCCTGGTGTCTCTGGGCTACCGTTGCACTGATGTGGGTTCATTTGTTCGTTTGCTGGGCCGTTAGCCAAGGCTCCAGGTTGACTTGTATGCTCTCTTTTCTAATTTCCCTCCACTACTTCTAACTCCTTCTTTCCCTTTAAGTATTTCCCCACTTTTTCTCTCTTTTCCAACTCTGTGTCCATTGCAGTTGAAATAAACCCAAAACAATTTCTCATAAATATATATCCACTCACTAGCAACTTTATTAAGTACACCTTCCTAGTACCGGGTTGGACCTGCTTTTGCCTTCAGCATCCTTCATGGCAGAGATTCAGCAAAGTACTAGAAATATTCCTCAGAGAGTCTGGTCCATATTGAGATGACAGCATCACACAGTTGCTGCAGATTTGTCAGCTGTACATCCATGATACAAATTTTCCCGTTCCACCACATCCCAAAGGTTCTCTACTGGATTGAGATCTGGTGACTGTGGAGGTCATTTGAGTTCAGTGAACTCATTGTTGTGTTCAAGAAACCAGTTGGAGATTATTACTCAGGTAGACTGTGGTGTTGATACGATGTTCAATTGGTACTAATGGACCCAAAGTGTGCCAAGAAAATATCCCCCACACCACTGCACCACCACCAGCAGCCTGAACCGTTGATACAAGGCAGGATGGATCCATGCTGTTGACGCCAAATTCTGACCCTACCATCTGAATGTCACAGCAGAAATCAAGACTCATCAGAACAGGCAACTTTTTTCCAATCCTCTATTGTCCAATTTTGGTGAGTCTGTGTGAATTGTAGCCTCAGTTTCCTGTTCTTAGCTGACAGTAGAGGCACCTGGTGTGGTTTTCTGCTGCTGTAGCTCGTCTGGCTCAAGGGTCACCATGTTGTGAGTTCAGAGATGCTCTTCTGCCTACCTTAGGTTATTTGATTATTTGATTTATTGTTGCTGTTCTATCAGCTCAAACCAGTCTGACCTCTGGCATCAACAAGGCATTTGTGCCCACAGAACTGCTACTCACTGGATATTTTCTCTTTTTCTGCCTATTCTCTGTAAACCCTAGAGATGATGTGTGAAAATCCCCGTACATCAGCAGTTTCTGAAATACTCAGACCTACCCGACTGGCACCATCAACCATGCCAGGTTCAAAGTCACTTAAGTCACCTTTCTTCTTCGTTCTGATGCTCAGTTTGAACTGCAGCAGATTGTTTTGGCCATGACTACATGTCTTAATTGCTGCCACCTGATTGGCTGATTTAACATTTGCTTTAATAAGCAGCTGGAAAGGTATACCTAATAAAATGGCAGTGAGTGTGTGTGTATGTACATATATGTATGTAATCTGCTGTGGCTGTATAGTATATATTACTCCACCAGATTGCAAGCATTGCAAAATTTTCAAATCATCATATTGTGTTTTCTGTGTTATGCTGTTAAGAGTGTTATTTCTGCTATAGGTAACACCCCTGAACTTAGCAATGCCAGACGAAGATGTGGGAAAGCTGGCAAAGATAATCTTGAGAACCGTTCTACTGATACTAGGAATGAGACGGTTCAGATCACAGTGACCAATATAGCTGAAGTGCTGTCAGACTTAAACCCACATGACCCTCTTCAGAAAGTTGTTAGGTTCAGTCCTGACATGAAACTTCTGCTGACCGGAGGCACCGATGGATACATCAGAGTTTGGGAGGTAAACTTTGATCTGTTTTTAAATGGGAAAATATCCCCACATTAGCCAGCTGACATTTTTATGTTTTGGAATCTAGGTAATCAGAAACGAAAAAAATCTTTTGGTTTTTCAAAGAATAACATTTAACATGCTACATTAATATCCAGCATATTTTTTTTTCATCTTCCAGCTTTTCTCTTAATTTAGCCCAGAACAACATTTTGAAAACTTGCCTTTTAGGTCAAGGAATCCTATAAAACATTGGAAAATCTGACAACAGCTTATCTCTATTTATTTATTGTCCAATCTAGCAATAGTGACAAATTCAAACTATTTAGATAAAGAATAAAACAAACAAAAAATATTCTTCAAGTTTATTTTGCTGACACAACAAAAAATATTTAATAGTTATGCATTTACTAACAATGGTATTAATAATGTAAATAATAATAAACATTAAATATGTTTAGCAGGTTTCTGTATAAACCTTGTAGATGCCTGAGTGGTGTGTTTTTGTTTTGACCTTGTCCCTTTGGATTTTTTTTAAAGTTTCCATCCCTTGAGAAAAAGTTTGACTTTAAAGCACACGAAAAGGAGATTGAAGACTTGGATATTAGTACAATAAGCAAGGTGAACTATCAATTAAAACGAATGCAATGAATGTTCAAAATAAATGTTCATTCATTTTATGTTTCATGTTTCCTCTTGCAGCATCTTGTGACTGTGGGACGAGACTTTGTCTGCAATGTGTGGAGTGACAACCAGCTGGTTACAAGTTTGAACTGGCTTGAAACCATGCCTCAAATTGCTGAAAAGACCTATCGATATATGGCCTGCAGGTATGATAATAAGGAAGAAGGGTTTCTTCTCTTTTAAAGGTTCATCTAAGTTGTTTTTGTGTCTTAGGTTTGGAAATGGTGAAGATGAGAAAGATGCCATAAGGCTTTACACAGTGCAAATCCCTCATAAACGAGACAAAAAACCTCCTCCGTGCTTTATCACCAAGTGGGACGGCAAGATCTTACTTCCAATGTTAACATCTCCCTGTGGTACTGAAGTTATCTCCTGTCTGGCTGTGAGGTAATTGAACCAGGAGAAGCAGAAGATGAACATTGCATTTTTTGGAAAAAAAGAAAAGTTGTACTATAATTATTTCTGATGTGTTTATGTTACTGGCATCATGTATGTGTGTGTGTGTGTGTGTGTGTGTGTGTGTATATATATATATATATATATATATATATATATATATATATATATATATATATATATATATATATATATATATATATATATATATATATATATATATATATATATATATATATATATATATATATATATATATATATATATATATGTTCATGGCTGGTGAGGCACTGACTTAGTCCAAATTATAAGACCCCCTCCATGTTATTGTTTACATACGGAAGGTTTGCGCATGCGGACAAAATTGAAGGGCAAAAAGACTATACTTTCACACATGCCATCTATAGACGCGCTGCCATGGTAGAATAATTCCGTTAACTCAATGAAATTTGGAAATATATTTATTATTAATTTAGTGCTGTGCTGCACAGTAAAGGGAAAACCCGTTGAAGTACAACTCAAACCACCTTTTCTCTCTCTCTCTGTATCAGCTAAGCTACACGTAGACTTGTGTTTAGCTTCCCTTTACTGTATGGCTAGCTCGCTGTCTCTTACTCTGTAGACGCGGAGTCACAATGTCTGAGATCATGAGCGCCCCCTGCCATGAGGCAAGAGAACTGCAAAAATTCAGCGATTTTGAAGAAAGAATAATCAAAATTGGTTAAGTTAAATGAAAAATAAATACTTCACAGTAGAAAACACAGGGTGGAAATAACAATATAAATTATCTTATCATTGCAATATTCTTCCATGATAACAGCACAAACAACCCCCCCCCTCCCCACACACACACACATATGTGTGTGTGTTTGTGTGTACATATAGAAAGTAGATCAGTCAAGCATTTCAGGATGGCAGATGGAAAATGTAATCTTTGACTTATCTGTAACAGTGACTCTGGGAGGTTTCTTGGCCTTGGAACAGTAACTGGATCAGTAGCAGTTCACATTGCTTTTTCTCTACAGGTAACATAAACATCACACTAACCTTAACATATAAAGTGTATGCATAAAAGTTTATTTGTATGTCAATTTTTGCAGAAGCTGTACTATGTTCATGAGTCACATGGCATTGTTGTGACAGATGTAGTCTTTCTGCCCAACTTGATGAAAGGCCAAAATATCAAAGGGAACAACAAAGCAGCATTGCTGAGTGTAGCTGTGGATAGTCGATGTCAAGTACATACTGTCACCAAAGAAAGTGAGTCTGGCATTTTAATTTTTTCATTTAAAATGCATATCTCTGAGCTTCTAATTTTTCGCTGTTAATTTTTTTCCATTTATCTTAGGGCCTATCCCTCCCTGGCTTTTCTTCTGTGGGCTCATCATCGTGGGAGTGCTCTTAATTTTGCAGTACCTTTTTCCAGTGTTGCTCTAAATGATGCATATTATCTGTGATTAATAAATTAATTATCAGCATTAGCAACTACTGGTTTAACAGTTTTCAATAAGGATTCAAACCCAAGCAACTGTATATTAAGTAATTGTTTTGTTCTCTGAATACACTTCAGATTCACTTCACTCTTTGAGAAACAGGCTTTATGAATGGGTTCATGAAAATGTAGAATTTGTACAAAATGTAAAGGAATTATTTCCACATCTTTGTAGGAACACACACACAATAGACACTTTTCGAATATTTTCCATTATAGTAGCAATTTTGATTTTGAGAGGAGAAATATATTTATTAGATGGACCAACTTAGAAATTAAGTAATAACTTTAAGGTTTAGTTGTAAATATACTGTGTCTTTGAATAATTAGTATGTACTGAAAATAGCAGATTTGAATTAAGTTGATGTGACCACAGACAGTTTTATTTAAAACATTATTGATTGTATCAAACACATATGTTGATATACAATCATATGTGTTTCAGTCATCCCCATATTGGTGTTTTATTTTAATTTTTAATTTTTTAAAAGATTAAATAAAAGAATCAGAGGCACAAAGTTATTTCTATATAGTTCTTCCAATCCTCCTGTCTCTTGTAGTATTTTTCACATCTTCAGTAATTGGTTTGATTCACAAGAGATTTGTGTGCAATGTTGACCACAAGATTGGGAAAATGAAATGGGTAAGACCTAGAAACTTAGACTGACCAGTGGTTGGGAAATTGTCTTCAAACATATGTTGGCTTTTAGAGCGCTGTACTGCACTGGATCTGAAGAAGAGGACCAGAACTGAACCTGCATTCTTTATCAGGCTGAACCACAATGTTTAGAATTTAATTGAGAGTGGTAGAGCTGTGACACCAAACCTCTCTTTAATTTGGGAATGTCTTTGGTGCAATATGTGTTTTCTGTAGTAATATTACCTTTGATTTCAGTTTATTCTTATGAGAACACTGTTGCGTAGAAAAAGCTTCTGCAATTGTAATGAGGCTCAGATGTTTTCACTAAACATTTTCTGTTCAGTTTTTATTGAACAAAAAACAGAAAAAGCTGAATAACAGCAACAGCCGTTTATATCCTAACTTCCTGTTTGAGTTGTGATACGTTTGGTTTGAAGCAAAAATTTCTTAACTCCTGAGCGCAAAGGCAGCGGATAAAACAAAATATCAGAACAGGACAGATTATAAAGAAGATTACCTCATAAAATGTGTCTTATTAGCAGCCCGTTTAATAAAGACAAAAGGAATGTTTATCATGTAAGCACTTGTTTTAAATATTGTGTGAATTAAACTGCATTTGTTTAATTGTAAGTTTTAACTTAAAATAACTTTTACAAATTAATTATAGTTTTGGCATATAACTAAAGCATGCAAAGTATACTTTAGTTATACTTCAGTGGCTTGACTTGATTACAATATCTTTGTTTATGACCAATTTTTTGAATACTCTCAACTCTGACAGAAAGGCCTTTAATAGACTATTTCAAACAGCGTAGCGGTCTTCAGAAACACAAATGAATGGTAACAGAGTCAATGTGGGTCATTCTGAAATGGATAATGGTAGTTTCTACCATCATAATATTAAAATAATAAAAGTACTTGACTGAATACTAATACTTTTTTGGTGACAAGAAAGATAAAACAAAATCACAGACAAAACACATAAGTTTCTGATCAGTGTGAGCACAGACTGATAAAGCTCCAGGTTTAACTAAGCCTGACCGTTAGCCTGGTCTAGAGCAGGCTAGCTTCACAGAATAAATTACCATGGTAAGTTATGTGTTACCTCTTTTGTGAAACCGAATCAAGAGCTTTCACACCAGGGATGGTGTTGAAGGCCAAGGAAGAATCCAAAACCAACAAACGGTTTTAAGACTTCCTGCTCTCCATGTTGGTGAGGGCTGTGTCTATCACCAATGAAACAGCATCAGAGCTGGAGCTGTTCTTCCTATAGGCATACTGATGGAGTCCTTGATGTGGTTCATGACTAGCCTCTCGTAACACTTCCTGACTACCGATGTTAAGGCTATATGTCAGTAATCAATCAGGCCTGTCACTGCGGAGCACTTGGGGACAGAGACAATAGTCTTTAAGCAGGTGAAGACCGCCAGTGACGAGGAGGTGTTGAAGATGTCTGCCAACACCTCAAACAGCTGGAGTGCACAGTCCCTCAGTACCCGCTCTGGGATGTTGTTGGGGCCTGTAGCCTTATGGGGGTTGATTTCCTGGAGGAACTTCCTCACATCTACTATGGTCACACAGACAGGTGTGATACCAGGTGGTGGTATAAGTCTGGTGCTGAGGGTGGTGTTAGGATCCTTAAAGAAGGCGTAGAACTTATTGAGTACGTCTGACAGTGAGTGGTCCCTTGGCCATTGTGCATCCCTGATGTTGTAGTCTGTCATGTTCTAGATTCCCTTCCACATCCACCAGGGGTCGTTGGTGGTGAAGTGGCCTTGAATTTTCTGGGCGTATGTGGCTTTAGACCTCACAATGCCTGCAGTCAGTTCTTTCCTAACACAGCCTCCCTAGCTTTCAGCAGAGCTCTCACCTCGGCATTCAGCCAGGGTTTCTGGTTCAGATAACAGGTTACTAAGTGTCCTGACATTATCAGGACACTTAGAGATGAAGCCCAGAACAGAGGAGGCGTATTCCTCCAGGTCCACCTCTCCCTCATACATTGTAGAAAAAGTCAGGCGACCTCTAAATTGTCACTGGTTGCCATAGTTAAACATATTTATCTTGCTGTTTTAGCAACAGCTAACATATTGTTAGTTTACTACACCGTTTTATCACAGGAGGATAAAATTAGTTAAGCTACAAAATCCATGAATCCATGAATGGCCTGTATGCATTACATGCAGGTGAGTGGATAATGACAGGAGAAAATAACCCAAACTTCAGTGGCAGGTGTTATCTCTTACTAGCAACATTAAAGCAATTTTGTTGGCGGAGAGAGTATTAGTTCTCAGTCAGACATGTGGAGTCCCTCTGAATAACATGCCCATGAGAGCAAAGGCACTTTAATAGGGTTTTCTTTAAATGTAAGTTTTCATAAAAAAAGAAAATACTGAATTTTTATTTTGCTTAGAATGGACAAATAAAATACAATAATCTCTTCCAATTTTGGTCATGATTAGTAGGAAAATGAAGATGTAGCATCCATCAAGGCAGGTGATAAACTAAGCTTTCAGAAATTAAATGAAAAGTGCAGCAGTTGAACCATCACATACTTGCTACTCCATGACAGCGGGCATTCTCATTTTGTGTTTTGTGATGTGTGAGGCACATGTAGCTCCTCTGAAGCCTGTCATTGTTCCTCGTAAAGAGCTGACTGCTGTAGTGGTTGCTAGCAGGATGGAGAAGTTATTGAGGAAAGAGTTACATATGGACCTGTCTAACCCTAAACCCCTAACCTTGTCTTTTGGACAGACAGCCCTTCTGTTTTGAAGTGCAGTAAAAATTAAGACTTCTAAATTCAAAATCTTTGTAGCAAACTGAGAGTCAGACATGTTGAAAATGTGCAACGCATCTTACTGAATGTGTGTAAATACTTCAAGAAACCGTGCAGATGTAACATGTAGGAGTGCAGAGGTTAAAAACTGATGAATGGATTTCTGGTCCAGATTTTTTGTGTGAACCTGAGAACAGATGGCTAAAAATTCCTGAGATCTTGAAAGACATTTCAAGATCTTGAGATCAAGCTGGACAAGGTAGTTCTGGTTGAGAGACTTAACTACTTTTCCTTATGACTTTGCCTTAACAGGGCTGCTAGTGGCTTCTCAAGCGTCACACCTTGTTGCTGTTTTTATCACAACATAGAAAGCTATTAAGAGAAACACTTTGTGAACTACATCTAAGTGCTGAACAGCTGGAACTAGTTGTCAAGATGAAAGATGTCAAGGCTCAGTGTGGTGGATGCTCCTCCCAACACCACATCGTGTTAGTGCCAAATGACATCAGCTAGACTCTCCTGCAAAGTTCCTCTCCAACCGCTTCCAGTTCTGAGTACACCATTTCAACGCTTGGGTATGGACATAGTGGGCCCGGTTGAAAGGAGTAAAGCAGGTAACCGGTTTATGCTGGTCATTGTGGATTACACAACTAAATATCCAGAGGTTTTCCCCTTGAAAGTTGTCAAAGCAAAGAATGTTGCATTCTGTTTGGTGCAACAATCCAGAGTTGGCTTTCCTCAGGAAATACTGACTGACCAGGGCACCAATTTCATGTCTAAGCTGCTTAAAGATGTGTATCAGTTGCTGGGAATTAAAGGACTGAGAACAACACCTTATCATCCACAGACAGATGGCCTCACTGAACGGTTTAATCAAACACTTAAACAAATGCTACGGAAATTTGTGAGCGAAACAGAGTCTGACTGGGACCAATGGCTCCCATATATTCTGTTTGCATATAGACAAGTTCCCCAGGCCTCCACTGGATTTTCTCCCTTTGAGTTATTGTTTGGCCACGAAGTGAGGGGAGCCCTGACTGTTCTAAAGGAACTATGGGAGGGGGGACAAACTAACAAAGAACCTTTAAATGTTGTATCTTATGTCCTCCAGATGAGTGAGAAGCTGGAGAGGATGACAATCCTGGCCCAGGAGCACATGAAGACTTCTCAGCGCAAACAGAAGACCTGGTATGACTCTGCAGCCCGGGAGAGAGGGTTCGAGCCAGGCCAGAAAGTGCTTGTTATGCTGCCTTCAAAGGACAGCAAGCTATTGGCCAAGTGGGAAGGACCTTATGAGGTACTGGAGAAACTGGGACCAACAACATACAAAGTCTCTGTCCCAGGTAAAAGTTGCTCTACTTGCATTCTCAATGTAAACCTGCTGAAACAGTGGGTGTCCAGGGGCCAAGAAAAACCTGCCTCCTTTTACATCCGAAGTGCAGATGATGAAGAACTTGAGGAACAATATTTTCCTGTTCAATCAGCCTCCAAGCCCAGTTTGGATCATTTATCAGAAGATAAACAGTCAGAGGTGAGGACTGTCTGTCCATTGAGTGTGTTCCAGGAGAATCCAGGTTATACTGATGTGACAACACATGACATTACATTAAAAGAGGATGCTGCTCCAAAATGACTGAGCTATCGCATACCTGAGAGACTTCTCGAACCACTTAAAAAGGAAGTTGAGTTAATGCTTTTCCTTGGGATTATTGAGGCATCACAGAGCGAGTGGTGCAATTCAATTGTTCTTGTCCCTAAAAATGATGGAACACTTAGGTTTTGCATTGACTTTCGCTATCTAAATTCAGTCTCAAAATTTGATTCTTATCCAACACCACAAATCGATGATCTTATTGAAAGACTAGGCAAAGCAAAATATCTCACCACTATTGATCTTTCCAAAGGATATTGGCAAGTGCCACTCTCCCCCAGGTCCAAAGAGCCGACGGCTTTCAGAACACCATGGGGCCTTTACCATTTCAGAGTGATGCCATTTGGCCTGCGCAGAGCTCCTGCCACATTCCAACGCCTAATGGATAAGGTCCTCAATGGCCTCTCACATTTTGCCTCTGCATATCTGGATGACATCATTGTTTACAGCAGCTACTGGGATGAACAGCTGCAACATCTACAAGTAATCTTTGAGTGTCTCCAGAAAGCAGGATTGACGGTAAATCCAGCCAAGTGTGCCATAGCAAAGAGGGAAACAGAATACCTGGGCTTTGTCATTGGTGGAGGATTGGTGAAGCCACAAATTAAAAAGATTGAAGCCATCCAGTCCTGAAAACAACCTACAAAACAACCCTACAAGTTTGAGGTGCATCACATCCCATCCATCCATCCATTTTCTATTCACCCTTTGTCCCTAATGGGGTCGGGAGGGTTGCTGGTGCCTATCCCCAGCTAACGTTCTGGGCGAGAGGCGGGGTTCACCCTGGACAGGTCGCCAGTCTGTCGCAGGGCAACACAGAGACATACAGGACAAACAACCACTCACACACACACTCACACCTAGGGAGAATTTAGAGAGACCAATTAACCTGACAGTCATGTTTTTGGACTGTGGGAGGAAGCCGGAGAACCCGGAGAGAACCCACCATGCACAGGGAGAACATGCAAACTCCATGCAGAAATCGAACCCAGGACCTTCTTGCTGCAAGGCAACAGCTCTACCAACTGCGCCACCATGTAGCCCGCATCACATCCCTGGCAGACAAAACATTACTGCTGACTACTTGTCTCGCTGTGCCAGTGGGCCTTCAGAGGAGGGGGAGTGTGTGGTGGACGCTCCTCCCACCACCACATCGTGTTAGTATTTTTTCTTTATATTATATTCCAGTTTATATGTTTAAGTTAGTTATTTCATTTAGACAAATATTTTCTAATGGGTGCACACTTTAGTTAATGTCTGTCTGAATGGTTTATTTACACTTGTTTTTTGTTTGAGGTGCTGCTGATTCAAATTGTTATTTATTCTTTGACTTATTTCTGCATTAAATCTTTATGTTTTGATTGCTATTTTTGGAAGAATTAAATTGAACTTTTTCTACTTTGGTACCTGAGAGTGAGGGACCAGACTCAAACAAGAACAAAAAATGTTCGAAGAGTCTTCTATGCCAGTGTTTCTCAATTCCTCAAGTCCTCGGGGGGCCCCCCTGCCTGCATGTTTTAGATGTGCCTCTACACCAGAACAGCTGATTCAAATGATTGCATGACATCTTCTGCAGCCACCAAGTCCTGCAGGAGCCTGTTAATCACCCAAAGATTCAATCCAGGTGTGTGGCAGAAGGGAAACACCTAAAATATGCAGGCAGGGGGTCTAAGGACTGGAATTGGGAAACACTGTTCTATGCTTAGAAGATATGGTTTAGATATGGTAAACAGAGGCATTTATTACAGTTTGAGATTAACATCTGTAACATATGGCCAGATGTGAAAAAAGTGCTGTGAATACTTTTCTGATGTGCCATAGTGCAGAAGTTTATTGTTTTGGTGTAATGTAATTTTAAATGTCACATCTTTAGCAGAAACGTTTATGTAGAAAATAATCCGTATTATCAAAAATAAAGGCTTGACATCATCACTGTGTCTGTAGTGAATATGTGTGGTGAATCTAATGACTGACATGAATAAATTTGTCAGTAAGATAAGTTGATTGAATATGGATGCATATATATAGCGATGCGTTTAGTAATTTAGAATTTAATAAATTCGTTCAGTAAATCAATTCACTAAGCCAATCACATTATTAATAACCTATAGACTGACCTTTTAACGACTTTATTCCTTTTGATTATTTTTCACTCACAGTTAAAGCATTTTAATCTGACAAATGAGCTTCATCAGGACATATATATATGTATTAAATATGAGTGTTTGAATGTACACTTCCGAGAGACTAGAACGTCATGTTAGAGGGAGGGGCCCTCTAACCCGTACCAAGATGGCGATGGTATTGCCGCATCGTTCGTATCAACAGCAGTAGTCAAGGCGACATCACCGTGTACATCTTTGAAAGCTTCTGGTTTTCCGTTTTCTGTTGAGAACACAGATGCGGTGCCAAGTCAGGGTGACTCTCTCTTTTACGTTTATTTTCTCTCACTGAGTTATTTATTTTGATGAAAAATATTCCCTCCGTATGGCTGTGTTATTGTAAACTGCAGCCTTTCAAGAGGATTCCGAGAAGCCTAATGGTAATTATATTCAGCACAAACAATGAGACGTACTCTGGCGTTACTGAAGGTAAGTGGAAGTAGGAGGACATATGATGTACATAATTTCCCAAATATCCAGAACAGCTTATAGAAATAAAATGTGTCCTGCATTGTCGGTTAATGGAAACATGCAATAGGGATTGGAGAATAAGGGGATGAAGGATAAATCCTAGTCAGAGGAGTGTGAAATATGTACGTTTTAATTGAGAGGCTGTTGCAACCGAAGATGGGGTTGCCTGTCGATAAGCAGTGAAAAAAGTAAAGTAATGTATAGGCTCTAGGTATGTAAGAATAGGATGTTAGATTTAGACGCGCTTCCACAACATACCTGTGTGAGGGAGCAAACATGTTGCTATGCAGGCCAACATCCACATGTTGTCTATATATATAAAGTTATTGCAAGAGAAATACATTCTATCTATCTATCTATCTATCTATCTATCTATCTATCTATCTATCTATCTATCTATCTATCTATCTATCTATCTATCTATCTATCTATCTATCTATCTATCTATCTATCTATCTATCTATCTATCTATCTATCTATCTATCTATGCTACAGCAATTGTTGGATGGTTATAAATATCTATTTGCTAAACTTTTTGTCTATCTGTATTCAGGCATGGAAAAATGAAGAAGGAAACGCTATTCAATTCAGAGAAATGATGGGGAAACAAATTCTTTAAAAATACACAAATATGGGATGTAGCAGAAAGTCACTTATCTTGATGAACTTTGAAGCATCTAATCAGTATTGATTCATCTTTCTGATAAACGATAGAACTACCCTGTGCTGGTGACAGAACATTGATTGACTGCATTGGACTAAGGGAACACCAGTGCTGTGATGCAAGAGTACATCTCTCCAGTGCTGTTGTAAATTGTAGGAACACTCAATTGTGTGTTCTCAGAAGAATCAAGATTACTCTGCAAAGAGAGAAGTGATACATTTGAACATTATTTTTATATTAATCCACTGCTGCAGGACAACATGCCTTATATTCTTTGATTAAAAAAGACTGAAAATTTTGGCTCAGAGTTTTCACCATGCCTCGCAATCAAGCTTTTTCTGAACCAGAATACTCTGTGGAGTATTCGGCAGACTGCTCTGTGACATTGGCCTCTGATCCGGGGCAGGCTGTTGGGCGAACACACGAGGTTACAGTTCGAAATTCTGGATCCTGCCTTTGCCTGCCACGGTTTATGCGCCTGACATTTGCACCAGAGTCGTTGGAGAATCTCTACCAGACCTACTTCAGAAGGCAGAGACATGAAACCCTTTTGGTGCTGGTTGTGTTTGCTGCTCTTTTTGATAGTTACATCCTCATCATGTGTGCAGTGGTTTATACCTCTGAAAAACTTGCATCCATTTCTGTGGCAACTGTGGGATTGGCAGGAGATATTCTTCTTTACCTGCTGTGCCGCTTTGGGTTGTTACCAGACCGGATCTCAAGGCGTTTTGTGCCCTATTCCCTCTGGGTCCTTATCGCATTACAGATATTTTGCCACTTGGGTCTAAACTATGCTCGTTTCCACCAGGCTAGTGACACGGTGGGTTGGCAGGCCTTCTTCAGCTTTTCTTTTTTCCTTACTCTGCCTTTGAGACTAACACCCATTGTGCTCATCACTACTGTATCCTGTGGGGTTCACACCCTGGTTCTTGGAGTCACCATTGCTCAGCAGCAGCAGGAGAACATCCAGGGCTCAGCGCTCGCCAGACAGGTAATACTTGAGGGGGGAAGACGGGTCAGTGAGACTGTCTCACACTAGTGTTTCTCAATTGTGTCTCTTATGTTCTTGTGTAATTGTTTTAGATGCATCTCTGTTGCAGAACAATTGACTCAAATGATTGCATGACCTCCTCTGCATGCAATCAAGTGCATGCAGAGGAAACACCTAAAACATGCAAGGCAGTTGTCCCTGAGGATGGGACTTGAGAAATGCTATCGTAAACTAACCTGGGTTAATAAATGTTCTTCAGGGATAGACAGGTATGAACTTTTGTGCAGAAATAATTACAGTGTTCTTCTGTAATTTCTGTAAGTGACTGAGTTTAATGTTGTACTTAAAATGTGGAGCTTATAATTTGTGATGATTAGATTTAGTTATATGGGTTTTTGTGACAGACAAACATGACCTATACCAGCTTTTCCATGCAGGGTTGTGGGGGTGCTGGTTCCTATCTCCAGAAGCTCTGTCCAGATTGAGTTACCAGATTTAAAAGTGACAGAAGTATTCAAGACATAGTTCTTAGTTGAGGTCATAAACGGGCCATGGTCATAAACAATAGGTCAAGGCAAGGCAAGAAGAAACCCTACACAGGCTCTCAGGCATTATACAGTCTAGCAGAAAATGTCTGGCTGGAAGGAACATATTTAGGCGGAGACATGGAAGAGAGGCAGTAATCAGACACAGGTACACAGGATGAGAGTAATAGTGGAAATAAGCGCGTAGGGTTGTCGTCTTTCGGAAATAAAAATAGTGAACGCTTGCCACAGCTTCTTGGGGGGCAGAGCTATTCAACTCTAACTCGGTGGAGTTCCCAGAGCTGTGGTATGCATTATTTTAGGTCTGTGTTTTTTGTAAAGGAGTGATCAAGAAACCAATTACCGGTAGTCATACACAGAGGTGAGGAGCCAACCAACACTCTGTCTTGGTTCACAGTGTAACTTGCAGTAGTAACTGGATTCACCTGGTTTTTTGAAACTGAAAACCCAGGCTATGCACATCCCTACCTTTGAACTGACTCTGCGTTGGCTCTTATCCCACTTTCTGAAACGGGGCCAGATGGCTGAGGTGGTTTTTGTCATGAAGTGTGGTGGTGGAACTGGTGAGGGAAACGCAGCAGACCCAGATGAGATGTAAGATGATGAGTTTAATAGTGACACATAACCAGAGACAGTCCAAAAACCTGGCAGCACTGCTGAGTGGAGGCTAATGCTCATCACAGGTAGCAACAGGAAACACGAATGGACAAAACTGACGCCAAATGAGACAAGGACCCAACAACGACAGACACACAGGTGACACTAAATACACAGAAGGTAATCGGGGAATGAGACACACCTGGGAAACAATCAAGGGGAGGACATGACAACACAGAGACACAGGAAACTCGAAATAAATACACAGAAAAATCCAAATCCTCACAGTTTTGGAGGCAAACAAACACACATATATTCACCTTCTTGCTGGAAATGTGATTGTATAATAGACAAATTAATAATTTGAAATAAACTGGAACAAAAATTTCAAAATGTGTGGTCTAGGAATGGAAAAAGCCAGGTAGAAAATCTGGAAACAAGTTGGTAAAGTTGGGAATTGATCCAGAGGCAGACTGAGGTATTTCTTAGATCACCAATGATTTGTTTTAATTTGAATCACCATTTGGTCACTAAGATGAGAGAGAAACAGTATTTGTTTTCTAACATTTTGTTTAGACATTTCCAAGAGTAAAATGTGATCTGTGAATTTTCCACTCAGCTGTCCACATCTTAATTAAACATAGCTAAATATTAAACTTGTTTATGAACTTTATGCCATTACAGTTTAACCATTGAAAGTTTTGCCATTAAACACTGTTTAAAGAAGAAACAACACTTGTCCTGGCTACTTCCAGTCTATGAACTGCCGACCTTCAGAGCTTCTGCTGCTGCGTTAGGAGTCACCTTTGTTGTTGTCATCGCTGATGGCTTCATAAATGTGGGCATAACATCTCCTTATTTATTTGTATGCATGTCCAATTAATTAGAAAAAAAATCCCAAAAATAAGTACCCAATTCTTGTTTTTTTATTTTTAAATACTCCACTATGGAAATTTAAGAATAAATAAAATCCTTCAAAGCAGATATCAATGATATTCATGGTCACAGTGATTGCATGTACATCTCTGCTGTTTGTCCCTCTCAATTTTTGAAAATGTATTTATTTATTTTTTGTAATCTGCCTTGGATTGAAATTGTTATAAGCAGATTTAACACAGATTATAGCGTTAATAGCAAAAGCAGCCTGTTCACTAGGTAGTTGACTATATCGCATCATGAGATCAGAGGGAGCTTCGCCACATTGTCTGACATACTTTCCTTCTCTATCTCATATGGGTCCATCCTGACTGCAACAATTTTGTTTATGCACATTGGTTGAGTGTCCAGATATTTTCTTTTTTGTTGGTCTCGAAGCCATGGGTCTGCTATACATTACGCAAGCAAACAGTGTTAGTATACTAAGACAGTGTGGATCACTTCTGTTCAGACTTGTGGGAACTATATATAGGGCTTTTTGTAGTCAAATAGTTCATAGATACATGTATATTCATCTCATCCTGAGATCTAATTTTGAATCTCTCTTCACGTTTGTTTTCAAGCTACTGGCCAACATTGTGATCTATATTTGTGCCATCACCGTGGGTGTCACATCGTACTACATGGCTGACCGGAAGCATCGAAAGGCTTTTCTGGAAGCAAGACAGTCACTGGAGGTTAAACTTAACCTAGAAGAGCAAAGCCAGCAACAGGTCAGAAGACTTATAAACCCTTTACATCTGGAAATTTTGCATATGGGGACAACACTGGAGGGGAAAAAAGACTGTTGTTTTAGATTCCAACCATAGCCACACTGCTGCAGTGCAATAATTCCATTAAAATGAAAATGAAACTGAAGATGTAGGTGTTATTAATTCAGTGCAGCGCCATGGCAATGGGAAAAATAACTCAGAAAAACTTGTCTGTTTGTCGGCTACACTACAAACAGACTTGTTGCCATAGCAACTGACTGACCATGTATCAGGATTCAACACCAAAAATCACTTAAACATTTCCTACACAAACAACAATAAACTGATGTTTATTTTGCAATCATTAGTAAGTAATCTTTGTGGTATATTATCTATTATCTAGTTAGCTACTATTAACTAGTTTAACTAGATGATTAGCTCATTTAAACACCTGCTCTACTGATGATCTGTCAGTGAGTTTGTGTGGGTCGCTTTTTTTTGTTTTGGAACTGAACCGAAACACACAGAATCCCACATCAGACCTACATGTTACTGTTGTCCACTACTTCCCTCTCCCTTGTTGTTTTTTCTTAATTAAAACTTTTTTCTAACCATGTTATCTTGTTATCATAGTGTTGACAATTTACTAATTGAAAACTTAACACCTAAAAGCAATGCTAGTCATTGTTAGCAAGCTGCTTTTTGCCCTCTAGGAGTGAGTGGGAGCGGGATCTTGTACACGTCACGTCACCCTGCGAGGGGTCTATCGTAAATACTTTGCTGTAATAAGTGGGACATTCAAATCAAAGTCAAATCAAGTTGTATTTGTATAGTACATTTCAGCAACAACGCATTTCAAAGTGCTTTATGTCATAAAATCACAAAAATACAAGATCTACTTCATAGAAACACACAGTCAACATCTGAAAAATGACATGCAGAGCAGAACCAGAACCTGAGAGTTCTGGAAGGTTGATACTACAGCAGCAGATCTTTAATGTATTGTGGTGCTAAACCATTCAGTGATTTATAAACTAACAGTATTTTAAAGTCTATTCTTTGAGCTACAGGGAGCCAGTGGAGAGACTGTAAAACTATCTTCCTGGTTTTAGTGAGAACACGAGCAGCAGCATTCTGGATCAGCTGCAGCTGTTTGATTGATTTGTTGGACAGACCTGTGAAGACGCCGCTACAATAATCAATACGACTGAAGATAAAGGCATGGATGAGTTTCTCTAGATCTGGCTGAGACATTAGTCCTTTAATCCTGGAAATGTTCTTCAGGTGATAGAAGGCCGACTTTGTAACTGTCTTTATGTGGCTCTGAAGGTTAAGGTCAGAGTCCATCACTACTCCCAGGTTTCGGTCTGATCGCTGGTTTTAATTGTAATACATGAAGCTGTGCATTGACTCTAGATCTATAGCTCTAGATCGTTCCTCTTTAGATCCAAAAATAACTTCAGTTTTATTTTTGTTCAGCTAGAGAAAGTTTTGGCACATCCACACATTTATCTCCTGGTGACATCATAATGTAGAGCTGTGTGTCATCTGCATAATTATGGTAGCTAATATTATTTCCTGTTATAACCTGAGCCAGTGGGAGCATATCAATATTGAATAAGAGGGGTACTAGAATTGAACCTTGGGGTACCCCACATGTGACTTCTGTCAGCTTCAATGAGAAGTTTCCTATTGAAACAAAAAATCCCAGTTGTTTATGTAATATTTGAAACAGTTGCATACTGGACCCGAGAATCCTGTGCAACTCTTATGAGCCTGTCAAGTGCTGCAAATAAAGCTCAACCATGATTAAGGTTTTCGTTTTATGATTTCAGCAAAGAACATTTCCCTTGCATGTTTTATTGTTCAGTGATAGTTATGCAGTCTTTCTTTATAGATGTCATAATGAACGTGAAGTTGAGTTTTACTTTGTTCTGCCCTACGGCAGAGTTGTCTTGCAGATCTAACTGTTTGTGCATTTCTCCATGGAGATTTCTTCTTACCAGACACAACCTTCATTTTAATGGGGGCAATGGAATCAATGGAATCTGAAACTTTAGAATGTAAATTATCTACCAACTCTTCTATACGGTTACAGTTTAAAGGTGAGGAGGAAAAATGGATTTGATGAAATGTTTCTGCTGTGTTGTCTGTGAAAGTGTTTTATGATAGTAGCTGATTGTTGCCCGTCTGACAAAGATGACACTGTTATCTTTGACAGTGCAATCTCCATTCACTTAGCCAATCAGATACAGATATTGGAAATATTCACACCCTTACTGATATCTAGGTCCAGTGTGTGACCTCAATTGTGTGTTTATTTAACAAGCTGAATTAGACCAAATTTTTAAGTATATCACACAGCTTTGTTGCTAGGGTTAGGGCTTCTTCTTTTTCTTCTTCATCTTTGGGCTTGTCAACATGAATGTTGAAATCTCCCACAATTGTTAAACAGTCACTATCAATGTAAATATAAGATAAAAGCTCAATAAAGTCAATGAAGAAATTTTTCACGCATGTTGAGCTTTTGCACAAAGTTAACATCATCAGAGTTTGTCTGTGGGTTTTTACCTCAATTCTCAGATATTCAAAATAGTTAAAATGGCCTATTCTGGAGGAAGACAGGTGTAAAGCTACTGTCTGAAACCTCAGACCTCTGATGCACAGAGTGGTGGATGCTCTGGGTAATCACAACCAGGTGGGTTTGATGAAGTAAAGTCTGCTTTGTGAGCACTAAGAAAAGAAATAGCTTTGATAACTTGTTGATTCATTCCATCAATGAATTTGAGGAACTCAGGTCCAGAAGAAAACATTTCCTCAGAAGTGGTCTGTCAGAAAGTGAAGCGCTTATAAGCTGGGAGCATGATTACTGGACTGAATACTGGTAGCTGACTGGGAACAGGCTGCAGCTGAGGGTGGAGACCAGACAGGTAGAGGGGGGTGGGGGGTACTGACACAGGAGGAAAAAATATTAACCAGGAAACAGGCAAACCATAAACCTAACTGTAGTAAAAATATAAACTAAATACAAAGATGAAACTACACACACAGAACTAAACCTACGGTTAAAGATATTCTAAAGGCAGAAAGTAAGGCTGAGGACAAAAATAAACAGTGATGTAAAAAGCAAATATTAAAGAAACCTGAAAATCTAATCAACCCTGGACCTGGAACGTAGTTGTTTTCAAATTTATTGTACTTTTTACACATTCTAAATACTTTATAGACCCTGTAGAGCTTAAAGAGAAAGCATGGAAAGTCAAAGTAAATCAAAGTATGTGTTCTCCAACCTCCCATTCATCAGCAAAGTCATTGAAAAAGTTGTGTGTAAACAGTTAAATAGCTTCCTAATGATAACCAACTGCTTTGACTCCTTCCAGTCTGGTTTCCGGTCTCACCACAGCACAGAAACTGGCCTAGTCAAAGTGTTCAATGACATCCATATAAATACGGACTGTGGGAGAACCACAGTGCTGGTTCTGTTGGACCTCAGTGTTGACCATGACATATTACTGAATGGACTGGAGAGTTGGGTCGGACTCTCCGGTCCAGTGCTTAACTGGTTTGAATCTTACATAAAGAACAGGGATTTCTTTGTTTCAATTGGAAACTTCTCATCAAAGAGGTCAAAGGTCACATGTGGGATACCCCAAGGTTCAATCCTAGGACCCTCTTATTCAATATTTATATGCTCCCACTAGCTCAGGTTATAACAAGAAATAATATTAACTACCATAACTATGCAGATGACACACAGCTCTACACTGTAAAAATTTTTTTGTTGTTTTTACAAAAAAAAAAACTGGCAGCTGTGGTTGCCAGAATAATTCAGTAGAAAACACAGTGAACATGTAAACTGTTTTACTGACCAAACAGTAATTACTACAGTTTTAAATTGTGAAATAAACAGATTGTCCCACAGTTTTGCACAAATTTTAACTGTGATTTGAACAGGGTTATTTTGTTAATAAAACAGTTTCATCAAGTAATTTTAACCAACTTTTTCTGATGAATTATCATAATAATGCTGTTATTTTACACTTTTTTCCAGTAAGATTTACCCAGTTTTTGTTTGTTGTACAAAAAACTTCATTTAGTCCTACTGATAAAATACCTTTGAATAACAGATTAAAACTGTTAAAATGTCAATTTAAAACATTTTTTTATTACTTTCTGAAAATCAGAAATTTGCTTTAAATTTTTTTTCATTTTACTAATAATTATATTTTTAAATATCCATAAGCATCAAATTTCAACAAACATTACCCACTTAAAGGAAACTTTAAAACACAAGGAAGCCCAATATAAATTGTATCTATGATAATCTTAAAAAAATAAACATACACTTACATGCCTTTGAAATATTTATTTTCAATGAAGTTCTTATTTGTCCTTTCTGAACATCATGAAGCAAATGCACCTGCTGAATAGATATACATTTCTTCAACCTTTTTAACTTTATCAGAAACAGTATGAGAACAAACTTTCACCCCCTTTTTTGGAGGGGGGGCTTGAAGATTATAACATACAATAAATTTCTATTTCCAGTATACATTTTAATAATAATGTTTGTTTGCTTCAAAAGTTTTTCTTTTTTAGAAACAATTCTATTTTCAAATATCTATAAACATCAAATTTCAAACATTTACCAGGTAAATGCAAATTAAAAACACAAGGAAGCCCAATATAAACTGTATCTATAATGATAATTCAAATTTTTTTTTAGAAACAAATAAATATTTTAATTGAAAACATATTTTCAATGAAATTATCATTTGTCCTTTCTGACATGGAGCAAAATTTAATCACTGAACAAATATAAATATGTCTTTTCAACTTTTTTAACTTCAGCAGACACAGTGTGAGATGCAACATACATTTACAAATCTATTCAGCTCTGTTAAGATTAAACACTGTCTTGATAACTCACTGACTTTAGTCCTTTCTCAAACATCACGCCACTCATAATCCGAAAGTTCCTGGATCAAGGTGAGTACATGGGGGTTCACATGCAGTCTGGGTTTACGGGTTTCTTCCACCTTACTGCCCTTGTCTGGGTTGATTGAGAAGAAACACCTTAAGATAAAGAGGACAAACAGAAAACTACATCAAAATGTGCCTCACACAGATATAAACATTTTATTCAAGATATAAAAGTGGTCAAAAGTCAAATTTAACTCCCTCCAATTTATAAAAAAGAACAAACAAAAATAAACCTCATACCTCTGCAGAAACTCCAGTGTAGACGCCAGCCCCGATGGATAATGTATGTTAAAACAATAATAGCTCCCAAACATCATGCAGAGGGCAGAAATAAAACAGGAGATGTTGTTGTTTCCAATCTGTTGATCCACACTCAGCATGAATCGTTTAGCATGGAAGCAGGATTGACCTAAGGAGAAAGAACAAATAAATTTAGACTCCTGATACAACAAAACAATGACATTTATATAAAAAAATA
Source organism: Gambusia affinis (assembly GCF_019740435.1). Lineage (NCBI taxonomy): Eukaryota > Metazoa > Chordata > Actinopteri > Cyprinodontiformes > Poeciliidae > Gambusia > Gambusia affinis. The sequence goes on along the minus strand of NC_057872.1, from coordinate 161,895 downwards.
ACAAATTAAGTGAAAAGTACGAAAAAAAATTAGTATAGTAGAAGGATAAGAAAAGAATTGAAAAAACAAACAATATTAAACAAAATGCCAGATGGACAAAAGGGCAAAGAAAGGGGACAAGACAACAAAAAAGACAACAGGTCAAAGAAACTGGAAAAACAAAAATGAACTCACCACACACAATGATAGTGGGAGTCAAGGAGACATTCTCCATCTGTACTTCTTCAGCTAGGCAGGTATCCTCCACACAGAAGAACATTGCTTCTTCATTTTCATTGAAGTAGCAGAGAAGTAGGAGCATCAGCTCTTTAACATCTTCAGAGTAACCGTCCAGTTCTCCCTTTAACATCTTCAACTTTGTCTGAGCCTGGAAAAACCTTTTGTTTTTGTTCACACAAACAGTGTTCATGTAGTTCAGCAGTCTTTTTCCCTTCATATCCATGTTCCTCATGAAGGTTTCCTTCAATCCAAGTCCAGTAAGTTCCTTGTAGTGTACAGCCATCCCAATGTCATGAAATAAAACAAGCCAGGCTTCCAAGACATCTTGAATGCTTTTCCCCTGGTTAATATCTTTGCGCTGTGAGTAGAAAGTTGTCCTCAGTAATTGTTTCATCTCCTCAGGATTGGCCTCCTTCTGCAGAGACATCATCTTGAGCTTGTCCTTCTTCTGTTGCTGACTTTCAGCAGTTTCTCCAAGAGGAAGGAATTTTACATTCCAGTTGATACACCCATAGGTGTCCTGAATTGCAGCTCTCTGTTCCTGAGGAATTTCATCTGTGTCAGAGTTTTCAGAGCAGCGCTTTCGCTTTCTTATTTTAGGCATTGTAGATCGCTTCACGTTCTCAATTCGATATTGAAGTTGTTTGAGGAGTGAATGATAGCCAGGGCCAATGACATCTCCATCGATAACATCTTGTAGAGATTTTGGGTATTTTGCCACCATCTTCTTTGCAACCTCTGTAGAACACCTTTTACCCAAGTAAGAACTTTTTCGCATCATTTCAGACACCACAATCCTGACCATCTCCTTCCTCATTTTTGGACTTGGCCGTTTACCTCTCTCTAATGCCTGCATCAGTTCTTCTGAGAACTTTTCCCATGGTATCTCAAAGGTGTCCACCCAGTCTGCTGCAGATGTCTGGTTGCTGCTGGAGGAGTTTGATGACACACTTAGCGGGGACAAAGACGGCTGTGATGGAGGAGTATCTGGTGATGCATTACTTGAGGACCTGCTGGTTTCAGGGGTCCGGCCTTCAAAAATACAAAAAAACAAATAAGTTATCAGAACGGAATATGAATATAAGTGTTTAATGATTGATTTTTGCTTTTCTAGAATATTACTTACTTCTGAATTTCCAAGCAGCAAGTACCTTTCTGGCTTGAATTTGTCTTAATGCTGACAGCAAGTCTTCCTCAACAATGAACTGGAAGTCATCATACGTTTCTACTCCAATTGACTGTAAAGTCTCCTCAAGAATGTCTTTTGAAGCCTCTGTAAGATCGGGCAACACTTCACTGATAGCGCTGCGTAAAAATGTTTGCTCAGCCATTTCTGGAATAAAATCAGACAAAATAATGGTAAAAAAACTAGATCGCTGTAATATAACATGTATTCAACTATGTGCAAATTAAAGAGACTCATACTTAGTGTCAAACAAAATATCGTGCCCGATTAACACTTTAGTCATGTACATCCTTAATTTTTTAGTCAAACTTCTCTCCCTGTTTTTTCTTTATTATTTTTGTTCACATCAACATATCTGTTTTAAGTGGACTTTCCAACATGGTGTATAAAGACATTTTTATTTTGAAAACACACTGTGTTTCAGAGGAACAACTTGTTGTCCATTTAGAGGTCAAAGGGTAAAAGTCAACCAAGTCATTTATGTTAATACACAAAGTGCTTGAAGTCTGTTTTGTCACTGAATACAGATGGTAATCAGGATGATAGACAGCTGTTTGTACAGCTCTCAATGGCCCATGATGACAAACAGAAAATAAATCTGAATCTCTTACACAATCACAGATTTTGGCAACAGCATCATCTGCAAGACACATGTCATCTTTTAAAAGCGACTTTAGTTTAGTTAAAGTGTAATCCATTCCCATCTCATGCACATTTTGCATCTCTTCAACGATGTTCTGTATTGTGGAAGCTGGAAGAAGCAGCTGTCCTTGAAGTCTCAGGTAGAAAAGACACAAGTTTCTGAGATAATCCTTGTTGAAATTTGGAGATAATTCGTGACTTTCATTAGTCAGATCATCATTAAAACGCTGAGAAGGCCCATCGTTTTCTGACAGACTAACGATCTTACTTGTAGTTTCCTTGTACAAAACATCAATGTTATCCACAGACAAACCTCTATGTTTACGGGACATATGAGCTGTAAATGATGATTTGACGCTGAAAACTTTTTTGCAGGCTTTCACTGGACATGCTACAGGCCACCCCTCCATTATATGCTCCTTTAAATGAGCAACGACTTCTTTCAGTTTGGCTTTGGTGCCCACACAATGAAATGGTGCATTTCAATTTAGCAACAATGGCTTTGGCTGATTCAGGTTGTGAAGCCACGTTGTGAACTCGGTAAAAATGAGTTTTAAACGCTGCATATGTACAAAATGTCCGCTTACATTCTGTGCCGAGGCATTTGAATACACAACTGGGCTCGTTTCTGTGCACTCTGCAATGCAACACATAGCCCCTCAATGATTCTAGTGTTTTACAGCAAAACATACATGTAATCATGTTTAAACAATTTCAACCTACCCAACAAGTTACACGTGTTGCAGGTGTGTTGCTGGGGAGATTAAAAACATTTAATCTCCCCAGAAACACAAATTACCGTGCCTTTTACGTTTGAAGAAAATAAAGTTTAACTTACATTTTCTGAAAGCTGACGAGGTCCAAACAGCGTTCTTTTCTTTGTCGAGGTTTGAGCACAATTCAGTTTCTTCTGAGATGAGAACCGTTGTATGAACTTGTTCAAATTTCCGGCGCCAGGTAAGCGGACCAATTAGAGAGCAGAACAGACCGCTCCGCGAGCGAAAGGGAGAACTTGAGCACAAAGCGGTGATCTCTGTCTTTCTTGCAGTAGCTGAACTTTGAGCTTATAATGGCAACGATGAAGGTAAAAAAAATCCAGTGTTAGCAAAAAAATAAATATATAAATAAAATACATGTACCAATAAGCAAGTACGCTACATGACTTCCTTGTTGATTCAGGTGTTTCCTCCACGTTAGTCGTGAAATATGAAGAAATGATCCAATCAAAATTGACAAAGAATAAGTAAATGAATTAAAGAGGAAATGACAATCTAAAGAAGTGGGAAAACAAGTGAATACAAATAGATAACTAGTAAACACAATTGGGAGTAAACAATGTGGAATCATAATTACTTAATTCCACATTAATTTCCAAATCTATTAATTTATTCATTTATTTCATTGTCCATCCATCCATCCATCTTACTTATCTGGAGTTGGGTGACAGGGGCAAACAGGGAAGCCCAAACTTACTTATCCCTAGCAAAAAAAATGGTAAGCTAGCTTCCAATTCATTTGGATTTAATAATCACAGAATGGAAATGTTAGTTTTACACTGCTGAAATGTAAAAATGTTGTGAAGGATTCAATTTTTTTCCATTAAAAATACAAAATGTGTGTTTTTCACAACAAAATACAGTATTATTTGCAATTTTATATTTTAAAATTTACAATAATTTTCGGTTCTACATTATACAACATAATACTGGTAAATGAACAAAATATCATTGTGTTTTGCTTTACAAAATTTTTCTGTCATGATTTAACAGATTTTTACTGTTTATGTATATAGTTCATTTTACAAACTTTTTTTTACAGTGTACATTACGACTTCACCAGGTGACCTTTGACCCCATCCAATCACTGAACAGATGCTTAGAACAGATAAATGTGTGGATGAGACAAAACTTCCTCCAGCTGAACAAAAACAAAACTGAAGTTATTATTTTTTGGACCTAAAGAGGAACAATCTAGAGCTATAGATCTAGAGTTATAGATCTAGAGTTATAGATCTAGAGTCGGTACACAGCTTCAGTTATTACAACTAAAAATCAGCGATCAGACCGAAATCTGGGCGTAGTGATGGACTCTGACCTTAACCTTCAGAGCCACATAAAGACAGTTACAAAGTCGGCCTTCTATCACCTGAAGAACATTTCCAGGATTAAAGGACTAATGTCTCAGCCAGATCTAGAGAAACTCATCCATGCGTTTATCTTCAGTCATATTGACTATTGTAACGGCGTCTTCACAGGTCTGTCCAACAAATCAATCAAATAGCTGCAGCTGATCCAGAATGCTGCTGCTCGCGTTCTCACTAAAACCAGGAAGATAGAGCACATAACACCAGTTTTAAAGTCCCTCCACTGGCTCCCTGTAGCTCAAAGAATAGACTTTAAAATACTGTTGTTAGTTTATAAATCAATGAATGGTTTAGCACCACAATACATTAAAGATTTGCTGATGTTGTATCAACCTTCCAGAACTCTCAGGTTCTGGTTCTGGTTCTGCTCTGCACCCCCAGAACCAGAACCAAACGAGGAGAAGCAGCATTCAGCATCTATGCACCAAAAATCTGGAACAAACTTCCAGAAAACTGTAAAACAGCTGAAACACTGACTTCCTTTAAATCTCAACTAAAACCCCACTTGTTTAGAGTTGTATTTGAAACGGAATCAATTGCAAATTTATTGACGGAATCTGACTTGATGTTTTTTTTTATTGTTGATTCTATGTTGCATTGTGTTTTTCTGTTTGATTTGATGTAAAGCACTTTGAAATGCCTTGCTGCTGAAATGTGCTATACAAATAAAGTTTGATTGATTGATTCAGTCACAAGTATTGTTCATGTCTGTGATTTATTGTCATGGGCTCTGTGTATTTAACCATTCCAGGAACGTCTCCTGCTCTCCATTCTTCCCAAGCATATAGCTGATGAGATGCTTCAGGATATGAAGAAGGAGCCCAGTCAAAAAGAGATGCAACAGTTCAACACCATGTACATGTACAGGCATGAAAATGTCAGGTAACTTGGCTGTATGTTGCGGTAAGTCTGTCTAAAGCAGTACTTCTCAAATAGTGGGGTGTGCCCCCTGGTGCAGCGGGCTGGGGGGCAGAGCATCTATGGGCGTCAGAAGAAGGACTTTATAATTGTCCTCTTTTCTCACGCTTGACTGATAAACAAGCCTCCAGTCACTAGGTGGCAGTGTTCAAATCAATCAACAGGCTGTCTGTTCAAGCCAGTAGAAGAGGTAGTCTACTGGTGCAGAGCTGAGGATGGAAGCTCGGATGTTTGAAACATCCACTGCCACAGAGGACAGATGGAGAAGTTTGTGACAGTGAAAAGAAAAACCATGGCAGAGGGTTAGGAAAGCAAACATGATGGAGTTTAAGGGCCAGACTAATTATTTTTTTTAAACTACAAGAATAAAGTCATAATATTACGAGAACAAAGTCATATTACGAGAATAGATATACTACAAAGTCAAAAGAAGAGAGAGAGAAAAAAAGTAATTTTAATAAGAAAAAAGCTTTGATAGTTATCAAGATCTGATGTGACCAGCTCAGCATGTCTGGTTCTTTGAAATAAAAAGTTGCTTAAACAATCATTTCAAAGTCCTGTGGCTGATGATTTTATTCTGATGTTAAAAGATGAAGTATTTCCTTATTTGTAAAACCAATACCAACTATAACTTCACAAGACCCTCAATATTCCTCATTTTATCACAAATGTGGTTTCTCATGAAATTACAACTATATTGTATTATTACAACTTTAGTGTCATATTTCAAACAAACAAGCAAAAAAAAATCTCTTAGTCTGGCTACATCTTCGTAAGCATGTAACCGTAGCTCTCAGAAAAATGAAGCCGATTTAGGCTACTGTGAATGTAAAATGTTATACATGTTTCATCTCCTCTGACAAACTGGAAAATAAGTCATATAGTGATAAATTATGGACAAAATTTTTTTAAAAAACTATATACTTTTTGAAAACAAGCTGAAGAAGTTGAAAATTGTTTTTTTTACAAAGTTTTTCTCTTAGACCAAAAATATACCTTTCAGGGACTCATTTGCACTTTTTTCTGTTGAGAATCTCACAGATTGAGCAGTCTTGATTAAATGTTACTGAACTTGGAAATTGTTTGGAAACGTAAAACAATAAAATGAGTTACTACCTCTCATTTTAGCTGTTTTGATACTCAGGCCATAGAATGGTGGAGCCAGTAAATACAGATAAATGAATCAAATTCAGTTACTCAGTATCTATAAATTGAAGCACAAAGAAAAAAGGTGGCTATATTTTTTCTCATCTCATAATTTAATCACAGAAGTGGTTTCTTCTTTAGGGTTTTTTCTCATGGCAGCTTGACATCATGAACGCCTGTAACACTGTGGTACATCCTGCCAGCCAGCGGGTGACTCTTCTGTCTCACATGCTTTACAGTAGAATGTGAAACTCACAGCATTTTGGGGAAGTGAAATGGTAAAGTTGAAGCCCTTGTTTGCACATAATATATTCTGTTAATTTTTAAAAATCAAGCATTAATTTTCTTCCGAGAGAAAAATAGAAAAAAAAAAACCTCAATTGGTAAAAAGCTATTTGCAGTAGCGATAACAATAAATGGAATCTGCTAATCATGTTCTTCTGACTGGCAGTACTTCCAGCGTCTTGCTGGACGCTATTAGGGTTTACTGTGGATAAAGTAACTTCATCAGGGTAGCTGATGAAGTAATGAAAAGTCTACATTTTGTCAACCTTTCTCAGCATGTATTCAGTACCAACCATGTGTCCTGCAATACAGAATATCTAATGTATAGCTATTATGTTAATAATTTTAACAACTACTGCAGTTCCCTTGATGGAATAGACCTACTGTACTGACTTGTGTCAGTTCAATGATTCAACATTTAATTTAGGTATACAAAATGCAATTTCTTATTAAACTTTGCTTATATTTCCACATTCATGCAACAAACCTAGAGTAGTAATTAGTTTCAGTTGCTATTTCATGAGTAAGTTATTTAGAGGCATGAGACATTTTTCTATTGAGAGATATTACCTATAAATGTTGTGCACTTAACCATAATGTGGAGCTAAAACAGCCTCAATATTCACAAATACGCAGAACAATCCACACATCACAGGATGATTCATGCACTTTATTCCCACTTTGGGTAACTTTTGTATAAGCCAATCACATTAACCCATTCCAAAAGCTCTGTCTGACTGGTTGCTGAACATTCCCTGTTTAAAAAAAAGACATTTGTGGATTGAGCCACTTAGAAGAATCTCAAAATTCCCACACAAATGCAGCGAAGCCCACAGGCCAGAATTAGTGTGTAAATCAAGATGTACTCATGTTTGCATCAAAAAATTTAAGTGCGAATCCTTCTGTGCATTTGTAAATATTGTCTTTTTTACCGTTTACATCTGTGATAATGAGGAAGATAGGAAGAATATGGATTACTTATAAACATGATTTTGTTTAACAAGTAATCCCATAAGTTAGCATTAAATATTGTATTATCATGCCATAAATGTTTTTAATTCTAAAAAAGTGTAAAAATACTCAGAGATTTGTGCTCTGTCGCAGCATGTTGTAGTAACATGCTGTCTTGTGTGTCTTGTTGTCATGTAGTATTCTGTTTGCAGACATTGTGGGTTTCACCCAGCTGTCGTCATCTTGCAGTGCCCAGGAGCTGGTGAAGCTGCTCAATGAGCTTTTTGCTCGTTTTGACAAGCTGGCTGCTGTGAGTTTCCTGCTTTCATACAAGCTTAGAGATTTATTTTGTTTAATTTATGAAAACGGTTTAAGACCAATTTTTTTTTACATTGAAATTGAAATAAAGTATTACACTTTTGTGCAACTCTAAAAAAAAAAAAAACAGCCTGATTTTTTTTATTTGCTGTGATTTCTTCCCATACTATGTTTCTGCTTACAGCTTAAATATAAATAGATTAATCAAATATGTCCTGCTCCTCTTTGACTGGTTTGCAAAACTTCTAATTACAGGGGCAGAGGAAGCATAAGAGTGCAACATTAGATAATTTTTTAATGTAACTCCCAATAATTGCAGAAAGTCTAACCAAAATTCCAGCCAGACTAATCCATGTTTTGATGCACATTGCTTTAATAGTTTGGCTTACCACAATGAATGTCACTATGCAATATTGTTTATATATATTTGGCTTAATTTATCAATATTCAGTCTTCATCATAGTAGCAAGACAACTTTTAATCAAAGCACTTTATATATAGCATGCTCTGATCTAATTGCAGAATATAAAAGTGATAAAAAAAAACAACAACTATGAAATTGAAGAGAAATTATATAAAAATGGACAAAATGAAAATGAGAAAGTAATCAAAATTTTGATCAAATTATAATCTGGGTTTAAAGCCAAAAGTGATGTAGGTGTGTAGGTTACATGGAGTTCACACTTTGTTACAAGGTGCAGAGGCATTTTGTTTTTCACAAAATGGAGGAAATTAAATGTATTATAAAAAACAGACAAGCACTCAAAGAAATAACAGTTCTTATTATACAAACAAAAAATGTTGAAAAAACTCCCCAGAAATACTACATGTCTGTTACCTGGTGTAACGCTAATTGAGGCTAGGCGCCTGACTACGGCCAATTATGGCAATCAGACAGGTTCGGCCAAGGAGCCCGTGTGTGAATAAACACCATCCGACAAAAGGTAAAGTTGAGTTATTGTATTTTAATGTATACTTTCTTTTATATATATATTTAGGAAGGTATTGAATAATAATAATATTTTCTTATAAATATAAACAATAAACACAACAAGAAAACAACAATAACAAAAACAAATAAACCCTGATGAGACACAAGAGGTTTTCTTTCTCTCATTCAAGTCCGTTTCTTTCTCTTTTCTTTTTCTTTTAAGGTGATTAATGATTCACCAACAATCGTCCAACTGGTGTTAGTCCGTAATCCAAGGGGAAAAAAAAAATAATTAAAGATCCGGGGAAAGAGGAAAAATGTTTTTTGGTTCTAGTACGTCCTACCGCAAAGCTGCGGTGATCCGGTGGTAGCTCGCCATCCTGACTTGAAACCGTGGGGGGGAAAAAACCTGACCTAGACGAGGTCATAAATAAAATAAAAATTAGAGGTTAACCAGGGTTAAACTGCTATCCAACAATTAAACATTCAAAAACATACTTAACTAACCAAATAATAATAGTCAGGAATCATTTAAATAAGTTTCCAAGTTAATATCACAGATCAAATAAAGTCAGACAAGATATCAAAACAAAATCAGACAAAGTATCAAAGTAAAGTGCACTTTTTAAATTCCATGTAATTTTAATTGACAATAACGTCAATTAAAATCAATTCACTTAAATACTACTCCATGGTTAAAATCTGAAGCACCTAAAGTTGAGGACTGGTTCAAAATTGTACAGGACATTTACATTCTTTAGAGGACCTATGCAGGTCCTCTAAAGTTCAGAGGGTGCAGCTGATTACCTTTTCAGCAGTGGGCACAATGAGTCCATGTAAAGTCTATGTATGTCCCTGGTTGTGGCCCCAGTGTACCACATGGTAATGGTTACTGGGGAAGGGGACTAGCCATTGTTCAGTACCGCACAGGGCAGTATGAAAAAATTAACAAAAAACAAACATGTGGGCAGCCGCGGAAGGAGGGTGAGAAACAAAAAAACATAAGCAGAGTTCAGGAGGGTGGAGTCAATGGAGATCAGATGGATGACCAGAGGATCCAATTAAGAGTCTATGGAGGACGGCTGTGTAGTTGGAGGATTCATGGGAGTTTTCTCATTGAGACATTTTGGGCAGTCGCCCTGAGGAAACACAAAACTCATGCAGGTGTTGGAACCAGCAAAGAGACCTCTGAATGCCTCTGCTGGAACGGCAGGGGCCTCCTCACCATCACCTTAATCTGTCGTCCTTCCCACAGATTATCTGTCTCATTCCAGTCCAGATCGTTTGGTGGAGGTTCTCAAATTTGTCGAAACAAATATTATAATTAAAAGACTGCTTTAACCCTAAACCAGCCAGGTATGTTAATGTTTTGGGCTTAACTGTAACTCAAGTTAATAGAACAACTAAAAGAAGCTTTCATTTTACAGAAGAAAAGACATGTCCAAAACAGATCAGAGGCATTTTAAATCTTGGGCAAGAAAAAAAGACTTCCACTTCATTTTTCAAACAAAAGAGACAAAACATTTCCTTGACAAAAAATAAGGAGACTTTTACATCACATCAGCTATAGCAATAGAGAAGGTAGAGAAACCCCCCCAAAGATGTTAAAAAGCCTGTGTATGTTTTTATCTGGGTCTATCTCCATCTACATTGAGCTTAATTAAACAGAGAAAGAGAATACATATACACACACCTCTATCTTTCTGTCTCTCTGTCTGTCTGTCAGAAATATCATCAATTGAGGATCAAAATCCTGGGAGACTGCTATTACTGCATCTGTGGACTTCCAGAATACAGGGGAGACCATGCTGCCTGCTCCATCAGGATGGGCCTGGCTATGGTAGATGCTATCTCGTAAGTGCCAAAAATGATTGATTCTAATTTCCATCTATTGGAATAGTTTTTCTGGCTTATTCTACATGATGTTTCTACAACAATACATATTTTAAAATTTCATTCATTTAAATGTTTTGATTTGTCTCTTACACTTCTTGTTTTATGTTTTGTTGTGGCGCCACAACAAAACATTTTCAAGATGTTGATCTCTAGAATTGATAACTACACTGAAAAAACTGAACTTAGGGGGTTATTACATTAACAAAGGAATGTCATGTACTTTTAACTAAATAATTTCATGTTTCAAATGAAAACGTGATAAAATCATGTTGGATAAACAAGAAATTCAACAACTTAACGTTTATGAATTTTAATCACGTTGAGATAATGTGATTCAATTTAGTCAGATTCATTTCCCTCTGAAGAGGATCTAGTGCGATCAGGGGAACACGACAGATTATGGAAAATCACGCGACATAACTGTTTTGCGCCTGGGAAAACTTCAAAGTGGTTTTAATTACACATTAAATTATAGATATTTGTTTTTTTCAGCAGGGCACTATTGGCATTTAAGAACTGCACTGTAACAAATGGCTGTAAAAACTACAGCATGAAAATACAGTTCTGTTGTACTTTTCTAATTGTTGAGTGTTCTTTCTACCCTTTCACCCAGTCCTGTCTTAAAACACTTAATGTCATGTAACTTAAAAAATTGTCTTTGAATTAACATAATTAAATCATGGAAAGGATTTTCACACGATTAAATAGCTTTCTTTCAGCATGAAGCAAGTTTGTTGAGCTAACTTAATAAACTTAATAATTAGTGTGAAGGTGTCACTGTAACATAAGTTGGTTTCTCCAGCGTGCTGTGGTGGTGCAGGGGTTTAGCACACTGCATGTTTGGAGGCCTTAGTCCTTGACGCAGACGTTGCTGGATCGACTCCCTATCCCGGCAACCTTTGCCGCATGTCCTCACCCTCTTTCTTTTCTGCCTAATGTCTCAAAAAAATACGAACCACTAGCACTGCAAAAACTCTTTGGAGAAAAAAAAACAATAAGTTGGTTTCAACTAATGCAATTTTCTAAATTTGCATTAATCTTAATCAAGTAAAGTAAATTATTTGGTCCAAAGCATTGCAAATTACATTGGGTCCAACTATAGTAAATGAGTTGAATCAACCTTAATAAATTAAGTTGAGCAAACACATTTTATTTAAATTAGAATAACTATAATATATTAAGTTCAGTTTCACTTAATAGAATAACAATAATAAATTAAGTTGAGCCAACTCATTTTATTTAAATTAGAATAACCATAATATATTAAGTTCAGCCAACACTTTGGTTTAGAATCAACCATAGAACAACTATAATAACATAAGTTGAGCCAACACAATTGCTTTACATTGGAATAACCGTAACAAATTAAGTTGACCTAACACATTTGCTTTAAATAGGAGTAAGAGAATTACATGGTGCTGAAATAAAGCAAAGTAATCAGGTGGACAATATTTCATAATATTTTTATGTTCATCCAAAGAGGTATTTTTTTCACTGTAGTCACATGACACAGTATAATAATTCCTTTATAAGTAAAATTATCTCATGATCTAATAATAACAAAAGTCATTTTCACATTATACCAATCTTAGCAAAATTAGGAAATTCTTAGATAGGAAGCTAATGAATTGATTCTAATTTAAACATTGGAGATCTCGTGATTCTGGTTTGTCTTCCTACTGATCTTTCTGTGGTTGCATACTGACCAGACTTGTTGGGATTGGTGTGGTCTTTTAAAATGAAGCTTACTGAATAATCTATCTATCTATCTATCTATCTATCTATCTATCTATCTATCTATCTATCTATCTATCTATCTATCTATCTATCTGTCTGTCTGTCTGTCTGTCTGTCTGTCTGTCTGTCTGTCTGTCTGTCTGTCTGTCTGTCTGTCTGTCTGTCTGTCTGTCTGTCTGTCTGTCTGTCTGTCTGTCTGTCTGTCTGTCTGTCTGTCTGTCTATCTATCTATCTATCTATCTATCTATCTATCTATCTATCTATCTATCTATCTATCTATCTATCTATATCTATATATATATATATATATATATCTTTATATATATATTTCCACATTAGGGTGGTTCACAGTGATGCCAAATACTGTACAGGAATGATGACCTGGTGCTGTTTCATGTCAGTCATCTGTCCATCTATAATGGACTTTGTTGGTGACTTTGCCCTCAGTGTTATATTGATCACTCTGATGGAAAGTTATTGACTCTTTCCAAGCTTAAAGAGATCATTGAAGAAATTGATTAGGATGTAACACTTTGGTCAGGCTAACATGTATTCAGTGACACAGGATGGCATCTCTGATATATTCCTAATATTTTTAATCATTTTTGTTAACTGATAAGAGGTGTTAGAAACCGAAAACATATCAAAATAGATTACAGATTTTTCTCTAACAGTACCATCAGGTCCATCAGCTTTCTGAAGGTTCACTGCCCTCAGGGTTCTCCATACCTCCTGTTCATTGATGGTCAGGCTGTGGAGGAATTGACAGCTACAGTAATTCAGCCTCAAAATGTGCAAGTGAAGCATCCCAGAGATTTTGGTGGTGTTGTTTGATCTGAAGTTGGTGATGTGCTGGACCCCTTACCACACCTGCTGGCTGTTGTGCATCTGTATAAAGTCCTCCATTATGAACTCTTCACTTCGTAATCCAGTGTGGAAAAGATTTTAACTGTTGACGATCCTAGTCATTTTAATGTAAAATAAAACCAATAAAAACACAGGCAGTGAGAGGCGTACCGAGTCACTGTATCTGTACATGTTGCCATGGTAACCAATTTTATTTATTCAGCAAATACAAATAATTTTGGTAATTCTAACAGACCTACAACGAGAGAAGTTTGGTCTCTAACCTAAAAAGGTGATTATAAAAGTGTATGTGTCTTTAAAATATACCTTTAAAATCTCTATGGAATAAAATCCATCCATCCATCCATTTTCTGTTCACCCTTGTCCTTAATGGGGTCGGGAGGGTTGCTGGTGCCTATTTCCAGCTACGTTCCAGGCGAGAGGCGGAGTCACCCTGGACAGGTCGCCAGTTTGTCGCAGAGCAATGGAATAAAATACTAGTGGAATATATATATATACATATATATATACATATATATATATACGATGTGGAAAAATTACAATAAGGTCACACCTGCTAGTTGTATTGTTATATGTTTATTCTAAGTTCTGAATATTCCCGCCAAGTTTTCACTATTTGGGTTACATGTACAAGGTTGGACGTTGTTTTCCCCAGCTGCATGGGAACCAGTCTGTTTCCCATGCTTTGGATCTCTTATCCCTTTTGTATAAAACTCATGTGTTGTCTCTGCCTGGCAGAGCTTTTCATCCAGACTTGCTTCATTACTGATTGTCTATGAGCTCTCTGTATTGTGCACAATATATGAATAAACCTGACTGAGTGATTTTACCTGAACAGTGCTTGGAAATAGTATTTTTTCCACGACAATATATATATATATTTATATATATATATATATATCCATTCTTTGTTCAAAATGCATTCTAGCTGTTTTCAGTTTTTGTATATAAGAAAAGAAGCTTTTGTTCAGGAACTTTTTCTTTTAAGGTGACCTTGTGTTTAACATACTTTTTGTGAAAATATCCTAGGTATGTCCGTGAAAAAACCCAAACCAATGTTGATATGAGGGTTGGAGTGCATAGTGGAACCGTACTTGGAGGAGTGCTGGGACAGAAACGCTGGCAGTATGATGTTTGGTCTACAGATGTCACAGTAGCCAACAAAATGGAAGCAGGAGGCATTCCAGGGTAAGAGCAAGTTCTGTTCATATAACCCAAGGGTGTCAAACGTGTTTTCATTTCAGGTCATATCAAGAGCATTAATGTCCACAAAGGGCTGGTTGTGGCAGAATATATCGATAAAACTAACCATTAACCCTCTTGTGCTTTTAATAGACCTGCTAATTGAGACACCACAAGTTTTTAACTCTGTGCCGCGGTGGCACTGATCCCATGTGTGCTTCTGTGAGGTTTTTTGTTTGTGTGTGTGGTTTTGGAACTTGACGATCTGACAGGGCAACCTCCCATTTCCCTGCTGTCTGATATTTTCTCCTGAACATTACACTAAGATAGCATTTTGTAGAGAATGGCACAAATTTCACAAACAAATCCATCTACAGTCAAGAAAAAAATAAACACAAGATTTTTGTTTTCGTCCCCATTTTTCATTTGATGAACTCAAAGATCTAAAACATTTTTGATACATTTTCTATGTTGTTCACAAATCTGTCTAAACTTGTGACAGCAAGGACTTCTCCTTTGCATAGATAATCCATCCCAGCTCAAGATGCTGAGTAGACAGCATGATTATTGCAGGTGTCCCTTGGGCTGGCCACAATAAAAGATCACTCTGAAATATGTTGTTTTATCACAGAGCTGAATGTCACAGAGGTCACAGGTTTTGAGGGAGCCTGTGATTGGCATTCTGACTGCAGGGATGTCAAGCAGAAATTACTTGACAAGAATGAACACGAATGTTTATTCTTGTACCATAAGCCGTCTCTAAAGGCATTTCTGAGAATTTGGTAGTACATCAACCAGTCCCACATCCACAGACCTTGTACGGTAAATAACCAAACCTGCCCAGGACCTCCACATCCAACATGTTCACCTACAGGATCATCTGAGACCAGCCGCCTGGACAGCTACTGAAACACAACCAGTTGTTTGGACAACCAAAGAATTTCTGCACAAACTGTCAGATCCATCTCAGGGGAAGCTCATCTGTCCTTAACGAGGTCTTGACCTGACTGCAGTTTGTTGCCGTAACCGACTTGAGTTGGCAAGTGCTCATATTTGACCATATTTGCTCATATCTGGGACATCTGAAGGTGTCTTCATGGTTTGTTTCTGCTTGGAGTGACTGAGGTGACGGTGTTCAGCAACAGTCAGTGGAAAACAAGAATGACTGTGGAAGTTACACTGTAAAAAATTAACTTGGGGGTTATCAGATTAACAAAAGAATGTCATGTACTTTTAACTAAATAATTTCATGTTTCAAACAAAAACGTGATACAATCATGTTGGATAAACAAGAAATTCAACAACTTCACGTTTATGAAATTTAATCATGTTGAGATAACATGATTCATTAAGTCAGACTGATCTTGTGCTGAAGCCGAGTGAGATCACGGGATTTCACGCGAGTTCACGCGAGACAATCGTTTTTGTCTCAACTTGAATAATGTATTCAAGTTGAGATAACGTGATTCAATTTAGTCAGATTAATTTCCCTCTGAAGAGGATCTAGCAAGATCAGGGGATCACGAGAGATTATGAGACATCACTGTTTTGCACGTGGGAAGACTTCAAAGTGGTCTTAGTTACACATTAAACTATAGATATTTGTTTTTCTCTGCAGGGCACTATTGGCTGCACTGTTAAAGTTTTTACATTTCTTTCAGCATTTAAGAACTGTAAAAAAAGTCTTTGACTTTTAAAAAAAATTGTCTTTGAATTAATGTAATTAAATCATGGAAAGGATTTTCATATGATTAAATAGCTTTCTTTCAGCATGAAGCATGTTTGTTGAGCTAACTTAATTTTCATGAGTTGGATCAACTTAATAAGTAGTGTGAAGGTGTCACTGTAACATAAGTTGGTTTCTCCAGTGTGCTGTGGTGGTGCAGGGGTTTAGCACACTGCATGTTTGGAGGCCTTAGTCCTCCACGCAGACGTTGCTGGTTCGACTCCCAGTCCTGGTGACCTTTGCCGCATATCCTTACCCTGTCTGCCTATTGTCTTAAAAAAAATACGAGCCACTAGCACTGCAAAAACTCTTCGAAGGGAAAAAAAAAAAGTTGATTTCAACTAAATTGCCATTAATCTTAGTCAGTAAATTATTTGGTCCAAAGCATTGCAAATTAGTTGGGCTGGTTCTTTTAAATTACATTGGGTCCAACTATAGTAAATGAGTTGAATCAACCTTAATAAATTAAGTTCAGCCATCACATTGGATTTAGAATCAACCATAGAACAACTATAATAACATAAGTTGAGCCAACACAATTGCTTTACATTGGAATAACCGTAACAAATTAAGTTGACCTAACACATTTGCTTTAAATAGGAGTAACAGAATTACATGGTGCTGAAATAAAGCAAAGTATTCAGGTGGAAAATCTTTCCATGATTTTTTTATGTTCATCCAAAGAGGTATTTTTTTCAGTGTACTATGCTGCTAAGAAAAATAATAAAGTTTGGTTTTCAAAAAACAGTCAGAGAGAGAAAAAGGTAAAAGTGTCCATTTGTAACCTAGTTTTTTTCCAAGAGAGGTGGGTAGACTGTGTGAGATTAGAAACCATTTAGCGTAGTTAGCTTAGCTACAGGCTACTGCTTGCCTCCATTTCACTAACATTCAATGAATTAAGGAAAGAAATTACCAACATATTCATATATTTAATGTATTCCTGTAGCTTTTACCACTTAACAACAGGTGAGTCAGTCAGCAGCTCTAACCCCGTCCCTCCTGACCCGTCCTCTCTTAAGTGAAATTAAAGCATGATTCCTGGCAGCAGCCCTGGGTGGCAGACAGTGTGTGTGGTGTTCCTCCTCCATACCTTGGCAAAAAACAAGGTATTTCAATTAAATTACTGATAAATCCAATTCATCCTAGTTATCTATCAGTGCATTAAGCTTAGTTTATGATTCAAATTAGCGTAGAGGAAAATTCTACTTTAGGAAACCCAGCAGAGCATCAAGTCATTGACTTGAAGTATTCACTCCTCTTGAAGTGAATGCTTCAACAATCCTGTGGAACCAGAACCTGACTCAGTATGAGCTGGAGATTGGAGAAGACAGAGCAGGTACACAAAAAAGCAGAAGTACTGATCCTGGTATAGCTTTCTATGTTATAGGGAAGTCAGAATGTATCATTAGTAGGAACTCCTGTAGTGGTGTCACCTTTAGGAGCGATGTCTCCTCTGTGAGAGAAACACATCTTAACAGACGAGCTCTGAGACGGTTTAAAGGCAACACATCCAGGAAAAGCTCAGCCAATGGAGACAGCACTAGACAGGGGTTAATATGTCATCTGTAGAAGGACACATTCGCTGTGACACCATCCTCAACATGTCACAGCTTAACAGAAAGCCAGGTTGGATGGCTTTCTGAGAACATAAGACAACAGAGAACATAATTGGTTTGTACAAGTCCTTCAATTTGATAAAGGTGTACTATAATCTATTTTCGTCTCTGTAGCACTTTGAGATTTCTTTGAAATGTAAGGTGCGTTACAAATAAAATGTATTATTATTATTAAATGTATTACTAAAACACAGAAATGGGCACTTTTTTTTTATCACACCAGACACCCTAACACTTTTCTCTCCAAAAATGGTTTTTGAGCTGGTAAAACAAACAAAACAAAAACAATAATTGTAACCCAAAAAATATCTGATGTTTCATTCTTTTGTGCTATTGGATTAGACGTGTTCACATCTCACAAAGTACCATGGAGTGTCTTCATGGAGAGTTCGATGTGGAGCCAGGAAATGGAGGCGATCGCTGTGACTACCTGAGGGAGAGAGGTATTGAGACCTACCTGGTGACTGTTCCTAAAGATCCCCTGGGAAGAAATGGAATCAGTCCTGTGGTTAGTTAAACTTCCAGACACTCACAGCTAGTATGTTAAAATCCCATGAAAATCACATGTGGAACATGTGAAAAATGATCACATTTTTCTGTGTTTCTGCGTATATTTACGCAGAAACAGAAAAATCCCCAACTGGATTTATCATGTTTTGTGTGTTATTTTTGATTGCTGTTTTGGATTTTAACTTGTATGTAGCCACGAGTTTCATGAATGTTCACACTATTACCTTTTTTTTTTAAAAAAAGATTGTAGTCTTTATCCAAGACTACAATGCCTCATACTCCATTAATGTTTCAAACATTTTCACTGTTCTCATCACCAGTATGTACAGGAAGACAGGAAGGAAGAGAGATGTACTTTTGAAAATGTTTAAACATTTTTCTTTTAAAAGGCATGAAATAAGGTTTTGGAACTATATACATACATATATTTAGTTGGTAAGTTTTCACTCATAATCACAGAAGACCCACTTTTTTCTTTTTTCTCAGAAGCTGTCAGTAACCTCTTCTAATGGAAATTCCCCACTATTAATCAACACAACAGAGTGTAACGGCAGCGTGGAGGCAGCCTGCAACACACCTGAAGAACCAGAAGAGTTGGACACAAGGGTAAGCAGTCAGGTCAAATATAAAAGATTTGATATTGGGGCCTGCTGTGGTGGATAGTGCAACCCACATTTGGAGGCCTTGAGTCCTCGACGCGGCCGTTGCAGGTTTGATTCCTGGACCCGACCGACATTTGCTGCATGTCTTCCTCCCTCTCCTTCCCCCTTTCCTGTCAGCCTACTGTCATATAAGGGACACTAGAGCCACAAAAAGACCCCCTGGTGGGGGAAAAAAATAAAAAATAATAAAAAGATTTGATATTTTGATACATTTGATCAATTTTTTCTATTATGAATGTGAGAACCTGCTCCGAACTATTACCAGAGGAATATGGTGTAGTATTATCAGCAACTAAAGTAAATGCTAACAACTTAGATTCATTTCATATATCATTAATGTAAAGTAAAAAAGTTTAGGACCCACTACCGACTCCACAGGTAACTTCTAGTAAATCAGAATGTATGATACTTATTTGTACATATTGACACCTTTGATGCAGGGACTCTTTATCCAAGACTACAATGCCTCATATTCCATATTTCTCTAATTTATGTGAAAGTAATTCATTGTCTGTAGTGTCAAATACTTTTTAAGTCTATATAGCACTCCCACAGTATATTCTTTTTAATCACTGCACTTTCTATATCTTCTATTGGTTGCATTACGGCCATTGAAGTTGATTCTTTTGGCTCTAAATTCATATTGACAATCAGATAATAATGAATATTTTTCCATGAAATTATGAAAATGTTATGGAAATTTTTTTTCTGAAATTTTAGAAAATTGAGAGAGAAGAGAGGTAGGTCTATAATATGAGAATTGATGTTTATCACAACATTCAAATAAGGTTATGACTTTTGCTGTTTTTATTTTACTTGGGATGTATCTTTTTGAAAGGACGTATTACAGAGACATGAAAGGCTGAAGTACTGATACTATAATAATTTTTACTAGCCACGTATCCATTCCAGCCAAATTGGTAGACTTTTTATTTTTAAGATTTGTCACAATATCATATATTTCTTTTTCATTATCTCCTCTAATAAACATGAGTTGATGTTTGTGTTAATGTTACGTCCAGCTGAACTATCTTTATCCCTAGACACCATTATAGTATTGTCATGTTCTGTGTTTTCCTGTGTGTTTATTTTGAGTTTCCTGTGTGTCTGAGTCTCCGTGTTGTCCTGTCTCCCTTTGATTAGTCCCCAGGTGTGTCCCGTTCCCTGATTACCCTCTGTGTATTTATTGTCACCTGTGTCTCTGTGTCCTTGTCGGGTCCTACGTCTTTGTCACGTCATGTCACGTCATGTCACGTCTTCCTACGTCTTGTCGTTCTAGTCCGTGTGCCCAGTCCGTTTTTCCTGCGTTGTACCGGTTGCTACCGGCGTCGAGCCCTGGTGTACGCTCGGCCGTGCTGCCCGGCTTCCTGGACTGTTTTGGACTGTGTTTTGGCTGCATTGCATTATTAAATATATACTCATCTCATTCTGGGCCTGCTGCGTCTCCCTCACCGCTTCCTCAACACCACTTTATGACAAGTATTTGATAAGTCATGTCCAACATTTACTAAATACTGATTTGCAGTTACTTTGGTATCATCTATAATTGTACCATTTCTACCAAAAAAAATTTAATGACTTCTGCTTAGTGCATGTTTTTAATTAAACTATTGACACTTTCCATGTTTCTTGAATATTTTTATTATACCACGGTGGCTCTACCACAGCCCTTGTTTATTTGGATTTCATTGAACACTTTGACGAAGGCAATCTCAGTACTGTGCTGAGCCCGGAAACCAGACTGAAAGACATCAAACCATAACTCTTCTCTTGTATTAATTACTACTTGAAAGGCCTTTAAATATATGTTTATTTCTCTGTGTTCAGCTTAGTTTCTTAGTTTATTTCTGCATTTTGTTTTCTTGGATTAGTAAGGTTTGTTACCTCCTCTTTAGCTTCTCTTCTGTTCTGAGTTTTTCTCCCTGTTTTTATGGCCAGTGATATAATTTATAAGAAGACTAGATTCAGGCACAAACTGCCCTTTAAGAACATTCAGATTTTTGATGAAATGAAAATGAGTTTGATGCTCCTGTTCTACTTGGTTTAATAATTACTGAAAAAAGTCTGATGCTGCACAATATTTAATCTGTTGCTGTTTTTTTATATGTCTGCTGGGAGTTAAAAAGTCAATATTAATGTCACCACACACAATTTGAACCTTAATTAAATGAATTTTGCTAAGTATAAATGCTAAATTATTGTAAAATGTATCAATACATGTTCTTATATTCTGTATACACAAGTTATCCATATTTTTTTTTCCTTTTTTAACATTGATTTCTACAGTCAAAGACATTACATAGTGAAATAGGTTTGGAAAGTTCTTATTTTTTTTATATTTTTGGATGCAATATTTGGCACAGTAATTACTTTATAAAGCAATTTATTCATTTCTATATGATTGTGGCTTCCATTCAGGCTAAAAAGTGTTGTCATATAAAGTTAGGTTTTTATTATGTTGACAAAGTGCCATAATAATTATTCCATCTCTTTTATTCCAGAGTACTGTCATAGTCATAGTTACTGTAGTAAAAATAACATTACTCTTTGACAATGTCTCATGCAGATGTTTGGTGTTTTTAGCACTATAGAGCTCCTTTAGTAGGCTTCTAGCTTCTAATTGCACAAGTGAGCATTATTGTACACGTATGTAGTGAATAGACCAGCAAAGAAACAATTTTAACAATAGCACACAATATTGTTTTTATTTTTCTGGGACTGTAGGTAGTGAACCCATCTTTTCCAAATCCACGGAGGAGGCTCCGACTGCGGGACCTGGCTGAACGGGTGATTGATGCCCAAGAGAATGAGCAAGAGCTCAACAAGTTGCTTAATGAGGCTCTGTTGGAGAGAGAAACAGTTCAAGCGTAAGTGTCAATTTTTTCCATTTGTAACAGAAATGACCAGTGATATTGAAATTTTCTTGTGGTCAGAAAAGTGATCTTCCAATATTCTTTCTTGACTGCTAAATAAGAGCATCTTCTTCACTCTTTCACTGTTGTATCTATACTGGTTGTAGTTTCAAGGAAAATGCTCTGCCAAAGGTTGTGTTGCCTGTCTGATGCAACAAATGTTGATACATCCCAAGGCAATCATGTGCAAGGCCACTTTCAGCATATTTGAAGCTAAAATGACATGGTTTAATTCTAAATGATATTGTTTTTGTAAAAGTGTAATTCCTAATTTGTACTAGAGTCCTGGTCTGTGTTTGGAAGAGTGGTGAGAAGTTGAGAGATGAGCTAAGCCACAATGTGCTTTTTATTTTACACAAAACAAAGTATTCAGTGTCTCTCTCTCTTCATATGGTGCTGAAAGAAGGAAGATCAGAACCTTCTCAAACACAGCAACCAGTTAAACCTTAAGAAACTTAGCCATGATTGAGAACTGGCTCCTGTAATTTTTAATATCTACATGAAGCCACTTCACAAGTAATCTGAGAGAACATTACAAAAGAATGAAAAAAGTCAAAATTATATATAAGCCTACACTCTAAAAAGTGTGTTTGGGCTGGAGTTCATCTTATGGACTTTACATAATCTCACTTAATTCTTTTGGTTTAGGGATGACAACTTCCTCTTTCGTGTTGAATTTATTTAAAAGTTAAAATGTTTTACTTTAAGGAACTTTTTACTTCCACTTTACTTGAACCAATTAAATGCAAAGCCGCGTTTGTATCTGACGTCTGACATCTGGCACAGATCCTGTATCAACCAGCGTGCTGTGGAGGCACAGAGCACAACTCACATAAAGAGACCTTAGTCCTCAATGCGGCCGTCACAGGTTCAATTCCCGGCCTGATGAGCTTTGCCACATGTCTTCCCCCTCTTTCATTGCCCACTTTTCTGTCTCACTACTCTCAAATAAAGACAATCCTTTATTAGATTACCTTTTATTTGAAGTAAGCTACATGATTTGAGTAAGACTGACTTACATTTGTTAATTTAACTTCATGAATTAAGTTGGATAAACATAACTGAATTACTTGTTACCAACTGAAGCAATTCAATTAAGTTGGTTGAAATATTTTTCTTTTTTCAGTGTATGCAATTCATGACAAACAAAAAGTTAATTAGTCAGTTATTTGCCCCATAAGAAAAAAAAAATCTAGATTTAGAAGTAATTCTGGCAAAGCCCAAATAGTTCCTGGTATTCATTTATCGGCATTTATACTTGCCAGGTAATTGACTGGCTTGCAAAAAGGCGTGCCAGTCATATTATGTTTTCTAAGATAAATCTACTTATAGTATGCAACCAAATTAAATTTAGTTAAATTAAGCTTAATTTAAAATAGTTCAGTTTTGCACAGTGCCAATTCAGAACAAATGTAATCTCGACATTCTGCACCAAAACAGATCTAATTCACAAAACATTTATGGACAACTCCCTGACTAATACGCAAGACATAAAGCCTGATTCAGTTTTGGGATTGAGACAATAGACACTAACGTAAAAAACATGGAAGGATATTAGAGAACAGATGTGTAATTCTTTCAAATAGTTAAAAAATGTCAGAGAATGCCAAAAATGTAGAGGTTCTTATTAAAACGCCTGAACTTTAATCTCTTAACAGTCTGAAGGGAAAACACACCAACAGGCTTTCTTTGAGGTTTGTGGATCCAGACCTAGAGGTTCGTTATTCCATTGAGAAGGAGAAGCAGAGCGGTGCTGCCTTCTGTTGCTCCTGTGTTGTTCTTCTCTTTACTTCAGTCATGGAGGCACTCATAGACCCCAGGTCAGTTTTATACTAAAATCATTTCCCATGACACAGATAAAAAATAATTGTGAAAAAGTTTCATTAATGTTTTTAACAAACTACGCTTGGTGCCAAATGTCATCTGTTATGTGTGTTTTTAAACAGGCTCATTATAAACTACATCACCTTTGCAGTGGGAGAGATTTTACTGTTTATCCTGACAATCTGCTCTCTTGCGGCCATCTTTCCAGGAGTGAGTTACAAAGCTATTTCTACACCATCATACACTAACATAACTTATTAAACTATTGTTATCTGCTTGTAAACGAGTAGCTTTGGATACCACATAACTGTTGAGGTGTTTGGGTTTTATGTAATACTTTTGATTTTGTCTAGTCATGTAATGTTATTTCCTGACATTTACCAGGCAGGTCAATATGGAGCTATTGACAGATGCTTTCACAAACTTAGTTTAGGTCAACAAGCTACACAAAGTAAGCCAGTCAATCTCATGAGAATAGAAAATATAGATTTTGTCTAAATAGTGCTTGAGGCTTTCTAGTTCTGTCAATACTGCATTAAATATTGTAATTTTACATGCCTGCAGTGCCACAAGAGTTTGTAAGTCAGTCTACCCTTGGTTTACTTTAGCTAAATGATTTTTTTACCAACCTCTACAGATTTTTTAAAATATTTTAAAATTCTAATAAAAAAAAAAAAATTCTACTAAAAGATATTAAAAACACTAAAATTGATGTCACGCCACCTGTCAATCAGTCCAGTGGGTTTGTCAGCAACTGACCAATCAGTGGACACAATTTATCCCGAGTTACGCGCCCTTTACCTGGAGGAAAGTAACTTCTGATAAAATGTGGGCTTTTATCAGGCTTATTACTAGGAATGCGCACTGGTCATAAATTTAATGAAAAATGGTTAAACATTGTCAGTGGGGAACATGCACTTGACATGCTTTACCCAGAGCATTTGCAGTGATCTTGCCTCGGCATCTTGTCAGTTTCAGCCCCAACGTGATTGTCTGATTGTAAACTCTGGTCCCAAAACTACAGTGCTAGTCCCAAATTAGCTGCCTTACAATCATTGACTGTTTTATGAAAGATCACTGCAGAAGGAAAGAAAATGTCACAACAGTGTCTGCAAGATGCAAAATTTATCATTTATTTTACAGGAATTACAGAAGTGGCAGAAAGTCTCATTCCAAAAAAGAAGAATTGTTTGATTTGTGTAAAGTACAAATCACAAATGCTGTGGGGATTCCACACTGTGTTACATGAGAGAGTCCCATTCTGTTGACTTTCTAACATGAAAGAGATTGGACTGACCACCTGCAGACTGAAAGACAGTGAACATCTGCAGCATTACCATTTGACTGTAGGGTATGGAAGCAAGATGAGGTGTGTGAAGACAACAAAAATAAATACTATCTCTAATTCTCAGTTCTAAATAAATAATAAAAAAAAAACCCTAAGAAATATAAAGCAGTAATGCAATATTTTGCTCCTCAACTTCTTGTCTATCTAGGCTTTGGGAAAACTAATCATTAAAGCTAGATTGTGTAAAACTAATAAAAGAAGCCAGTTGTGTACCGTTTGTAGTGGTATGAAAAAGATAAGTTGCAAATGATTGGCTTAATTTTCTAAAGATATTCTTTCATTTAAGGTCTTTCCCAAAAAGTTGGTGTCTTTCTCAATCTGGATTGACCACACCCGTTGGGCTCGAAATACGTGGGCCATTGCAGCCATTTTCATCTTAACCATGGCAGACCTTTTAGATATGGTAAGTGGCTTTGACTTATTTCTACAACAAAACAAGAGGGTTTTGTAATTTTTGTAAATTCATGTTTACAGAGAAAACTCCTGTGTATCTAGAGCAGCTGTTAATTAGAAAACCATGATAAAATCCTAATCTGAATGAATCATTTCTGAAAAAGAAACTATTTAGAAATAACAATTTATTTCCCTTTATGTCTCTTTAATATTTAGCTCAGTTGTACACCTGGAGTCCCAGATTCAGGTAGCACCACAGCGGCTCCGTTTTCTTCCTCATCTTCACAGTCCATCCTTGGAGGATGCCTGAATAACCCCAAATATTACAGCTTTATAGCAGTGCTTGCACTAATAGCCACTACCATGCTAGTTCAGGTCAGCCACATGGTCAAGCTTACACTGATGCTACTTATAACAGCAACTACTGGCATCGTTAACATCTACAGTTGGAGAGACATCTTTGACCACTACGACATGGTTCGCTTCCAAGAATACAGGTAAAACCTTCTGAAAACAGAAAATGTTCTGTGCGAGTAAAGGGCACCGCAAATTCCACAAGAGTAGTCAACTATCTTTTATTTGAAGTAGTAGAAATAAGTACAAAGTGTCTGCAAAGTGTCTGGTTCTTAGGAAATACTCAGAAGTCTTATGTGTATATAACGTTGTCAGACTCCACATAAGAAAAATGCGTTTTGTCTGGATGGTTGACCAGAAGTAAGCTGCAGAGCTCCCAGACAGACAGCAAAACTGAATTATGTCATTTTGTTCTTCCATAACTGGGAAAGAGAAGAAACTTCTTTGAACCTGAGGAGTGCAGTCCTTAAGAAAGCATTAACATTTTATGGCACTGTGAACTCAGCTGTTGCACATGTACGAGCTTCAACACAGAGTTTCATCTGTTGTGTATGATGTAAGAAAAAATTCTGGGTGACACAAATCTTATGTTCCCCAGTTCTATGTTAGAAAACCAAAATAGGGGCATTATACAAAAACCCCACTTTGCAGGAAATATGAAATATAAATAGCAATTCATCCTATAACTTGGAATGGAACATTGGTTTTCATCTTGATATTTTACAATGACACTTTTCTTTTTCCAGCTCAGAGATGGTTCCCTCCAAGTTCACCATGACAGTTATGATCTTCATTATGATGGTCAGCTTCTATTACTTCTCCAGACATGTAAGTTCACATGCATGCAAGAGGCTCTGTTGTACAAGAATCAAACCATGTTACCACCCAGGGCCTTTGTTGGAAATGAGTTTCTAATTTAATTAAAAGACATAACATTTAAAACATGTAAGAAAAATAGAAATGAAAACAATTTAACCCCCAGTTTTACAGTCCTGCCTGTCTGCTGGTCCCACTAGACATTTACATAGGGTGGACCCAACTCTGACAATCTGTGGCTGACCTCTCTGTGTTTACATACAGACAAAGCTACAGCATCAAGATCTGGTCAAATCCATTAAGGCTCCAGATCGCACAACAGTCACCTGGGTTTACGTATGCACCAGTCCCGGGTCGGGTTGGGATCATGAACCGCTCTGAAGCTTTGGCTCTGATCCGGTCCGTGTCTGGACCAAATCTGCCTAAAAATGAAATAATAATTCTGTATTTGCGCCACATCAGGCCAAAATGCAGTATTTATAAAACTGTGGCAATGTTTTCTTTCCATCCATTGGGATAATAAGAAAAAAAGACATCAAGCCCATGTCCGTATACGGATCTGGACCAAATGCTCACCCACACTTTGCCCAGAGCAGATCATTTTTTGCTGTCAGGTCGAAAAATAATTTCCCCAATAGTTTTCTTTCCTCTTTGCTCGTCCAAAAGTCAGCCATGCAAAGGAGACAAGATTAGTTAAATATTTTGAACGACTCATACATCAGGCCCATGGAGTTATTTTCGGAAAACACAGCGAAATTAATTTTTTGTAAAAATTGGTTCTTTTTACTTTTTACTTATTTTATTTTCAATATCGATGGCTACTTATGGTTTTCAGTTGTATTAACTGAAATTTGTTTTGTTTGTTAAATAACAAATACATTAACGTTTAATCATGGTGTTTTCCATTTTGTTTTTATTGCAAAAATATTGTCAGCAGTTCTTGTATGTCAGGCTGTGTATGAATATTTGTACCACATGCCTCAGAAGTTACTGCTTTACAAAGAAACTGTAGAAACAGCACATATTTATTGTTTTGGCCAAGCTTGATGCATCGATTTGTAATTTGACCATTAAGCATATGATGTAATGATGACAAAACCTTCATGCAAGCATGTTTTAATATCGTCGATCACTGCATTCAGCTTTTCATGAGGTCAGCTGCAGACATTTGTCCAACTTTTACATTTTTCTAGACTTCACTTTTGAAAATACAATAAAGTCTGTTCCGTCCTCTAAATGCTCTGGGTAAAACTTGTCTTGTGCATGTTCCACTGATAACTTTTAACCATTTTTTCAATTAATTTTCACCAAAACACATTTAATAGCAAGCAAACAGCAAACCAGTAGCCTTACTGTAGCTCATGGTAGACCCGACAACTTTGTCCTCCAGGTAAGAGGCATTTACTTTGGGACAAACTGCGACAAACCCACATGATAATTGACAATTCAGTGACATATGTTCAATTATGTCAATTGAACATGCTCAGACACTCCAATTTTCTTATAATACTGCTGACAGTTGACTGTGGAATATTTAGGAGTGAGGAAACTTCACGACATGATTTGTTGCACACGTGGCATCCCTTCACATCTCCACACTGGAATTCACTGAGCTCCAGAGAGCAAGGCATTCTTTCACAAATGTTTGTAAAAACAGTCTGCATGCTTAGGTGCTTCATTTTATACACCTGTTGCCATGGAAGTGATTGGAACACCTGATTATGATCATTTGAATGGGTGAGCAAATATTTTGGCAATATAGTGTCTATATCTCCAAGTTAAGTAAACATAATAGGACGTGTTAGTAAGAGTTCATCCAGCAATCAGTGGGTTGCCAGTTCAGTTCCTGCTCTATCAGCCTCTGTCTTGGTGAAGGACACAACGATAGAGGGCCTGGTGGTGCCGGTGAATGGCAGCCTTGTTTCTGTCAGACTGTCCCAGGCCAGATGTGGCTACAATCCAGCAGCACCATCAGCATATGAATGCGTATGTCAATGGATGAATTAAAATGTGAAATGCATGAAGTGCTTTGGCTGTTTACCCAGACGTGTGGTAAAACAAGCTCTTATGAGCCTTTAATTCTATGCATGTCTGATGCTAATATTAATATTATTAGTTAATAATGCTTATATCCACTGTCCTGGTTGAAGGTGGAGAAGCTTGCTCGTACACTTTTCTTATGGAAGATAGAAGTCCATGAGCAGAAGGAGAAAGTATATGAAATGAGGCGCTGGAATGAAGCTCTTGTAACAAACATGTTACCCGAACACGTGGCTCGACACTTCCTGGGTTCCAAGAAAAGGGATGAGGTAAGACCTTTGTTGTTACCTTTCTAAACTTCTGGCCAGTGCTCACCCCTGAGATCATAAATCCAGTTCATCATTTCCATTTGTGAACATTTCTAAATGGTCTAAAGGTAAAGCAAAACTTGATGTGCAGAAAATTATTTTAAGCAAATCAGTTAGGTTTGACATTGATAGCCCTAATTTATTAAGAACAATTTTGTTTTTTTAAATCTTGTACGGCATATAAAACATCTTGTTTTATATAGTTCAGTAAAAAGTTGGACTTTTGCTTTAATTGTGGATTGATCAAAATTACTTAAGTTACACGTGGCACCCAAATGAGCTCTGAGCCATTTACAGTTCAGTTGGGCTATGTTAAGTGAAGACTTTAGGACACAGGTCTCAAACTCCAGTCCTCCAGTTGCTGTCCTGCAGGTTTTAGATGAGCCACAGGTCCAAAACACTGGAATGAAATGTCTTAATGACCTCCTCCTGGTGTAGATCAGTTCTCCAGAGCATTAATGACATCATTATTCTATTCAGGTGGTGCAGCAGAGACACATCTAAAAGTTGCAGGACAGCGACCCTCCAGGACTGGAGTTTGACACCCCTGCTTTAGGGTGACCCTCTATGATAAAAGAAACTTGGAAAAAAAAAAGGGAATCAATTTGAGAGTGATGATCAGAAAAGATAAAGGCTTTATGAGAAAACATTTTGTGAAGAGGAGTCACTCCAAAACATACTAAACTGGACCTGTCAGATATATTTATATACTACATTTCAGCAACAAGGCAGTTCAAAGTATTTAGCAAAGCAATAGATGTTCAACATTGTTATCCAAGTAATTCATCCAAAGTTAGTTTTTGGGTTATACTTTTCTAATTAAAAGAAAATGAGCTTTCTTTGTCTGGGGACCGAAATGGCTGGGGGGTTTGGGGGGGGGGGATCTGGAGCACTGAGGACAGAGGAGATGAGAAGTGAGCTCAGCATGACAGATTGGGAATGAGAGATTGAGAGGATGACTTTACTTGTGCAGTGGAGATAAATCTGCCAGGGGGGTGGGGTGGGGTGGGGGGGAGTAAGGCTGGTGCTGGGGCTTGGTTTCTTGAGGTATTTGGTCCAGGTGGGGGTGAAACTGTTTCTAGGGAATCCAAAGAAACAGAGCGGTGATGATTGCTAGGTGCTTGTTTTCATTGGAGGGCGGACAGGTAGCAGCACAGGAAGAGGATTACGCCAGTTGTGGAATCATGAACCAGAGGTTTCTTTATGGAGTTTCTTGTTATTGAAGGGGAAGGACTCAGGAGACACAAAGAGTAACAAGAGCTCCACTAGAAAATCTGCAAGGAGATCACAAAGGAAAGTTGAGTAAAACACTCAGAGAGACTTGGGAAGAGCAAACACTGAGGGGCACAGAGTACTCTGAATGGCTTACTCTCGGGCACTGAAGGACTGGAGACTGTGTAGATTAACATGCTTTCATAATAATAATAATAATAATAATTAGACATTTTATTTCTCCTGCCCTTTATAGCTTGAAATCTTAAAGAGCAGAAAGGGCTCACATAAAGAGGATTACCATTTGCAAAAGTTTAAGAAAATGGAACAATTGATTTTACAAATAAACCTTAAAATACTCAGGAAATAACAGATTGAAATCTCACTTTATCTTGCTTCTGAATTGATTATGCATTTCTTTTTTTCAGGAGTTGTACAGCCAGTCATACGATGAGATTGGTGTCATGTTTGCCTCAATTCCCAACTTCTCTGACTTTTACACAGAGGAGAGCATCAACAATGGTGGCATTGAATGTCTTCGGTTCCTCAACGAGATCATCTCAGACTTTGATAGTGTAAGTATGTGGGATAGTTAGTTTATAACTCAAATTTATTTGCAATTTAAAGGGTTATGTAGTGTAAATAACCCTTAAGGAAGGTTACTTCTAATAGTTATAAAGTTATTAAATAACAGGTTAGGCCTGTCACGATAGCAAATTTTGCTGAATGATTAATTGTCTCAAAAAACTATTGCGATAGACGATAGTATTGTTTGAAGACCTTTTTACACTGATTTAATGGAAATGACGTAATAATGCATGCGATTTCCTGCCAAAGATGGGTGCACTTTATTTTCAAAAGAACACCCAACACTGGAACTTAGAAACAAAATAAACAAAACAACCAAAAATAAAAATAAAATTGATTCTCAGTCTCCATTAACAAAAATGTACTTGAATAAAAACGAAATAACATAAAGCCAAAGTATAAATAAATACTGCATTCAACCAAAAGAGTGCAGATTATAAAGTCTGTTTACCATATTGCCCTTCAGTAATCATTAGATTTAAATAGAGAAGATGGGCACATCGACTACCTGATGCAATAAAACTTTTATCGTTCTAAGATTGTCTCTTGTTATCATCCTGCAGTGTGTGGTGTTATGGTAGATTGTTGTGGCGCTCCGATCTAAATCAGGGGTTTTCCCCGCTGGGATTGTTAACGCAGCCTGTTGAATGTGACAGGTAGCCAATCAGAAAGCCGGATTCTGCTCCGCGCTTTCTGAGGGGAAATTACCGAGGGGAATCCCAAACAGCTGACACGGCGCAACCCGAAGTCCAGCGGACATTGGAGATAATATGTGGAAACAACATTAATGGTTATAAAACATTTTGTACAAAGAATATAGAAATGACGAGGGGAGGAGTTGGAGCGAAATCGCTACGTTGATGAACCCGGTAACTTTTCAGCTGTTCTTCATTAACGTGACACATAAATAGGTTCTAATGATTTTCATTCAGTCAGGACGTTACGCTGACACTAGAGCTACATGCACTGCAGATAGATTGTAGTAAAGCATTGATTAATGCCTGGTTTTAAAATTAGTTAGCTGGACTTGTATCCATTATGTTGTGCCCACTGTCGGCACATCGAACCCGATCGAACCGTTATACCTAGGATTTCTGTCGGCTAATGTGTGGTCTGAGATTTTGAAAATGGGCCGACAATCGACCGACAGCACTAAGATGGTGTCGTGTGCGCTGGACATTACACTAAGGAAATGAGGAAGGGAGGATCAGTGGAGAGCACCGGAATTGAGCCTTTTTTCATTTGTCATCAACAGAAAGAGAAAAAGGCTGGAAGAGAGATAACGCCGATAATTAAAATGACGTAGATAGTTTTAATTTATTGTACATTAATCGATTTTTCGTTTATCACGACAGGCCTAGGTGAGGCAAATGACTTCAATGTCTAATACCTATACTACAGACTTGTCGGGGATGTTGGGCCTGATCAGAAATTTCTGAATTTGAGGGAGCCTAGATCTGAGCAACAACAGAGGAAAACATACACAGTTTGTGAGAGAAGAAAATTAACTCATTGAAATATTTGGATCCAAGTTTGAGCGAGATCCGGGGTCACCCTGAACAGGTCGCCAGTACATTGCAGGGTTACACACAGACAAACAGGGCAAACAACCATGCACACACACGTACACCAATTTAGAGAGGCCAATCAACCTGACAGCCATGTTTTTGGACTGTGTGAGGAAGCTGGAGAACCCAGAGAGAACCCATCATGCACAGGGAGAACATGCAAACTCCACGCAGAAAGACCCCGGGCCGGGAATCGAACCTAGGACAATGCTACGGACTGTGCCACGGTGCAGCCCAGCTCACATTCGGTAATACAAAAAATATGTTATTGCAGCCTTTAAAGTGCTAATGAAGTACATTCACAACAACACAATGATTGAACATCAGAATTTGGATTGGAAGCACACCTTGGCAGTAGGAAGGAGATAAGCAGAAATGGACTGAAGAGGGAACAGTGTGAGATAGAGATTCAAATGGAGCCGTGCCAACAGTGTGACCTGAGCTTTTGAGCATTGATAAAAAAAGAAAATAAAAAAAAAGCGCTAGTGATCTCCATGAAAAGGAGCGAGGATTCGGCAGATCGTAAGGTCATATGGAGGTTGTGGAGCAGCTTGCTTGACACTCGACTGAGGAGCAGGTGTCGAGGACGCTGGACTTTATGAAGGAAGTGAAGCCTAATGATTGGAGGAGATGGCTGGGTAGGAGGAGCATGATTAGGTGTTTAGCTGAGCAGGTGAGATGAAGAGTCTTCCTGATTGAATTTACACTGGGCTTCATATAAGGAACATAATAAAACTAAAGGACTGAACTAAGGTAAAACAGAGAAAGCTGATCTAATCAAAGAAAGAGACTAAGAAACACAGAATAATAATAAAGCTAGAATCAAATCCCGAAACAAATCAAGACATCGCAGGTCCTGACAATATTCTTGATTTCATGTGGAATTAATAAAGTTCTTATCTTTCTTTACATGCATCAATGTCAGCTACTGGATGAGCCCAAATTTCGCTACATCACAAAGATCAAGACCATTGGGAGCACATACATGGCAGCATCTGGTGTCACCTCTGATGTCAATGATGGTTACAAGTGCATGAAGGTAAGCAGATGACCTAATTTCTCTTAAGTAATGTTTGGGTCTCTGGTGAGTGTCTTTGTTAGCATTGCCCCCTTGTAGCTTAAATAAATTTTTTAGTGGTAATCCTTCTTTTAGTTGTTTGCTACCTGTCATTAGACAGAAGTAAAAGAAGAGGAGCCAATCGCAGTCCCTATAAGGCAGCATCACAATTTGTAACAGGGTCATATATATATATATAATTATATATCTTATTATGAATGTCATCATTGTCATGATGGGTCCTAGTTTCTTTACCCACATACAGAACACCACAAGGAGAACAGATAATCAGATAAATAAAAGTTTATTTTAACAATTATGAGAAGTGAGATTGTGTGGTTCTTGTTCTTGGGGTTGGTAATTGGGATTCTAAAAAATCACCAGGACAGACCAAAAATGTTTAAGTGAAACATGCAAGGTCAAGTTTCATTTCTCCAAAAAGCCCTTTGTGTATAAATGAAACATACTATGTGTGAAAAACAGCTGTGTGTGCATGAATATATGTGCAACCCTGGATAAGCGTTTCGACAGTAACCAGTGTCATCTGTACGCTCAAGAGCAGGGAGAAAGAGATGGTGAGTTTGAGGTTGTTGGAAAGTGGAACTTTAGAAAGAACTAGATTGATATTACTTGAAATGAAGATGAACATCCACCAGGGGGGTAATACAGTGGTGTCCGGGCGGGGTAGGGTCTCTTTGTGGGTGTCCTTGAAGTGAGCCGGGTTCCAGTGAGAGGTCTTGACGAAGTGAGTTCTTTATTGGTGATGTAGAGGCTGCGGTGGAGGGCGAACAGGTAAGTTCAGGTGCGGAGGAATGAGGAGCGAAACGACTGCCAGCTGAGAATCTAGGAGCGGTTTATGGTTAATCTGCTGAGGCGAAGAAGGGACTCAGGCAACCAGTGGGTAACAATCCAGGGTGTCACAAGGGGAGAAATCCAGAGACCCAGGGACTTGGGCTTCACGGGGGTATTTCCAAGGCATCTCAAAGAAACACCTGAGAGAGAGGCAACAAGAATCTATTACTGGAAGCAACTGAAAACACAGAGAGCAAACTCGAAGGGGCGTAGAGTACCATTACTGGCAAACACTCAGGCGACAAAGCGCTGGCAGGCTGCTCCTCCTATACTCCTGGATGATAGATGATGAATCACAGGTGCACTGACATCAGTCAGAGGGCATGCCCTCCAGGGAGTTGCAGCCTCTAGGTACCATCTAGTGGATGAAGAGGGAAGCAGCAGGCAACAGAAAAATCCCCACAAAGAGCCAAAACCCTGGTTCCCAACAATCATAATTCATTGTTATCTGCTTTTCGCATATGTTAATCATCTTTATGCTACAGCATTGTATTTCTTTCTTACAGAAGGAAGAGCAGTCTGACAGAGAGCGGTGGCAGCACCTGGCAGACTTGGCAGACTTTGCTCTGGCCATGAAGGTGACACTAATGAACATCAACTACCAGTCATTCAACAACTTCATGCTACGCATTGGTACGACCGTTTCCTTTACCTAGGCATTATTGGAACATGTGTTGTAGAGTATAAGCCAAAGGTTTGCAAACAAGGTCTGATTTGTTTGCCAATCTGAAATAGCAGAGTTTCATTCAGAGTTCCATGATGTATTGAAATGCATGTCATAACCAGAATTGGAATCAGAATTCCTATTAACGTCATTGTGCACAAATAAAGCACAGCAAAATTTAAAAATAGCAACTCTTGAAGGCAAGTCAGATATTGAATAAAATAATAATAAATAAATATATCTTAATTTTTTATTATTTATTTCTTCCTGTATTTAACCAAATAAAACCCCATTGAAATCTAGATCTCATTTTCAAGAGGGCAGAAATCTGCAACATACAACAACCTGGTTACACAAAAGAAAGACTAATTAAGATAAATATAATAAATGTAGTATAAACATAGAATAACTGGGATGTTAAAAATAAATAAATAAATAAATAAATACTTTACATTAGTGTGTACAATAACTCAAAGAACTAGTGGGACGTATTATTTAATAGGCTGTTGTGTTTTGTGTGCACTGTAAGTCCTTAACATTTTTCAAGCTAGGGATCAGAATAAATAAGGGATCACGAAATGTTTTATAAACATTAATGTTGTTTCCACATATCATCTCCAATGTCCGCTGGACTTCGGGTTGCCTTTGTCTGCTGTTTGGGATTCCCCTCTGTAATTTCCCCTCAGAAAGCACAAGGAGAATCCTCGCTTTCTGATTGGCTACCTGTCACATTCAACAGGCTGCGTTAAACTCCCAGTGGGGAAAACCCCTGATTTAGATCGGAGCGGCCACAACAATCTACCATAACACCACACACTACAGGATGATCGGTTGTGAAACCACAAGAGACAATCTTAGAACGATCAACATTCTAAGATTGTCATTAGGGGAAAATGTAGGTGTGAACAAACGTGTAGTGTGAACTATTGCATCAGGTAGTCGATGTTCCATCTTCTCTATTTAAATCAAATGATTACTGAAGGGCAGTATGGTTTACAGACTTCATAATCTGCACTCTTTTGGTTGAATGCAGTATTTATTTACACTTTGGTGTTTTTATTCAAGTACATTTTTGTTAATGGAGACTGAGAATCCATTTTAATTTTGTTTTTGGTTGTTTTGTCTATTTTATCAGTTCCAGTATTAAATGTTCTTTTGAAAATAAAGTGTATCTATCTTTGGCAGGAAATCACATGAATTATTATGTCATTTCCATTAAATCCGTGTAAAAAGGTCTTCAAACAATATTATTGTCTATCACAATAATTTTTGAGACAATTAATCGCTCAGCAAAATTTGTTATTATGACAGGCCTAGTTAAAGTACACCCCTTGCATCTTTTCATCAGACATTGAAAATGTGTAATTTTTAAACAGTACAAAGTTAAAGGAAGTGTAGCCTTCCTTTAATTACAAGACAAATTTGACCAATTAATTAGTTTATAATACAGCTGAACATTCAATTTACTTTCACACTACTCCTGACAAATAGATTAGCATTAATCCTTACATACTCTATGACCTTTCATTTAACATAAAAACCCTCTCATACAGGCCTGAACAAAGGAGGAGTGCTAGCTGGAGTGATTGGTGCCCGGAAACCCCACTATGACATCTGGGGAAACACTGTGAATGTGGCCAGTCGGATGGAGTCCACAGGAGTGATGGGAAACATCCAGGTACAGCTCTCACCGCTCCTAAAACAACTTGGTTACTAAGTTTATTCCATTTTTGGTGATTCTTAAGTGTTGGAAAGGTACTTGTTACAAATCGTACCTGATGTTTTAGTTTTAAAAAAAGTATTCCTAGATTTATTTGAGGACTAAATAAGGAGTTTTCTTTTAATCAAGATTACATTCATAACATGAAATATAATACACCTAAATGTCAATTCACAAAATGTGAATTAAAATGACAGAAACAGAAAGTCAGCACAAAACAGGCATTGTTATGCTTTATTTTCATGGTTCCTAAATCGAAATTACATCTTCTCACATCTAGTGCATGTGAGAACTAGATAGACATATTTATATGTATACCCAGTGGCGGTTTCTGAAACGGGTGACGTGGAGCGGCCAAGGACTGCTTCTCGTCTAGGGTGGCATGAGCTTTGTTATTTGCTCCTGCAGTCTTAAAACACAAACCAAATAACTCTGGCCCTATGTCATCATAGGTGGCTCACTGAAATGGGCCAGGAAAGTTTTAATGTTAATGCATAATGTCATGCACTTATCATCTTATCTGACAAGCTGAGATATAATCAATATTGCTGCAGATTTTGCACAATAAATGTTAAAATAACTACATGACTTGTGAAAAACAATAAGCTGAAGAAGCTGACTAGTAACCAATGTTTACAGTTTGAAAAAGTTTACTGTGTTAAGTCTGAAGACACACATCCCAGTGAATCATTTGAACTTTTTCTCTCTCAGATTGAGGAGTCTTGATTCAATGTTACTGACTGACTTCATAAACTGAACTTGGAAATTGTTTTGAGACTATTGAACAACAAAACAGCTGTTTTGATCATCAGAACGAGCAATCTGGTCATACAATGCTGGAGTCAGTGGTTTATGCAGATAATTTAGTAAATATTGTTAGATTTGCAATAGTATTTGAAAATGTATGATCCCTGGGTGTTGAGGAGTCTGACACATGGGGGAAAAGATGGGAAAATTCCAAGGGCCCCTGACCGACAGGGGGCCCTCCACATTTTTCTTTTTTCTTTATAGAAATAAGAAAAATGGGGCCTTGTCAATTATAAAATTAATCATATTGTGTTTTTTAAAATTGCTTTTAGCAGTAAAAGTCAAATGTTACCCCTCCCAAAAAGCTATATTTGCTCTGAACACCCCCTGGATCTGCATGAAATGGTTTGTTCCTGCTTGGCCTTGACAGTGAGCAGCAGTCAGTAGAAGACCAGAACCACTGTGGTGGTTACTATGCTACTAAGAAAAATTATAAAGTCAGGTTTTCAAAAAAATAGAGAGATAAGAGAGAGAAAAAGACAAGAGTGTGAATTTCTAACCTAGTTTTTTCCAAAGACTGTGTGAGATTATTAACCATTTAGTGTAGTTAGCTTAGCTATAGGTTACTGCTTGCCTCCATTTCACTAACATTCAATAAATTAAGGAAAAAAATTACCAACATATTCATATACAGTATTTAACGTGTTCCTGTAGCTTTTACCAATTAACAACAGGTGAGTCAGTCAGCAGCAGCTCATATTACCGGTTAAGCATGACCTACCCCAGCCACAAGGGGGTCCCCAGGAGCGATTTCTTTGTTTGTTTTTTTCCCCGTATAAACAATGATTTCTACATGATCAAATATATATTGATGTAAAACAATCACAGCTTCATAATGTCTATCATTGTTAAAATCATTATGCAGGAATTATTACTTAAGAAAAATTGTAAAAATCCACTCCACTTGAGGTCCCTGGTGGCCCCCGGTCCTCAAGCCACTGCTTTGTTTGCTTATGCCTTGAGTCAGCCCTGGGTCATATAGTCTGTCTTTAAAGAAAAGTTAAACTAATCAGTAGTGAATTAATTTTTGGGGGTTTGAGGAATGTCCTCAAAATAATCTTAGCGATGTTTGTAATAAGGTTTGTAAATTGTTGTTTATAATCTTGTAGTTTAAGATGTCTCTGATATCCACCATCACTGAGCAAAGATGTTGTATATCCATAAAATGATTCAGTTTTCAATACATTTTTTTCTCTTTCGTGATCTATCTGACAGTACGTTTTTTTCCCCAGGTAGTGGAGGACTGCTATAATATTTTGAAGGAGTATGGCTTCCGCTTTGTGAGAAGAGGACCCATCTTTGTAAAGGGAAAAGGAGAACTGCTCACTTATTTTCTTAAAGGAAGAGACAAACAGGGCTCATTTATTAATGGTTCATCCGTCACTCTACCACATCAAGTAGTAGATAGTTAAGGTTTTCGGATCTTTAGTCAAACTCTTCCTTTTCCCATCAGTCACTTCTACATTGCTTTGAACCCTGTAACAGGCAAAGGAGAAACGATTTGACAACCAAAATTTATTTTAAAGGTTTAAAAGTACAATTATGTATC
This sequence comes from Gambusia affinis, assembly GCF_019740435.1. Classification (NCBI taxonomy): domain Eukaryota; kingdom Metazoa; phylum Chordata; class Actinopteri; order Cyprinodontiformes; family Poeciliidae; genus Gambusia; species Gambusia affinis. The sequence continues at coordinate 122,948 of NC_057872.1, read as the reverse complement.
ACAATTTCAGAAATTTCTATCTGTCTGCAACACTTCAGAAAGATGGAAAGATAGATGAGCAGATACAGTGTGGGGGGTGGGGGGGGGGGTATTTAGTCAGCCACCAATTGTGCAATTTAAAGATGAGAGATGCCTGTAATTAACATCACAGGTAGACCTCACCTATCAGTCAAAATGTGAAAACATCTAGAAAATCACATTGTCTGATTTTTTAAAATAATTTATTTGCGAATTATGGTGGAAAATAAGTATCTGGTCAATAACAAACAAGCAAGATTTCTGCATCTCACAGCCCTATAACTTCTGTAAGAAGAATGAATGGGGTCATTTGTCCTGAGATTTTGAGTGCAAACATAATTCCATCAGCAAGCTGGAAGTGACTGGGTCTTTCAGCTTGACAATGATCCCAAGCACACCGCCATGGCAACGGAGGAGTGGCTTCGTAAGAAGCATTTCAAGGTCCTGAAATGCTTCTCGCCAGTTTCCAGATCTCAACCCGTGAAAGTCCGTGTTGCCCAGCGACAGCCCCAAAACATCCCTGCTTCAGAGATCTGCATGCAGGAATGGTCCAACATACCAGCAACAGTGTGCGCCAACTTCGTGAAGACTTACAGAAAACGTTTGACCTCTGTCATTGCCAACAAAAGATATATAACAAAGTATTAAGATTAACTTTTGTTATTGACAAAATACTTATTTTCCACCATAATTCGCAAATAAATTCTTAAAAAAATTAGATAATGTGATTTTCTAGATATGTTCTCTCTTTTTGTCTCTCATACTGGAGGTCAATATGATGTCAATTGTTGGCCTCTCATCTTTTTAGGTGGGAGAACTTGTACAATTGGTGGCTGACTAAAAACTTTTTTCCTCACTGTAGTGTTCATGCTGAATTTTTATGCTACTTTTAAAATAAATTAAATAAATCATAACAGGGGCGTGCTGTGGTGGCGTAGGGGATAACATGACCAACATTTGGAGGCCTTCAGTCCTCGACGCGGTGGTCGCGGGTTCGATTCCTGGACCTGGCCGACGTTTGCCGCATGTCTTCTCCCTATCTTTCCCCCTTTCCTATCAGCCTACTTTCGAATAAGGGACAGTAGAGCCCACAAAAAGACCCCCTGGCGGGGAAAAAAAACATATTAATAATTCATAACAGTATTACTTAGAAATGCCATTTAGTAGTGTCATGCGTAGCTTATACCATATATTTAGACAAACCATTTAAAACAACACATTTGTTACTGTTGTTGGAGTTTAAATGGATTAAGCTTTTGATTTTTTAGGTCAGTTAGGATTAGAGAAATATTAACACAGAAGGAGTCTGTGGTATTTGCTGTATGGGTTATCACAAAGTAACGGCCATCACAAAGTCCCGATTTGAATCCCTAAGAAACCACAGAGGACAGTGATGTCACCTCACACTGCTGTCTGTGGAAACACCCATTTTTTGGATGCATCAGAAATGGGAAAGTTGAGAGAGAGAGAACTGGTGGACTGCTTTGTATAAAGTGCAAAAACAACAATACATCTTAAATGTGAAAAAAAAAAACTGGAATTGATTTGAGACTTTTGGGAAAATATGAGTTCCTAAAATACTATTTACAACTTGGGAGTGGATGAAAAGAATAAATACCTTGTTATATACAGAAACAACATACTGGACAGAATCTGTGTACAAGAGAGAACTGTACTTGAGAAAGTTTAGGTCCTTCAGTACACTGTCTGGGTTTCCAAGTCAAGTCTCCAACCTCTGTAATAAATATTTTCTCATCAAATCTATGACATCTAGTGCACCTCTAACTACATCATTATGGTATAGGAATCCAAACCTGTGCTAGTTTTCCTCAAGCTTAACTGCTATATGAACATTTATTACTTCTCTTTAAATCTAGTAATTAAAAACTAATTTTTAGCAAGACTGGATTAGAAGAAGTAACAAATTCATTAAAATCTTGCAAAAAAACAAAAACAAAGCAAAACACAACTAAATACAAAGTCAAAGGAGTCTGAAACTTGCTCTAGCCAACAAGAAGAATTTGTTACAGCAGGCTGGGACTGTTTGTGTATGACTTTATACTGTTTTAAAAGTCCATCAAATATTGTATTTACCCCTTCAGCAAACTAGTTTTCTTAAATAAGAGTTTGTTCCAAAATGTAATCTTGAATTGCAGTTTGTTTTTATGCACTAACAAAATGAGAGATATTAAGACCTTCTAATGCCGAATTTCTAGATGAATCAAAAACAAAGTGTATTTTGTCCGTGTGATGACAGTTAACACCTGTTTATCTATGTCTTTGTATTTGGCACGTCTTCACTATTTATTGGATTAAATATTGTTTGGGGAGTTTCATTTCCTTCAGTCTGAGCTGAAAATCTTCCAATAAAAATGTGGATTATGTAAATCCACATTTAAAACATTGTAAATGTTCTGAAAAAACTCCAAATCTTTCAAAACAATCAAAGTTGTTCAGATTTAAGGTATATATGACAATATACTGAGCGAGGCACAGTGTAGTAATGAATATGATTATTGAACTTCTTAAGGAATGAAACCAAAAATGCTTTCTTACCAAAAGTATTGTTGTAGTGGAAGGATTATCTTAACTGGAAGAGATTACCGGAGGTATTGTGTTGTAAAATTATCCAATATAATTTAATACAGCGTTCAGTTGGAGAGATGTTCATGTGACATTATTGTAAAGTCACAGCTAACATGGACAGTCCATAATCCCAGAGTCCTGACCTGAATCTTATGGAGATGCTGTAGCATGAACTTAAAAAGGCAGTTCATGCTGGAAAAACTTCCAATGTGGCTGAAATACAACAAGTCTCCAAAGATGAGCGGAACAAAATTTCTCAAAAGGAAGACACTGCAAATTATTACAAATGCTTGATTGCAGTTGTTGCTGCTAAGGGTGGCCCAACCAGGTATTAGGTCTAGGAGCAATCACTTTTTTTAACAGAGGTCCACAGAGATTTGGATTTGTTTTCTCCCTTAAAGGGGCAGCATTATGTTTTTTCCAAGCACATAGTACCACTTTAGAGCACAATCAAATAACTGTGTTACCTTAAGTTGTTATAAAAATGCTATGTCAAAAATAACTTAAAAGAATTTTGACTTTGTAATTAAACCCTTGAAATTGGGCGTCTGCCACCTTAAAACTTACCCTCTTTCTGAAACTCTGCCTTCAGAAAGCTCAACCGCATTCCTTTATTAACTCTTTACAATCATTTTTACCAGTGTTGCACTGAGATATGATGAGCTCAGTAGATGTACCTTTTCACTGTTTGCAATTGCTGCTGATTAGTCCGAAAGAGTTCTTTGGAAGAGTCATTGATTTTACATAATACTGCCCCTTTAATTAATAAACATCTTCATTTAAAATCTGCATTTTTGTGTTTACCTATGTTGTCTGACTAATATTTTAAATTTGTTTGATGCTCTGAAACACTGAAGTTTGACAAACATGTAAGAAATAAGAAATCAGGAAGGGGGCAAACACTTTGCCCCCAGCAGATAATTGCTTTTCCTCTTGGAAAACATTGGTAAGGTTCAGTGCAGACAGGTGACTTTGCTGCCCTGTAACCCTGTTTTAGTTGCCTGTTCTCAAGAAAAACGTTGTGTAAAAATGTTGATTTGAATTTAACTGCAACCCTTAACAGCTCCTCTCCATTCTATAGGAAGATCCTCCTGATATCAAGTGACTGCAGGGAAGGGTTTGTGTTTCAGTGTAAAAGTTGGCCTGCTACTGTTTGATAAGTCGATACTTGACCATACCAATGTTTACCTGGGTACACTTCTAGAGCAAACAAACTGTTCTCTACAAAAGGTATTTTGCTATGCGTTATATCTGGGGTTTTATTTGCTTTTTTAAGATTCCTGGTGTTCAGATATTCTAATTTTTATTTTTTGATGTTTGCTATTGGAACATCTTGGTGTTTCATTTTGTTTTGTTGATATTTTATTCACCCTTAGCTTTCCCTACAGGAGGCCTGGTAATTAACTTTTCTGAAGATCATTTATTTTTTGGTTGTTTCATTCCTTTTCCCAGCGCCAGCATAGTTAAAATATTTTACTGTTCCAAATTAAATCTATTTTTGCTAGTGGTCATTTTTAATAATTTTATTATTTGTCCAATAAACTACTCTTTTTTTGCCAGTCATGCTTCTGTTGTTTGCAAACTTTTTCCTATGGGTAATTTATGGGGGAAATTTTCTGCCATAAACCAAGAGCACACATTTTCAATCTGAAAGCAGGATTTCATATCTTTTGTTCTCAAAACTTTTAATACTTTTGCTTATATTTTCATTTTGAAAGCAGGACTTTATATATTTCATATATTTCTTCTCAAAACTTGTAATGATTGTACTCACACTTACTCTTTGCACGGAGCAAATCTTCTCTTACAAAAGCTCTCTTGGTGAAATTTTCCTGCCATAATCCAGTCTGAAAGCAGGATTTTATGGCTTTTGTTCTCAAAACTTTTAATACTTTTGCTTACATTTCTATTTTGAAAGCAGGACTTCATGTCTTTCTTCTCAAAACTTGTAATGCTTACTCAAAACTTCTCCTCGCACTCACATTTAGTCTCTGCTCATTTACAAAACATAGAACTACGTTTTAGCAGAGTCTCCTGGTAACCTTTCAGCCAATAGAATGAAGTTGTACTGGGTGCATTTTCTTTCCTTCCATTGGGTGTGCCTGTGTGGCTATCGATTGTAGCAACCTTCGCCACCTACTGGACATAGGGAGAAACAACGACTTTAGCTTTCTGCTCCATTGTACACTAAGCATCTGCCAGTGTACATCGCTAACAGCTACTGATATGAGGCAGAATTTTGTTCACCCAACCAACTCCCTACAGGCACTCCAATGTTTGGGGATGAGGTTGCCGAGGTGGTTAAAGAGCTCTGGGGGTGGCAACAAGAAGACCATCAGCATCATCGTCCTCCTCAGCCAGCCCTGCCTCAACACCAACCACAGCTACAACCCCAGTGAGACCGCGTGAATAAAAAAAGAGGTTTCAGGTCAGAAAGACAGAAAGGACAGAAAGACCAATATATTGTGCTTCACCTGTAGGTTTTCTCAGCTCTATAGGGCTTTACATGTGAAAAGGACCACAGTAAAAGTGAAACACACAAACACACACATGCATGTTCTTCCACATGTTCTTGAGTTCTAATGAAACTACTAATTGATTTCTCTTGTAGTGATTTGTTTGATTGTTGTTTGACCTTGCAAATTTAGATTTTATTATATATTTTAACATTTTATTACTAGTTCTGCTTTTCATTTTGTATACATATTAAAGTTATATTGTTTGAAAAAAAGATGCATTTTTTGCCCTTTTCTTTAAGTTAATATAGTACAGACCAAAAGTTTGGACACACCAAGATGTGTCCAAACTTTTGGTCTGTACTGTATGTATGGGTAGACATTGACCCGAAACACCATAGGTATTTAAACTCTCACGACAACTCTCCCCACCTCCTCTGACGACTGTCCGGTTGAAACTGGGGAATCAAAGGCAATGCACAGACCGTCTGCAGCTCCTCCGTCCTCTGGTCATACCCAAGGAAATGAGAGACCTATCCATATTTATATGTAACCATGAGTGTCTTAAAGCCCCATAGAACCCAAAAAAAACCTAAAAATGTCTAAACTCACTACGGTAATCTTTTCCTAAACAGCAAAATCAAAGTAGCAGTGCAAATCCCCAGAATTAAGATCCAAAACAGGAAAAAATAAATCAACATTGTGGAAGTAAATTTCTTGTTTATTGTAGAGCAATCCTGCTTGTAAGGTGTTGACATGTAATGAAAGTCCAAGGTAACTCAAGTCAGTTTGTAAAAACACTTTATTAAAATTATTTTATTAAACTGCACGGCCACCTCATCAGTAGTGCACCTTGGGCTCTTAGGGTGTTTTGGCCATTATCACTAGACACCCTGTCCAAGGAAGAACCAGCTATTTGTCATCAAGCCATCCTGTGTGTCCAGGATAAAAATCAGAGTTAAATTGAGACTTGAGTGAGTGTATTCATGCAGGATCATGTGTAAAGTCTCAAACACAATTATAGAGAAACCCCCATCAACCCTTTATTTTCAAAAGATGAATAAGGAATTGAGATTAGATTGATTTAAAGTTAATTAAACCTATATTTGTAAAAGAACACCAGAATCTGGTTTTAAACCGAGTTGAATCCAGCTTTATTTTTTTATTCTTTACAAGTTAGGTTTTTAGTGATCCCAAAAGAAGGTACATGACTAATCTGACCCTGGAGAAGACTTACCCAGCGTTAGCTGCAGCTGTTCAGTTGTTGCCTCATGCATTCTCTGTGATCAAAATGGCAGCATGGAGCTGTAGTATGCAGTAAAGAAGGAACCATAATGCACTCCGGGCAAGTCCAGCGGCCTTATAGTCCAAGTCTGATTGTCCGTTCGGGTCTTCGCCGATCTCCAACTCATTTCAAAGCTTGTTCTAACACATCTAGTTCAAAAAAGGAGTTCATGCTAATTTCAACAGTATATAGTTTTGTCAGATTTTGGAAATAGTAGTTTAATCATGCTAGTTTTAATAATGATTAACTTTAGTGTATTGAAATATTTGATTATGATTGTTTTGAGTCGGCCTCAATTTAGGTTAGATTTAGACTAATGATTTAATCAATAAATAACTTAATTAGTCGAACATTTTTCTTAGATATAATCATCACATTTCCTTAAAATTAGTAGTTTTTTACATTAGTCTTAATATTTTAGTTCATTATAAGCAAAGAAGTTGAAAAATAATCAGAAAATATTAAGTGTAACAGGTTTTGGTACTGAAACTGCTCATGTCTGTTTTACAAGAGTTTGAAGATATTATATGAAATGTGTGCTAATTTTTACAATCAAATCTGCTGTTTGATGCACTGGGTCAGAGGTCAGGAGAGCTCTGTGTGGTTCAGGAACCAGTTTGAGGCAGTTTGAAGGGATGAAACACAGATAGTTGATAAACTTTGGTCCCTTTCTTGAGTAAAATGTTTCTGTATGAAATGAACACATCTGTTCTTCGTACCCTGGGAAAATGCACAGGAAGGATAGCTTAGACAGCGATGCATTCATCCCAACAGCTGCATGGTCTCTGGCTTGCAAACAGCAACTCGTCATTACAAGCTGTTTGAGTCCACCTCTAAACTGTATGTTAGAACGCATCAGACAGTAAAAAACTTTCACTTTTATATTTGATATAAAAGTAATAGAGCTAAAACAAGATCACTGGGGTGGAACCGTCTTAACTGCTACACACAGTGGGCTCCGAAGGCCCGTCTTTGTATTTCAATCAATCAATCAATCAATCAATCAATCAATCAATCAATCAATCAATCAATCAATCAATCAATCAATCAATCAATCAATCACTTTATTTTGATGAATTGTCCACATTAAACACAGAAAACAACAAAAGAAAAAAACAACAATAAACAAACCCACAGTTTACCAAAAAAGGAATCGGCTGAAGCAAAGCTTATTCTTGCCTACGCTGTTTTTATACCTTACATTACATTATATACATAAATCTTCTTAACAGCGTGAGATTTTATCATTTTACATTTTAAAGCTCTTTTAAAGTTTACCAAGAAAGGAAATAACTTAAAATCATCATTCAATTCATTCCACAGTTTTACACCAATAACTGAAACACATCTAGACTTTATCTGGTTCTTCTCTTGTGCACAATCAAATATAAACAAACCTCGCAAATTATGTTTATTCTCTCTTAGCTTAAATGATTTATGAATACTAGAAGGAAGACTTTTATGCAATGCTTTATACATTAATTTCAGTATTCTTATATAGACAATATCTTTAAATTTTAATGTATTACTTTGAATAAAGAGCTTATCAGTTGGTTCATGATATCCCACCTTATTAATAAACCTTATAGCTTTTTTTTTGCAACTTATCTAATATATCAATGGTTGTTTTACTTGCATTTCCCCAGATTTCTGAGCAATAAAACAAGTAAGGCATAACCAAAGAGGAATATGTAATATACAAGCCTTTAACATTTATTAAATCTTTTATTTTAGCCAATATTCCAATAGTTTTTGTAACTTTATTTCTAAAATATTCTATGTGAGGCTTCCAAGTAAGGTTATTGTCTATAATAATCCCTAAAAATTTTGTTTCATAAACTCTTTCGATTTCAACTCCATTTATGCATATCTTTACATTGTTATAGATTTGATTAACAGAGAATACCATAAATTTAGTTTTTTCTTCATTTATAGACAACTTATAGTAATCAAACCATGTTTTCAACTCAGCTAACTCTTTTTCTACTGTCTTTATTATTTCTTCCATATCTTTTTCAGAAACAAATAAATTAATTTGTATGGTCAGCAAACATGATAAACTTTAAAATACTGAATACTGCAGAAATATTGTTTAAATAAAGCATAAATAATTTAGGTCCTAGCACTGAGCCTTGAGGAAGACCACATTTTATTATGTCTGTTTGTGACTTTGTGTTGTTAATTTGTACATATTGTAATCTATTCCTCAAATAACTCTTCAACCACTGATATGTAACCCCCCGTAGGCCATACAGTTTGCATCTACCTAATAGTTGTGTGTGGTCAATAGTATCAAATGCCTTGCATAGGTCAAAAAACACACCTATGCTTTTAAGCTTCTGGTCAACTGTTGCAGCAATGTGCTCTACAAACTCCATCACAGCTAAAGTTGTGGAACAGTTATTCCTCAAGCCGTACTGGTGCTAGTTCGGTATATTATTTTTATTAAGAAAGGAGACCTGTCTTTTTATGAATCATTTTTCCTAAATTTTTCAAAATTCTGGTAGCAATGATATCGGTCTATAATTTGTTATTATTTGCTTATCTCCACTTTTATGGACTGGAAAAACCTTTGCTATCTTTATTTGGTCAGGAAAGGTTCCAGTTAAGAATGATCTGTTACTGTCATATCTGAAGCTAATCGTTTGACCCACATACAGAATGCACTTCAGGAAACAGCGAAAAAATCAGTTAAATAAAGTTTATTGTAGAATGAGTGGAGAGTATCTTCCTTGCCCGGGGCAGGGGACAGCTTGAGATCTGGATTCTGAGGATGGAGTAGATGAGGTGAGTAAGTAGTAATGAGGGTGAAAGAATAATTGATTAGAATATCTTACTAGAGAAACGGAACTGATCCACCAGGGGGAGGTAAACTGCTGGTGCTGGACCTGGTTTCAAGGGTGAGTCCCGGGTCCAGGTGGAGTTGTAACTGAAGCCAGGAGAGATTAGTCACCAGTCATGGGGATCTTTGAACCAGGGGTTTCTTTATGAAGGATCTTGGAGATGAAACCATACAACTCATAAGGCGCACAGGTAACAGCCGCTGAAAATCTGGAAGAAGAGCACCAGGAAGGCTTGAGTAAAAATTTAGAACAGAACTCAGGAGAGAGAGCACACACTGGGGGGCACAGAGTACCATGAACGGCAACACTCAGGCATCAAAGGACTGGTGACAGACTCCTCTTAAACACTGGCTGATGACAGATAGGTAGCAGGTGTGAAGACTGAACACCTGGGACCACCCTCTGGACCACACAGCTTCCTGGCTCCATCTAGTGGATAACTAGAGACAAGAAAAGCAGCCCCACAGAAACCAAAAACTCGAGCTTCCCAACAGTTACAAATATAGCTGAGTAATTTAATAATACTATAAATTATCTCTTTCATGACAGCCATATCAATATCATTGCAATCTTTGGATTTCTTATTTTTTAACGTCTATTACCAGAAACATTGTATTAATATTATTAAATTTATAATTATGTTTTTCATCTCTAACCTTTAGCAATTTGTTTATTAAATTAGGACCAATATCAACAAAGTACTTATTAAATACTTCAACAATATCCTCTTTTTCCCCCACTATTGTGTTGTTGTTGTTAAGGAAGAGTATTTTAAATTAGCTTAATTTGGAAAAAACTTGGCTCTCTCTTCCTCTGATCCCAGGTCCTCTCAGCGGGCGGCGTGTGGCGACAGGAAACAACAATGCGTGATGACGTCACAGAATTACAGAGTTTAATCCCATACAAAGCAGCGGATGAATTAACAAGAAAACTGCAGAGTTACAGAGATTTACATTCTTTACCTGAGATAAAAGAATTAAAAGAAAAAGAGAGGGACAAAGACGCGTCTTTGGAGAGAGCTGATGCAAAAAGCAAAACAGGGCAGCTATCTGAATTCTTATTATTATTGTGCATTCACTTCTTAATATATTCAATTAAGGCGTACCTCTGTTTGACCAACCAGAAGCTACCTTGGACATTCAGAAAACTTAGACCTTCCCCTAAGTTTACGGCAGAAATCAAAAGTCGTTTACTACTTGTTAAAATTATAAGTTACTTTCACAAAACCTAGTTTCTGCTATTCTGCTTTCAGCATCTCCAAAAACTTAAATCTTTGCCTTGTCACATAAACTCAACAAAACAAAATGAGGTAGAATTCCTTTTCTAACCTATAAAACATAACATTCAAACAATTTCCATTTGATTCCGATGTTGTCCCAGATAGTACACTTTTCAAATACATTCATCATTTACTAGATTAGTAATTCTAACTTAGATAATACACTTTAATCAAAAACATGCTATTAATACTTAAAAGATGTATTAGAAATTAGATGTTAGTTTAAACATTCTATGTTGTAACTAGTTTTATACTATGCCAGATGCTGGCCCTGGGAAACTCCCGACCTCCTGACCCACTCCCTTCAAGAGATATTATTTTATGGCCTTCTGACTTACAGCCCTTCAGGAGAATGTTTATCTCTGGCCTTCTTTTCCTCTGCATCTGTTTAACATTAAGAAACTTGTTCAAATAAGAATGTTCAATAGACTTTTTACACATGAGGTAAGATTAACTGTATTAAGGACTAAAAATAATCATTTTTCCTCAACATTGTGTTTAATACTTATTGGGAAATCTCTACATTTATTATTTTTAATAATACTATTAATTATATTCCAAGTACTCTTAATAACATTGCAGTATTTTTGCAGCAACCCATCATAATAATTCTGCTTTTCTTTTTCAGCACTGATGTTATTTTTATATTTTCTTCTTTTTCCTAAAATCCTCTGCTCTGGGGCCAGAGCAGGGGGACACAACTCGAAGGAAACACTGGGAAACGTGGAGGAGGCACTAGGGAACTCTGAAAGGGCACAGGGAACACTAGAAGTCTCGGAAAAGGCACTAGGAGACTCAGAAGACCCACTAACTAGGGCAGGACATGCCACCAACCTTGACACCTATCAGCCTGGTGCCAGCCTGGCCACCTTGAAGCCCAAATGTGTGCTTTACATTAAAACTTGATTTCAATAACGTGTGCATATCCATTTGAAATAAATTTTGATGTCCATTTGGTGTGTATTGTTGAAATTTGGATCTTTAAAGTTTGTGATTTCCAAGAAATCCACTGCAGTAAGGCTGGTGGATAACTTTAATTTGATGAAAGCACTGTGGTTGCTTAGGGTGTCTAAGGAATGATGAAGCACTTCCTCTGAATATCCAAATGTTACCCAAATACTTGAAATAATACAAAGGGTTATAACAAACACTCAGTGCACATGTATCTCTGTCAGCCACAAAAAGTCCATTTTCATTTCTTTTTTAGCTCCATTTTTTTTTACATACATCACAGCTCAGCTTTAAAATTTCATCTCTGAGAATCTGTTGGATGAAGGAGTTTTATCCTAATGCTGCTCTGAAGGCTGGAATTTGGTTTTAGGTTTCCGCTCTTTTAACCATGTTTTATTTCACTTGTTTTGTCTTCAAATCACAGCTCAGCTTCTAATCTCATATCTTACCTTCTGCTTGGAGCCAGAAATGTGTGTTAACGCTGTTCTGAACATCAGAAATGCACTTTAAGATCTCTGTCAGCATTACCCAGAATGCATTGTATGGTGGGACTTCATATTTTAGCTTGTACTTCAGCTTTTGTTGCTGCAAACTCTGACAAACATCTAAATGGCTTAGAATGAGCTTGGAAACATGTAGAAAATCAGCACCAAGAGTCAGAATGTGGTGTTCATTGTTGAACTGCTGCCTGATGCAAACTTCATCACAGAGGACACATTCTGGTGGCAGCTTTGGGTAAGTCTTCTCGCTTTATTAATGTAGTCATGCATTCTTTTTGGTCCACATATTCTCTGAGCATTCTAGAGGTCTTGCGGTGTATGATGGCACTAGAATGGCTCTTTCCTCTCATTTCAGGGGTGATGGTTGGAATCCCAGCAGGTATATTGAGACCTGGAAGGCAGCAGCTTGTTGTCGCTGGTTCAGATTCTACTTCCTTGGGAGGATGGCTAATTAGTGACACCTTGCTATGGCTGCTTTTGCTCCTCCTTCTGGTGGGCACTAGGGTACGGGGCCTATAACAACCTGGTGGAGATCTACTGGTGTGCATTTCACTCTGCACAGGTTAGCTAAGGTGAGTCAGTGTATTTGCAGATTGCCAGCATTCAACGCAAACCAGACCAAACAAGAATCAACGGAGAACTCTTCTGCTTCCTGGGCATGCTAGTTCCACCTTGCGGTGTTAACGGATAGCGTGTTTTTGAAACCAGGGGCCCGGTACGTATCAGCCTTCCCAGGTTCCGCCTATAGGAACAGCACGTGGGAAAGGTGACTCTAGGACTCGGGAGTCTTAAATGCAGTCCAGTCTTCTATGAGGAATAGCCTCACACACACAGCAACATACACACCAATTGGCATTCTGTCTTCAATTCTACAGCTCCTCCACTTCTAACTGCGAAAGGAATGTTATTTTCAGGAAATCTTTAGCTTAAAGGTCTGCTAAATAGCTTTAACCTCCTAAGACCTGAGCTCTACCATGGCATGTATTATTAAATCCTCTTTGATTTTTGCAATCATTAGCTCCCAATCATCCCAAATATAAAATTATTTTCACATGATGTAGCTGCTCAGAATAATTATGTCCACATATCAGGACATTTATTTTAAATGTAAAAAAGACAACATAGTAACAATTGATCAATGAAATCTAAAACTTTGGTTTCTCTTTACAGTAGCATTATTTCTGAGTTTAAAGACAAAATGCTACACAGTAGTTGAGACTGTTTCCACAATGTTGCCCATTGACTATACTGCTAATAGGTATGGGAAGACACAATTTCCTTATAAAGTAAAATCCCTCAAAGTAAATCGCATTGTTGCTGTTCTAAACAGTTAATTTGAGACATTTAATTCAGATACCAAATCTACTTCAACTTAATTTTCCCCTTATGGGATCATGCTTATACTTATTTGTAAACGGTTTTACAACAATTGCAACCTGCCTGTAAGCAGAGATCCTTGCAAACAAAACTGGGTACTTTTTCCATTGGAGTGAAATCTGGTTCCCACTCTGAAAAGTCAGTTGCCATAAAGCTAAGCCAAGACAATTTTTGCTACTTGCATGCAAAAAGGTGCATGATGCTCTTATTGGTGCCACACAGAGGTCTTTGCAGTACCAATAGCAAGCTATTTTTTAAATCCAAATCTGTAATTAGTACCCTAAATTTCCATTTTTGTGGTAGCGACTCATTATAAGGTAAATTGCAGCCATCTTGGAGTTGGGTATATACGGACAATACTGGGTTGTGAGATTCATATATTTAAGTTTTTACATCTTTTTGAGGTTTCTTCTGCCTGTCTTGCAATAACAGTAGACATCATCAGTAGTATCCAAAAATCATTTAACCTTGCAAATATTTCAACACTCCTGTAACTTTTGTTGATGCTCTCCCAACCATTCATTTATTTATTTGGTAGCTTCATTAAACTAATTACCTACATCCATTTTATTGTAATGAATTCCACAAATCTGGAAGATGTAAAGATCCAATCTCAGTAAACCTTGGCTATGGACTGTAAGATAGATGACCTGTCACCAAGCCTTCAAAAGGCTACCCTAACCATATAGTAAACTATAGAAACAAGAAAAAATATGATTTTATTCACAATTTTGATAAAAGAGTAAGAGTAATGGTTGTTTTTAGACAAGTGAGTGTAGTTTCATGAAACCTCTAGTAAACAATGGTAAATGGGTGTGAACAATCAATGTAAATAACATTTTTTAAGGAAGGATACCACTGGGCAAAACCTAACATTTAGGGTTAAGAACATTTAGGGTTAAGAACATTTAGGGTTAAGAACATTTAGGGTTAAGAACATTTAGGGTTAAGAACATTTAGGGTTAAGAACATTTAGGGTTAAGAACATTTAGGGTTAAGAACATTTAGGGTTAAGAACATTTAGGGTTAAGAACATTTAGGGTTAAGAACATTTAGGGTTAAGAACATTTAGGGTTAAGAACATTTAGGGTTAAGAACATTTAGGGTTAAGAACATTTAGGGTTAAGAACATTTAGGGTTAAGAACATTTAGGGTTAAGAACATTTAGGGTTAAGAACATTTAGGGTTAAGAACATTTAGGGTTAAGAACATTTAGGGTTAAGAACATTTAGGGTTAAGAACATTTAGGGTTAAGAACATTTAGGGTTAAGAACATTTAGGGTTAAGAACATTTAGGGTTAAGAACATTTAGGGTTAAGAACATTTAGTTTTAAGAAAATTTATGTTTAAGAACATTTAGGGTTAAGAACATTTAGGGTTAAGAACATTTAGGGTTAAGAACATTTAGGGTTAAGAACATTTAGGGTTAAGAACATTTAGGGTTAAGAACATTTAGGGTTAAGAACATTTAGGGTTAAGAACATTTAGGGTTAAGAACATTTAGGGTTAAGAACATTTAGGGTTAAGAACATTTAGGGTTAAGAACATTTAGGGTTAAGAACATTTAGGGTTAAGAACATTTAGGGTTAAGAACATTTAGGGTTAAGAACATTTAGGGTTAAGAACATTTAGGGTTAAGAACATTTAGGGTTAAGAACATTTAGGGTTAAGAACATTTAGGGTTAAGAAGATTTATGTTTATGTACATTTAGGGTTAAGAACATTTAGGGTTAAGAACATTTAGGGTTAAGAACATTTAGGGTTAAGAACATTTAGGGTTAAGAACATTTAGGGTTAAGAACATTTAGGGTTAAGAACATTTAGGGTTAAGAACATTTAGGGTTAAGAACATTTAGGGTTAAGAACATTTAGGGTTAAGAACATTTAGGGTTAAGAACATTTAGGTTAAGAACATTTAGGTTAAGAACATTTAGGTTAAGAACATTTAGGTTAAGAACATTTAGGGTTAAGAACATTTAGGGTTAAGAACATTTAGGGTTAAGAACATTTAGGGTTAAGAACATTTAGGGTTAAGAACATTTAGGGTTAAGAACATTTAGGGTTAAGAACATTTAGGGTTAAGAACATTTAGGGTTAAGAACATTTAGGGTTAAGAACATTTAGGTTAAAGAAAAATTATGGTTAACAAAAATTAGGGTTAAGAACATTTAGGGTTAAGAACATTTAGGGTTAAGAACATTTAGGGTTTAGAACATTTAGGTTAAGAACATTTAGGTTAAGAACATTTAGGGTTAAGAACATTTAGGGTTAAGAACATTTAGGTTAAGAACATTTAGGTTAAGAACATTTAGGGTTAAGAACATTTAGGTTAAGAACATTTAGGGTTAAGAACATTTAGGGTTAAGAACATTTAGGGTTAAGAACATTTAGGGTTAAGAACATTTAGGGTTAAGAACATTTAGGGTTAAGAACATTTAGGGTTAAGAACATTTAGGGTTAAGAACATTTAGGGTTAAGAACATTTAGGTTAAGAACATTTAGGGTTAAGAACATTTAGGGTTAAGAACATTTAGGGTTAAGAACATTTAGGGTTAAGAACATTTAGGGTTAAGAACATTTAGGGTTAAGAACATTTAGGGTTAAGAACATTTAGGGTTAAGAACATTTAGGGTTAAGAACATTTAGGGGAAACAAGATTATTAAATTCTGTCGCCGAAGGCGGCAGAATTTATGGTGCACAGGCCATCATTGTTTCTGCCCACCAAGAACCCACTCCCACTGTTTATTATATTAAAAAAATATATTTAACATTAGGGGTCAAAAGAGTTAGGGTCAAATAACTAGGTTAGGTTTAGGCATTGGTCCACAAAGGTTAGGTTTAGGATAAAAAAATAAGGGAAAGGGGATAAATAATGAATATAATAATAATAATAGTGTTATAACATGACAATATCCGAGAAAGTGTGAAATAGTATGTGGGAGGATTTGGAACTGGTAATCAGAGATGTTAATTAATTAAATTTTTCGTTAAGGCCTTTGGGATGTCTGGTTTCCAATTTGGAAATCCAAATCCTCTCGGCTCTCCGACGTTCCTGCATTGTCCACCTGGGATTGGTTTGTATCACGGTTGCAGAAACAGCCTGCCAACCATGGGATAAGAAATGCTTCACTAAATGGGTTTGTGTTTTTTTCTTTTTGAGAATATTGTGTTTGTGTTGAGCAAATCTCACTAATATAGTATTTCCTGTCTCTCCCACATATTGCATTCCACACTTTTTACAAGTTATCAGGTACACACAATTCTTGGAACGAGGGTTACCTGTACATTTGGATAGGAAGACATTTTTATTATAGGAGCTGCGCAACCATTTCAGGTGTTTGAAAAACTGCCCACCACCTCTGGATCTGGGTTGGATCACAGGTGGGATTTTAGCTTTAATTAAATGATCTCTCAGATTTTTGTTTCTCCTAAAAGCTCCAATGACTTCATATTCCCTTAACAATTGTGTTTCCAGTCAGCTATTGAAAATTGTCCTTAATGACTTTGACCAATTTGGTTGAAGATGGATAAAACGTGGTCACAAAGGGCAACAGAGGGGAAACATGAATGGTTTTAGTTGTCAAAAATGATTTGAAGCATTTTCTTAAAAAAGAGCGACAGTACCCTCTGTTGGCCAAAGGAGAACAACGTTTTGGTGGCTACTTTGAAATCAGTCTCCTGAGTACAAATCCTGTGAAATCTTAACAGTTGGGGATTAATGAGTCCAGCAAAGGTATGTTTGGGGTGAAACTGGTCTTAAACAAAAGAGCATGTGTATCGGTAGGTTTAAAAATACTTTGATGTCTAAAATGTGATTTGTTTGAAAGTTTGGGCCTTTATATGTAGTTGTGTCTAAGAAGTCAATCAAATTTTTGTTGATATTTGATTTTAATTTTATTGATGCATTATGACCGTTCAAGATGATTAGAAAATCCTTAAAATCTGCTTCTGAATATGGCCAGATTCCCCAAATATCATCCAAAAACCTCAGATATTGGATGGGCTTTTTTGGACATTTTTCCAAAGCTGAACTCTCCCATTGAGCCATAAAGATATTGGCATAGGCAGGGGCAAATTTCTTGCCCATTGCCGTTCCTTTTATTTGAAGAAAAAATTCTTTATTGAATTCAAAGTCGTTCCTGGTTAGATTTATTTCTAACAGCTGTAAGAGCTCTTTTTCTGGTCTTTTTTTGTCTGGAAACTTTCTAAATATGTTTCTAACTGCATCTATTCCCTCTTTGATATCAATATTTGTATAGAGACTGTCAATATCTAATGAAAATAGAAAAGAGTCTTCTGGAATCACAAGTTTTTTAACCCTCTCCACAAAGTCATAGGTGTCTTTAATGTAGCTGTCATGTTTTGTGGACAAAGGGTTCAAAAAATGATCTAAATATTCCGCTGTGAAGTAAGTTTCACTGTCACAGTCAGAAACTATCGGCCTGCCAGGGGGTATCTGAAATGGAACACTCCAACTGGCAGGATCTTTATGAATCTTTGGTAACATATAGAAAAGTCTCTCCCTGGGTACAGTTGAACCTAATAAATATCTTTTTTGTTTAATATTAATGAATTTCTTTATGTACAAGTTATTAATTATTTTCTCCACCATTGGGATAGTTTCCAAATAAATGGGTTTTTCCAATTTAGAATAGTAGGTTTTATCATTGAGTTGTCTGTATCCCTCCTGTAAATATTGATCCCTGTCAAATATGACAATCGCACTGCCCTTATCTGCTGGTTTTATAATTATTTCTTTATTGTTTTTTAGTTCCTGTAAAGCTGCAAGTTCTTCAGGAGTAAGATTGGATTTTACATGGATGGGATGAAAGTGATTTTGAAAAAAATCCTGATCAGCCTTGATAAGGGTAAGTAATTGTGGTGGAAGTTGGCCCACAGAGGGCGTCCAATCGGATTTTGGAGTAAAGGGCTGAGACTCTGAAGTGGATTTGTCTTTGTAATATAAAGCCAATTTCACCCTTCGGTGGTATTGTTGTATGTCAAATTTACATTGGAATTTTAACTCTTTACTGTAACCTGTAGTGGGGATAAAATTTAGACCCTTACTAAGTAAGGCACATTGTGCATCCGAAAGCTGGAAGGTTTTGGAAAGATTAATGACACTTTTCACCCCTCCCGTATACACGGGCTTGTGGGGATGTCTAGTTTACATAATCACTCCAATGTTTAAGCATGTGCATTGCCGTATTTTTAGTCCAATGGACATGATCCCTTTCTGTGTCAAAATTATCCTGTGGCAGAGCAGGAATGTGGTTCTTCAAACCTGTGATGAAGTTGTTCAGGTGTTGCAGTATTCCCTGCTCCTTGGGGGGTAGCCCTAAAGAAAAGTTAATTACTGGAACGAAGATCTGTGCTTCTGGGAAGAGGTCTTGGGCCGTCTCCAGCGTTCATTTCAGTTCGGCCACTGGCGTTCTCGTGTCCCCCTGTGACCTATTGCACAAACCCAAACACAACACAACATTCTCCCCCGTTACCTCAACGGTGGCTCTGTCCAGGGCGCTCTCAGCGTGGCACCATTTTGCTCGGGAAGGCTGTCAATCTGGACACTTTTAGCTGCAAACGGTGGCATTCTGGCTACATTAGAATCTCCCACTATCACAGATTTCTGTTTAATGTGGAGATTCCAGCCCTGATGTTTTCTAGGTGTATTTGGATGTTTCGTCGGTGTGTGCAGATTTGGACCTCTGGCGAGGAAGGTGATGTAGAAGGTTCTTCCTCCGCCTCCACCTGCAGATGTGTTTGGACGCTAGATCTCAACCTAGAAATGTCAATGGGGGTCAAGCTAACACGGTGAGTGGCCGCTGGATCCAGGGATCTCTCACTCTCACCTTGTAGTGGTCTCAAGCTAAATTCCCCTGGTTCATCTCTAATTATCTGGTTCTTTCTATCCAGAGATGGATCAGATTGGGCTGTTCGTAAAAGGGCAGAAGGTGGAGATCGAAGAGGGAGAGGGAGCCGACGGAGGTTGAAGATTCCTTGAAGGAGCTTCTGGCTCTCCGCCTGCATTTCCTTGTTGCTGTCCGGTCGGTCGTGAACTTCTCACCTCTCTCTGTTCCAAAGGTTCCTGTTGGGTCTCCTGAGGATACTCAAGTTCTGACTCTGAACAGAAGCTGTCCCCACCGTCGTCTTCATTAAAGATGGCCGACCACTCTTTATTCAGTTGTGGTTCAGTCATCGTGGCAACCGTTTTGAGAGGTGTGCGTTGAGGAGGAGGTGGAGCATGAACTTCAGCTGTGACTGACCTCTGATTTGCGATGGGAATGCGTGCTCTCGATGGTCCTTCCAGGGGGGATGTAGTCATCGTCCTCCGTTGGTCAGAAAGATTCCTTTCAGTCAGTCCTCTGGTGTCAGACCCTCCTCTGGTTGAACCTCTGCTCCCTTGTGGTTCTCTGGTTGGCTCTGAGGTGGATGTTCTCCTGCTTAATAATGTGGAAGATTCACCTGTGATTTGTGTCTCCGTTCTCGTCTGGTCCTCAGAGCAGGTTGTTGCGTGCCTCATCTGTTGATCTCAAGTCCGCCATCTTAGCAACAATCACTGCTTGGGTTTGGTCCAGTGTCTCCTCAGTGAGTCTGCGACCAAAGTTTCTTCTTGCCCAAGATGCTGCAATTTCAAAGGGCGCCAGTCATCTGTGGATAACTGAGAGAGGATTTGGACTTCCTTCTCCAAATTGAAATTATAATGATCTCGTAGAATAGTAACTGTAGTTTCTGTCCAGTTTTTAGCATTTTCTTCAATCAAAGTCTGTGTGTCCTTGTTGGGCATTGCTGGTTTAACAAAAGTGGCTAAATTTTGAGCCATCTTTTTCAAAGATGGAGGATAGTCTTTCTTTGAAACATTGTTAAGGTGATGGACAGACTTTATCAATTTATGGATGACACGAACCTTTTGTAGAAAATCTGTATCATCAGATTGAATCCGATCCGTCTGGGTTCTGTTCCGTTGTCTAGGAGACGGGTTGAAGTATCTTCTCCTCCTGTTTGGGTTTCGATCCTCTCCTTCATCTCGTCCCCTCATCCATCTGTCCTCTCTGGGTGGACGGGGGCGCGGATCTGGATATGTAGTTCTACCCGTTCGGTACCTCTGTTGTTCTCTGCGATCATTCTGCCTCCCAGCAAATCTGCCATATCTAGTGACCGGCGTAGCTCTGTCTTTCACGGGAGGGTAATAATTTCTGCGTGATCGCCACCTGTCTTCGTCCGGGTAGTCATTTCTGCGTATTTGTCTCCCTTCACGGGAGAAAAAGTCTCTTCTTCTGTATGTCTGTCGGTTTTCAGGGGAGGGGTACTCACTTCGGTAATATCTTTCCGGTCTGTCATCTTCATTTCTCCGGTCCCGGTTTGGCCAACCGTACTCCCTGCGACCCCTTCTCCGTTCCACTAGCATCCAGTCATCTTCATCATCAAAATGGGCCGGCATGCTTTTTCCTTTTTTAGCTTAGCTTTAGCTATAACTTCACTATGACACGTGCTAAGTATAGCTAATTGGCTACATGCTAAGGTGAAAGAACGGAGTTTAAAGTGTTGCCCAAAAAGCACTTTTAATTGTATTTCACAGCTACAAAAAGCGTAGAAAAAGCCAAAATTGCAACGTTTCGGTTTACAATGAAACCTTCGTCAGGCTGGCTTAAGTAAACAAATAAACAATAACTTACAACAAACTGCGTTCTCAATGCGTCAGGTGCAGTCCGAAAATGCACTGTCATAACAGCATTGTAACAATGTATTCAACAGTATCCGGTGCACTGAGCCAATAGAAAAAGTCCTTTCTTGAAATTGGCCGCTCCCCAAAGTAAGGAGCTTTGCCATTGGTCGCACTAGTCCAGTGCTGCGTTCAGAGACATTTAAAGTTTAAATCAGGTTACAGTAATGATATACAAATAACAGAATAAACATTTTTCCTTTACAAACAAAATAGCATTTCTTCAGAAAATATTTACATGAACACTGGAAACCGTGTTATTTCTTTATTATAAACATTCCTCTTCAGTGGTTTCCTCCTCATCCTGGAAGTGGATCCGTATCCTGTAAAATGACCCTCTTCTACCTGTTTTAGATTTATATTAATTATGAGAGAATAGGAATCTAGGGGGCAGATGGAGGCACGGGCTGGTTAGGGAAACAAGATTATTAAATTCTATGCAGAATTTATGGTGCACAGGCCATCATTGTTTCTGCCCACCAAGAACCCACTCCCACTGTTTATTATATTAAAAAAATATATTTAACATTAGGGGTCAAAAGAGTTAGGGTCAAATAACTAGGTTAGGTTTAGGCATTGGTCCACAAAGGTTAGGTTTAGGATAAAAAATAAGGAAAGGGGATAAATAATGAATATAATAATAATAATAGTGTTATAACATGACAATATCCGAGAAAGTGTGAAATAGTATGTGGGAGGATTTGGAACTGGTAATCAGAGATGTTAATTAATTAAATTTTTCGTTAAGGCCTTTGGGATGTCTGGTTTCCAATTTGGAAATCCAAATCCTCTCGGCTCTCCGTCGTTCCTGCATTGTCCACCTGGGATTGGTTTGTATCACGGTTGCAGAAACAGCCTGCCAACCATGGGATAAGAAATGCTTCACTAAATGGGTTTGTGTTTTTTTCTTTTTGAGAATATTGTGTTTGTGTTGAGCAAATCTCACTAATATAGTATTTCCTGTCTCTCCCACATATTGCATTCCACACTTTTTACAAGTTATCAGGTACACACAATTCTTGGAACGAGGGTTACCTGTACATTTGGATAGGAAGACATTTTTATTATAGGAGCTGCGCAACCATTTCAGGTGTTTGAAAAACTGCCCACCACCTCTGGATCTGGGTTGGATCACAGGTGGGATTTTAGCTTTAATTAAATGATCTCTCAGATTTTTGTTTCTCCTAAAAGCTCCAATGACTTCATATTCCCTTAACAATTGTGTTTCCCGAGTCAGCTTTTGAAAATTGTCCTTAATGACTTTGACCAATTTGGTTGAAGATGGAGAAAACGTGGTCACAAAGGGCAACAGAGGGGAAACCTGAATGGGTTTAGTTGTCAAAAATGATTTGAAGCATTTTCTTAAAAAAGAGCGACAGTACCCTCTGTTGGCCAAAGCGGAGAACAACGTTTTGGTGGCTACTTTGAAATCAGTCTCCTGAGTACAAATCCTGTGAAATCTTAACAGTTGGGATTTAATGAGTCCAGCAAAGGTATGTTTGGGGTGGAAACTGGTCTTAAACAAAAGAGCATGTGTATCGGTAGGTTTAAAAAATACTTTGATGTCTAAAATGTGATTTGTTTGAAAGTTTGGGCCTTTATATGTAGTTGTGTCTAAGAAGTCAATCGAATTTTTGTTGATATTTGATTTTAATTTTATTGATGCATTATGACCGTTCAAGATGATTAGAAAATCCTTAAAATCTGCTTCTGAATATGGCCAGATTCCCCAAATATCATCCAAAAACCTCAGATATTGGATGGGCTTTTTTGGACATTTTTCCAAAGCTGAACTCTCCCATTGAGCCATAAAGATATTGGCATAGGCAGGGGCAAATTTCTTGCCCATTGCCGTTCCTTTTATTGAAGAAAAATTCTTTATTGAATTCAAAGTCGTTCCTGGTTAGATTTATTTCTAACAGCTGTAAGAGCTCTTTTCTGGTCTTTTTTTGTCTGGAAACTTTCTAAATATGTTTCTAACTGCATCTATTCCCTCTTTGATATCAATATTCGTATAGAGACTGTCAATATCTAATGAAAATAGAAAAGAGTCTTCTGGAATCACAAGTTTTTTAACCCTCTCCACAAAGTCATAGGTGTCTTTAATGTAGCTGTCATGTTTTGTGGACAAAGGGTTCAAAAATGATCTAAATATTCCGAAGTAAGTTTCACTGTCACAGTCAGAAACTATCGGCCTGCCAGGGGTATCTGAAATGGAACACTCCAACTGGCAGGATCTTTATGAATCTTTGGTAACATATAGAAAAGTCTCGCCCTGGGTACAGTTGAACCTAATAAATATCTTTTTTGTTT
Source organism: Gambusia affinis (assembly GCF_019740435.1). NCBI lineage: Eukaryota > Metazoa > Chordata > Actinopteri > Cyprinodontiformes > Poeciliidae > Gambusia > Gambusia affinis. The sequence continues at coordinate 99,619 of NC_057872.1, read as the reverse complement.
AATATTAATGAATTTCTTTATGTACAAGTTATTAATTATTTTCTCCACCATTGGGATAGTTTCCAAATAAATGGGTTTTTCCAATTTAGAATAGTAGGTTTTATCATTGAGTTGTCTGTATCCCTCCTGTAAATATTGATCCCTGTCAAATATGACAATCGCACTGCCCTTATCTGCTGGTTTTATAATTATTTCTTTATTGTTTTTTAGTTCCTGTAAAGCTGCAAGTTCTTCAGGAGTAAGATTGGATTTTACATGGATGGGATGAAAGTGATTTTGAAAAAAATCCTGATCAGCCTTGATAAGGGTAAGTAATTGTGGTGGAAGTTGGCCCACAGAGGCGTCAATCGGATTTTGGAGTAAAGGGCTGAGACTCTGAAGTGGATTTGTCTTTGTAATATAAAGCCAATTTCACCCTTCGGTGGTATTGTTGTATGTCAAATTTACATTGGAATTTTAACTCTTTACTGTAACCTGTAGTGGGATAAAATTTAGACCCTTACTAAGTAAGGCACATTGTGCATCCGAAAGCTGGAAGGTTTTGGAAAGATTAATGACACTTTTCACCCCTCCGTATACACGGGCTTGTGGGGATGTCTAGTTTACATAATCACTCCAATGTTTAAGCATGTGCATTGCCGTATTTTTAGTCCAATGGACATGATCCCTTTCTGTGTCAAAATTATCCTGTGGCAGAGCAGGAATGTGGTTCTTCAAACCTGTGATGAAGTTGTTCAGGTGTTGCAGTATTCCCTGCTCCTTGGGGGGTAGCCCTAAAGAAAAGTTAATTACTGGAACGAAGATCTGTGCTTCTGGGAAGAGGTCTTGGGCCGTCTCCAGAGTTCTTTTCAGTTCGGCCACTGGTGTTCTCTTGTCCCTCTGTGACCTATTGCACAAACCAAAAGACAACACAAGTTTCTCAACCGTTACCTCAACGGTGGCTCTGTCCAGGGCGCTCTCAGCGTGGCACCATTTTGCTCCGGGAAGGCTGTCAATCTGGACACTTTTAGCTGCAAACGGTGGCATTCTGGCTACATTAGAATCTCCCACTATCACAGATTTCTGTTTAATGTGGAGATTCCAGCCCTGTTTTCTAGGTGTATTTGGATGTTTGCCGGTTGTGCAGATTTGGACCTCTGGCGAGGAAGGTGATGTAGAAGGTTCTTCCTCCGTCGCCTCCACCTGCAGATGTGTTTGGACGCTAGATCTCAACCTAGAAATGTCAATGGGGGTCAAGCTAACACGGTGAGTGGCCGCTGGATCCAGGGATCTCTCACTCACCTTGTAGTGGTCTCAAGCTAAATTCTGGTTCATCTCTAATTATCTGGTTCTTTCTATCCAGAGATGGATCAGATTGGGCTGTTCGTAAAAGGGCAGAAGGTGGAGATCGAAGAGAGGAGAGGGAGACGGAGGTTGAAGATTCCTTGAAGGAGCTTCTGGCTCTCCGCCTGCATTTCCTTGTTGCTGTCCGGGTCGGTCGTGAACTTCTCACCTCTCTCTGTTCCAAAGGTTCCTGTTGGGTCTCCTGAGGATACTCAAGTTCTGACTCTGAACAGAAGCTGTCCCCACCGTCGTCTTCATTAAAGATGGCCGACCACTCTTTATTCAGTTGTGGTTCAGTCATCGTGGCAACCGTTTGAGAGGTGTGCGTTGAGGAGGAGGTGGAGCATGAACTTCAGCTGTGACTGACCTCTGATTTGCGATGGGAATGCGTGCTCTCGATGGTCCTTCCAGGGGGGATGTAGTCATCGTCCTCCGTTGGTCAGAAAGATTCCTTTCAGTCAGTCCTCTGGTGTCAGACCCTCCTCTGGTTGAACCTCTGCTCCCTTGTGGTTCTCTGGTTGGCTCTGAGGTGGATGTTCTCCTGCTTAATAATGTGGAAGATTCACCTGTGATTTGTGTCTCCCGTTCTCGTCTGGTCCTCAGAGCAGGTTGTTGCGGTGCCTCATCTGTTGATCTCAAGTCCGCCATCTTAGCAACAATCACTGCTTGGGTTTGGTCCAGTGTCTCCTCAGTGAGTCTGCGACCAAAGTTTCTTCTTGCCCAAGATGCTGCAATTTCAAAAGGGGGGCGCCAGTCATCTGTGGATAACTGAGAGAGGATTTGGACTTCCTTCTCCAAATTGAAATTATAATGATCTCGTAGAATAGTAACTGTAGTTTCTGTCCAGTTTTTAGCATTTTCTTCAATCAAAGTCTGTGTGTCCTTGTTGGGCATTGCTGGTTTAACAAAAGTGGCTAAATTTTGAGCCATCTTTTTCAAAGATGGAGGATAGTCTTTCTTTGAAACATTGTTAAGGTGATGGACAGACTTTATCAATTTATGGATGACACGAACCTTTTGTAGAAAATCTGTATCATCAGATTGAATCCGATCCGTCTGGGTTCTGTTCCGTTGTCTAGGAGACGGGTTGAAGTATCTTCTCCTCCTGTTTGGGTTTCGATCCTCTCCTTCATCTCGTCCCCTCATCCATCTGTCCTCTCTGGGTGGACGGGGGCGCGGATCTGGATATGTAGTTCTACCCGTTCGGTACCTCTGTTGTTCTCTCGATCATTCTGCCTCCCAGCAAATCTGCCATATCTAGTGACCGTGAAGCGTAGCTCTGTCGTCTTTCACGGGAGGGTAATAATTTCTGCGTGATCGCCACCTGTCTTCGTCCGGGTAGTCATTTCTGCGTATTTGTCTCCCTTCACGGGAGAAAAGTCTCTTCTTCTGTATGTCTGTCGGTTTTCAGGGAGGGTACTCACCGGTAATATCTTTCCGGTCTGTCATCTTCATTTCTCCGGTCCCGGTTTGGCCAACCGTACTCCCTGCGACCCTTCTCCGTTCCACTAGCATCCAGTCATCTTCATCATCAAAATGGCCGTCATGCTTTTTCCTTTTGTAGCTTAGCTTTAGCTTTAACTTCACTTTGACACGTGCTAAGTATAGCTAATTGGCTACATGCTTAGGTGAAAGAACGGAGTTTAAAGTGTTGCCCAAAAAGCACTTTTAATTGTATTTCACAGCTACAAAAGCGTGAAAAAGCCAAAATTACAACGTTTGGTTTACAATGAAACCTTCGTCAGGCTGGCTTAAGTAAACAAATAAACAATAACTTACAACAAACTGCGCTCAATGCGTCAGGTGCAGTCCGAAAATGCACTGTCATAACAGCATTGTAACAATGTATTCAACAGTATCCGGTGCACTGAGCCAATAGAAAAAGTCCTTTCTTGAAATTGGCGCTCCCCAAAGTAAGGAGCTTTGCCATTGGTCGCACTAGTCCAGTGCTGCGTTCAGAGACATTTAAAGTTTAAATCAGGTTACAGTAATGATATACAAATAACAGAATAAACATTTTTCCTTTACAAACAAAATAGCATTTCTTCAGAAAATATTTACATGAACACTGGAAACCGTGTTATTTCTTTATTATAAACATTCCTCTTCAGTGGTTTCCTCCTCATCCTGGAAGTGGATCCGTATCCTGTAAAAATGACCCTCTTCTACCTGTTTTAGATTTATATTAATTATGAGAGAATAGGAATCTAGGGGGCAGATGGAGGCACGGGCTGGTTAGGGAAACAAGATTATTAAATTCTGTTGAAGGCGCAGAATTTATGGTGCACTGAGGCCATCATTGTTTCTGCCCACCAAGAACCCACTCCCACTGTTTATTATATTAAAAAAATATATTTAACATTAGGGGTCAAAAGAGTTAGGGTCAAATAACTAGGTTAGGTTTAGGCATTGGTCCACAAAGGTTAGGTTTAGGATAAAAAATAAGGAAAGGGGATAAATAATGAATATAATAATAATAATAGTGTTATAACATGACAATATCCGAGAAAGTGTGAAATAGTATGTGGGAGGATTTGGAACTGGTAATCAGAGATGTTAATTAATTAAATTTTTCGTTAAGGCCTTTGGGATGTCTGGTTTCCAATTTGGAAATCCAAATCCTCTCGGCTCCGACGTTCCTGCATTGTCCACCTGGGATTGGTTTGTATCACGGTTGCAGAAACAGCCTGCCAACCATGGGATAAGAAATGCTTCACTAAATGGGTTTGTGTTTTTTTTTTGAGAATATTGTGTTTGTGTTGAGCAAATCTCACTAATATAGTATTTCCTGTCTCCCACATATTGCATTCCACACTTTTTACAAGTTATCAGGTACACACAATTCTTGGAACGAGGGTTACCTGTACATTTGGATAGGAAGACATTTTTATTATAGGAGCTGCAACCATTTCAGGTGTTTGAAAAACTGCCCACCACCTCTGGATCTGGGTTGGATCACAGGTGGGATTTTAGCTTTAATTAAATGATCTCTCAGATTTTGTTTCTCCTAAAAGCTCCAATGACTTCATATTCCCTTAACAATTGTGTTTCCCGAGTCAGCTTTTGAAAATTGTCCTTAATGACTTTGACCAATTTGGTTGAAGATGGAGAAAACGTGGTCACAAAGGGCAACAGAGGAAACCTGAATGGGTTTAGTTGTCAAAATGATTTGAAGCATTTTCTTAAAAAGAGCGACAGTACCCTCTGTTGGCCAAAGCGGAGAACAACGTTTTGGTGGCTACTTTGAAATCAGTCTCCTGAGTACAAATCCTGTGAAATCTTAACAGTTGGGATTTAATGAGTCCAGCAAAGGTATGTTTGGGGTGGAAACCGGTCTTAAACAAAAGAGCATGTGTATCGGTAGGTTTAAAAATACTTTGATGTCTAAAATGTGATTTGTTTGAAAGTTTGGGCCTTTATATGTAGTTGTGTCTAAGAAGTCAATCGAATTTTTGTTGATATTTGATTTTAATTTTATTGATGCATTATGACCGTTCAAGATGATTAGAAAATCCTTAAAATCTGCTTCTGAATATGGCCAGATTCCCCAAATATCATCCAAAAACCTCAGATATTGGATGGGCTTTTTGGACATTTTTCCAAAGCTGAACTCTCCCATTGAGCCATAAAGATATTGGCAGGGCAAATTTCTTGCCCATTGCCGTTCCTTTTATTGAAGAAAAATTCTTTATTGAATTCAAAGTCGTTCCTGGTTAGATTTATTTCTAACAGCTGTAAGAGCTCTTTTCTGGTCTTTTTGTCTGGAAACTTTCTAAATATGTTTCTAACTGCATCTATTCCTCTTTGATATCAATATTCGTATAGAGACTGTCAATATCTAATGAAAATAGAAAAGAGTCTTCTGGAATCACAAGTTTTTAACCCTCTCCACAAAGTCATAGGTGTCTTTAATGTAGCTGTCATGTTTTGTGGACAAAGGGTTCAAAAATGATCTAAATATTCGCTGTGAAGTAAGTTTCACTGTCACAGTCAGAAACTATCGGCCTGCCAGGGGTATCTGAAATGGAACACTCCAACTGGCAGGATCTTTATGAATCTTTGGTAACATATAGAAAAGTCTGCCCTGGGTACAGTTGAACCTAATAAATATCTTTTTTGTTTAATATTAATGAATTTCTTTATGTACAAGTTATTAATTATTTTCTCCACCATTGGGATAGTTTCCAAATAAATGGGTTTTTCAATTTAGAATAGTAGGTTTTATCATTGAGTTGTCTGTATCCCTCCTGTAAATATTGATCCCTGTCAAATATGACAATCGCACTGCCCTTATCTGCTGGTTTTATAATTATTTCTTTATTGTTTTTTAGTTCCTGTAAAGCTGCAAGTTCTTCAGGAGTAAGATTGGATTTTACATGGATGGGATGAAAGTGATTTTGAAAAAAATCCTGATCAGCCTTGATAAGGGTAAGTAATTGTGGAAGTTGGCCCACAGAGGGCGTCAATCGGATTTTGGAGTAAAGGGCTGAGACTCTGAAGTGGATTTGTCTTTGTAATATAAAGCCAATTTCACCCTTCGGTGGTATTGTTGTATGTCAAATTTACATTGGAATTTTAACTCTTTACTGTAACCTGTAGTGGGGATAAAATTTAGACCCTTACTAAGTAAGGCACATTGTGCATCCGAAAGCTGGAAGGTTTTGGAAAGATTAATGACACTTTTCACCCCTCCCGTATACACGGGCTTGTGGGGATGTCTAGTTTACATAATCACTCCAATGTTTAAGCATGTGCATTGCCGTATTTTTAGTCCAATGGACATGATCCCTTTCTGTGTCAAAATTATCCTGTGGCAGAGCAGGAATGTGGTTCTTCAAACCTGTGATGAAGTTGTTCAGGTGTTGCAGTATTCCCTGCTCCTTGGGGGGTAGCCCTAAAGAAAAGTTAATTACTGGAACGAAGATCTGTGCTTCTGGGAAGAGGTCTTGGGCCGTCTCCAGAGTTCTTTTCAGTTCGGCCACTGGTGTTCTCTTGTCCCTCTGTGACCTATTGCACAAACCAAAGACAACACAAGTTTCTCAACGTTACCTCAACGGTGGCTCTGTCCAGGGCGCTCTCAGCGTGGCACCATTTTGCTCCGGGAAGGCTGTCAATCTGGACACTTTTTAGCTGCAAACGGTGGCATTCTGGCTACATTAGAATCTCCCACTATCACAGATTTCTGTTTAATGTGGAGATTCCAGCCCTGATGTTTTCTAGGTGTATTTGGATGTTTCGTCGGTGTGCAGATTTGGACCTCTGGCGAGGAAGGTGATGTAGAAGGTTCTTCCTCCGTCGCCTCCACCTGCAGATGTGTTTGGACGCTAGATCTCAACCTAGAAATGTCGGGGGTCAAGCTAACACGGTGAGTGGCCGCTGGATCCAGGGATCTCTCACTCTCACCTTGTAGTGGTCTCAAGCTAAATTCCCCTGGTTCATCTCTAATTATCTGGTTCTTTCTATCCAGAGATGGATCAGATTGGGCTGTTCGTAAAAGGGCAGAAGGTGGAGATCAAGAGAGGAGAGGGAGCCGACGGAGGTTGAAGATTCCTTGAAGGAGCTTCTGGCTCTCCGCCTGCATTTCCTTGTTGCTGTCCGGTCGGTCGTGAACTTCTCACTCTCTCTGTTCCAAAGGTTCCTGTTGGGTCTCCTGAGGATACTCAAGTTCTGACTCTGAACAGAAGCTGTCCCCACCGTCGTCTTCATTAAAGATGGCCGACCACTCTTTATTCAGTTGTGGTTCAGTCATCGTGGCAACCGTTTTGAGAGGTGTGCGTTGAGGAGGAGGTGGAGCATGAACTTCAGCTGTGACTGACCTCTGATTTGCGATGGGAATGCGTGCTCTCGATGGTCCTTCCAGGGGGGATGTAGTCATCGTCCTCCGTTGGTCAGAAAGATTCCTTTCAGTCAGTCCTCTGGTGTCAGACCCTCCTCTGGTTGAACCTCTGCTCCCTTGTGGTTCTCTGGTTGGCTCTGAGGTGGATGTTCTCCTGCTTAATAATGTGGAAGATTCACCTGTGATTTGTGTCTCCGTTCTCGTCTGGTCCTCAGAGCAGGTTGTTGCAGTGCCTCATCTGTTGATCTCAAGTCCGCCATCTTAGCAACAATCACTGCTTGGGTTTGGTCCAGTGTCTCCTCAGTGAGTCTGCGACCAAAGTTTCTTCTTGCCCAAGATGCTGCAATTTCAAAAGGGGGGCGCCAGTCATCTGTGGATAACTGAGAGAGGATTTGGACTTCCTTCTCCAAATTGAAATTATAATGATCTCGTAGAATAGTAACTGTAGTTTCTGTCCAGTTTTAGCATTTTCTTCAATCAAAGTCTGTGTGTCCTTGTTGGGCATTGCTGGTTTAACAAAAGTGGCTAAATTTTGAGCCATCTTTTTCAAAGATGGAGGATAGTCTTTCTTTGAAACATTGTTAAGGTGATGGACAGACTTTATCAATTTATGGATGACACGAACCTTTTGTAGAAAATCTGTATCATCAGATTGAATCCGATCCGTCTGGGTTCTGTTCCGTTGTCTAGAGACGGGTTGAAGTATCTTCTCCTCCTGTTTGGGTTTCGATCCTCTCCTTCATCTCGTCCCCTCATCCATCTGTCCTCTCTGGGTGGACGGGGCGGATCTGGATATGTAGTTCTACCCGTGCTCGGTACCTCTGTTGTTCTCTGCGATCATTCTGCCTCCCAGCAAATCTGCCATATCTAGTGACCGTAGCGTAGCTCTGTCGTCTTTCACGGGAGGGTAATAATTTCTGCGTGATCGCCACCTGTCTTCGTCCGGGTAGTCATTTCTGCGTATTTGTCTCCCTTCACGGGAGAAAAGTCTCTTCTTCTGTATGTCTGTCGGTTTTCAGGGAGGGTACTCACTTCGGTAATATCTTTCCGGTCTGTCATCTTCATTTCTCCGGTCCCGGTTTGGCCAACCGTACTCCCTCGACCCTTCTCCGTTCCACTAGCATCCAGTCATCTTCATCATCAAAATGGGCGGCATGCTTTTCCTTTTTAGCTTAGCTTTAGCTATAACTTCACTATGACACGTGCTAAGTATAGCTAATTGGCTACATGCTAAGGTGAAAGAACGGAGTTTAAAGTGTTGCCCAAAAAGCACTTTTAATTGTATTTCACAGCTACAAAAGCGAGAAAAGCCAAAATTGCAACGTTTGGTTTACAATGAAACCTTCGTCAGGCTGGCTTAAGTAAACAAATAAACAATAACTTACAACAAACTGCGTTCTCAATGCGTCAGGTGCAGTCCGAAAATGCACTGTCATAACAGCATTGTAACAATGTATTCAACAGTATCCGGTGCACTGAGCCAATAGAAAAGTCCTTTCTTGAAATTGGCCGCTCCCCAAAGTAAGGAGCTTTGCCATTGGTCGCACTAGTCCAGTGCTGCGTTCAGAGACATTTAAAGTTTAAATCAGGTTACAGTAATGATATACAAATAACAGAATAAACATTTTTCCTTTACAAACAAAATAGCATTTCTTCAGAAAATATTTACATGAACACTGGAAACCGTGTTATTTCTTTATTATAAACATTCCTCTTCAGTGGTTTCCTCCTCATCCTGGAAGTGGATCCGTATCCTGTAAAAATGACCCTCGTCTACCTGTTTTAGATTTATATTAATTATGAGAGAATAGGAATCTAGGGGCAGATGGAGGCACGGGCTGGTTAGGGAAACAAGATTATTAAATTCTGTCGGCTGAAGGCAGAATTTATGGTGCACACTGAGCCATCATTGTTTCTGCCCACTAAGAACCCACTCCCACTGTTTATTATATTAAAAAAATATATTTAACATTAGGGGTCAAAAGAGTTAGGGTCAAATAACTAGGTTAGGTTTAGGCATTGGTCCACAAAGGTTAGGTTTAGGATAAAAAATAAGGGAAAGGGGATAAATAATGAATATAATAATAATAATAGTGTTATAACATGACAATATCCGAGAAAGTGTGAAATAGTATGTGGGAGGATTTGGAACTGGTAATCAGAGATGTTAATTAATTAAATTTTTCGTTAAGGCCTTTGGGATGTCTGGTTTCCAATTTGGAAATCCAAATCCTCTCGGCTCTCCGACGTTCCTGCATTGTCCACCTGGGATTGGTTTGTATCACGGTTGCAGAAACAGCCTGCCAACCATGGGATAAGAAATGCTTCACTAAATGGGTTTGTGTTTTTTTCTTTTTGAGAATATTGTGTTTGTGTTGAGCAAATCTCACTAATATAGTATTTCCTGTCTCTCCCACATATTGCATTCCACACTTTTTACAAGTTATCAGGTACACACAATTCTTGGAACGAGGGTTACCTGTACATTTGGATAGGAAGACATTTTTATTATAGGAGCTGCGCAACCATTTCAGGTGTTTGAAAACTGCCCACCACCTCTGGATCTGGGTTGGATCACAGGTGGGATTTTAGCTTTAATTAAATGATCTCTCAGATTTTTGTTTCTCCTAAAAGCTCCAATGACTTCATATTCCCTTAACAATTGTGTTTCCCGAGTCAGCTTTTGAAAATTGTCCTTAATGACTTTGACCAATTTGGTTGAAGATGGAGAAAACGTGGTCACAAAGGGCAACAGAGGGGAAACCTGAATGGGTTTAGTTGTCAAAAATGATTTGAAGCATTTTCTTAAAAAGAGCGAGTACCCTCTGTTGGCCAAAGCGGAGAACAACGTTTTGGTGGCTACTTTGAAATCAGTCTCCTGAGTACAAATCCTGTGAAATCTTAACAGTTGGGATTTAATGAGTCCAGCAAAGGTATGTTTGGGGTGGAAACTGGTCTTAAACAAAAGAGCATGTGTATCGGTAGGTTTAAAAAATACTTTGATGTCTAAAATGTGATTTGTTTGAAAGTTTGGGCCTTTATATGTAGTTGTGTCTAAGAAGTCAATCGAATTTTTGTTGATATTTGATTTTAATTTTATTGATGCATTATGACCGTTCAAGATGATTAGAAAATCCTTAAAATCTGCTTCTGAATATGGCCAGATTCCCCAAATATCATCCAAAAACCTCAGATATTGGATGGGCTTTTTTGGACATTTTTCCAAAGCTGAACTCTCCCATTGAGCCATAAAGATATTGGCATAGGCAGGGGCAAATTTCTTGCCCATTGCCGTTCCTTTTATTGAAGAAAAATTCTTTATTGAATTCAAAGTCGTTCCTGGTTAGATTTATTTCTAACAGCTGTAAGAGCTCTTTTTCTGGTCTTTTTTTGTCTGGAAACTTTCTAAATATGTTTCTAACTGCATCTATTCCCTCTTTGATATCAATATTCGTATAGAGACTGTCAATATCTAATGAAAATAGAAAAGAGTCTTCTGGAATCACAAGTTTTTTAACCCTCTCCACAAAGTCATAGGTGTCTTTAATGTAGCTGTCATGTTTTGTGGACAAAGGGTTCAAAAAATGATCTAAATATTCGCTGTGAAGTAAGTTTCACTGTCACAGTCAGAAACTATCGGCCTGCCAGGGGTATCTGAAATGGAACACTCCAACTGGCAGGATCTTTATGAATCTTTGGTAACATATAGAAAAGTCTCGCCCTGGGTACAGTTGAACCTAATAAATATCTTTTTTGTTTAATATTAATGAATTTCTTTATGTACAAGTTATTAATTATTTTCTCCACCATTGGGATAGTTTCCAAATAAATGGGTTTTTCCAATTTAGAATAGTAGGTTTTATCATTGAGTTGTCTGTATCCCTCCTGTAAATATTGATCCCTGTCAAATATGACAATCGCACTGCCCTTATCTGCTGGTTTTATAATTATTTCTTTATTGTTTTTTAGTTCCTGTAAAGCTGCAAGTTCTTCAGGAGTAAGATTGGATTTTACATGGATGGGATGAAAGTGATTTTGAAAAAAATCCTGATCAGCCTTGATAAGGTTAAGTAATTGTGGTGGAAGTTGGCCCACAGAGGCGTCCAATCGGATTTTGGAGTAAAGGGCTGAGACTCTGAAGTGGATTTGTCTTTGTAATATAAAGCCAATTTCACCCTTCGGTGGTATTGTTGTATGTCAAATTTACATTGGAATTTTAACTCTTTACTGTAACCTGTAGTGGGGATAAAATTTAGACCCTTACTAAGTAAGGCACATTGTGCATCCGAAAGCTGGAAGGTTTTGGAAAGATTAATGACACTTTCACCCCTCCCGTATACACGGGCTTGTGGGGATGTCTAGTTTACATAATCACTCCAATGTTTAAGCATGTGCATTGCCGTATTTTTAGTCCAATGGACATGATCCCTTTCTGTGTCAAAATTATCCTGTGGCAGAGCAGGAATGTGGTTCTTCAAACCTGTGATGAAGTTGTTCAGGTGTTGCAGTATTCCCTGCTCCTTGGGGGGTAGCCCTAAAGAAAAGTTAATTACTGGAACGAAGATCTGTGCTTCTGGGAAGAGGTCTTGGGCCGTCCAAAGTTCTTTTCAGTTCGCCACTGGTGTTCTCTTGTCCCTCTGTGACCTATTGCACAAACCAAAAGACAACACAAGTTTCTCAACCGTTACCTCAACGGTGGCTCTGTCCAGGGCGCTCTCAGCGTGGCACCATTTTGCTCGGGAAGGCTGTCAATCTGGACACTTTTTAGCTGCAAACGGTGGCATTCTGGCATTAGAATCTCCCACTATCACAGATTTCTGTTTAATGTGGAGATTCCAGCCCTGATGTTTTCTAGGTGTATTTGGATGTTTCGTCGGTGTGCAGATTTGGACCTCTGGCGAGGAAGGTGATGTAGAAGGTTCTTCCTCCGTCGCCTCCACCTGCAGATGTGTTTGGACGCTAGATCTCAACCTAGAAATGTCAATGGGGTCAAGCTAACACGGTGAGTGGCCGCTGGATCCAGGGATCTCTCACTCTCACCTTGTAGTGGTCTCAAGCTAAATTCCCTGGTTCATCTCTAATTATCTGGTTCTTTCTATCCAGAGATGGATCAGATTGGGCTGTTAAAAAAGGGCAGAAGGTGGAGATCGAAGAGAGGGAGAGGGAGCCGACGGAGGTTGAAGATTCCTTGAAGGAGCTTCTGGCTCTCCGCCTGCATTTCCTTGTTGCTGTCCGGTCGGTCGTGAACTTCTCACCTCTCTCTGTTCCAAAGGTTCCTGTTGGGTCTCCTGAGGATACTCAAGTTCTGACTCTGAACAGAAGCTGTCCCCACCGTCGTCTTCATTAAAGATGGCCTTCCACTCTTTATTCAGTTGTGGTTCAGTCATCGTGGCAACCGTTTTTGAGAGGTGTGCGTTGAGGAGGAGGTGGAGCATGAACTTCAGCTGTGACTGACCTCTGATTTGCGATGGGAATGCGTGCTCTCGATGGTCCTTCCAGGGGGGATGTAGTCATCGTCCTCCGTTGGTCAGAAAGATTCCTTTCAGTCAGTCCTCTGGTGTCAGACCCTCCTCTGGTTGAACCTCTGCTCCTTGTGGTTCTCTGGTTGGCTCTGAGGTGGATGTTCTCCTGCTTAATAATGTGGAAGATTCACCTGTGATTTGTGTCTCCGTTCTCGTCTGGTCCTCAGAGCAGGTTGTTGCGGTGCCTCATCTGTTGATCTCAAGTCCGCCATCTTAGCAACAATCACTGCTTGGGTTTGGTCCAGTGTCTCCTCAGTGAGTCTGCGACCAAAGTTTCTTCTTGCCCAAGATGCTGCAATTTTAAAAGGGGGGCGCCAGTCATCTGTGGATAACTGAGAGAGGATTTGGACTTCCTTCTCCAAATTGAAATTATAATGATCTCGTAGAATAGTAACTGTAGTTTCTGTCCAGTTTTTAGCATTTTCTTCAATCAAAGTCTGTGTGTCCTTGTTGGGCATTGCTGGTTTAACAAAAGTGGCTAAATTTTGAGCCATCTTTTTCAAAGATGGAGGATAGTCTTTCTTTGAAACATTGTTAAGGTGATGGACAGACTTTATCAATTTATGGATGACACGAACCTTTTGTAGAAAATCTGTATCATCAGATTGAATCCGATCCGTCTGGGTTCTGTTCCGTTGTCTAGGAGACGGGTTGAAGTATCTTCTCCTCCTGTTTGGGTTTCGATCCTCTCCTTCATCTCGTCCCTCATCCATCTGTCCTCTCTGGGTGGGAGCGGATCTGGATATGTAGTTCTACCCGTTCGGTACCTCTGTTGTTTCTCTGCGATCATTCTGCCTCCCAGCAAATCTGCCATATCTAGTGACCGTAGCGTAGCTCTGTCGTCTTTCACGGGAGGGGTAATAATTTCTGCGTGATCGCCACCTGTCTTCGTCCGGGTAGTCATTTCTGCGTATTTGTCTCCCTTCACGGGAGAAGAAGTCTCTTCTTCTGTATGCCTGTCGGTTTTCAGGGAGGGTACTCACTTGGTAATATCTTTCCGGTCTGTCATCTTCATTTCTCCGGTCCCGGTTTGGCCAACCGTGACTCTCCCCTACGACCCTTCTCCGTTCCACTAGCATCCAGTCATCTTCATCATCAAAATGGGCGGCATGCTTTTTCCTTTTTAGCTTAGCTTTAGCTATAACTTCACTATGACACGTGCTAAGTATAGCTAATTGGCTACATGCTAAGGTGAAAAACGGAGTTTAAAGTGTTGCCCAAAAAGCACTTTTAATTGTATTTCACAGCTACAAAAGCGTGAAAAGCCAAAATTGCAACGTTTGGTTTACAATGAAACCGTCAGGCTGGCTTAAGTAAACAAATAAACAATAACTTACAACAAACTGCGTTCTCAATCGTCAGGTGCAGTCCGAAAATGCACTGTCATAACAGCATTGTAACAATGTATTCAACAGTATCCGGTGCACTGAGCCAATAGAAAAGTCCTTTCTTGAAATTGGCCGCTCCCCAAAGTAAGGAGCTTTGCCATTGGTCGCACTAGTCCAGTGCTGCGTTCAGAGACATTTAAAGTTTAAATCAGGTTACAGTAATGATATACAAATAACAGAATAAACATTTTCCTTTACAAACAAAATAGCATTTCTTCAGAAAATATTTACATGAACACTGGAAACCGTGTTATTTCTTTATTATAAACATTCCTCTTCAGTGGTTTCCTCCTCATCCTGGAAGTGGATCCGTATCCTGTAAAAATGACCCTCTTCTACCTGTTTTTAGATTTATATTAATTATGAGAGAATAGGAATCTAGGGGCAGATGGAGGCACGGGCTGGTTAGGGAAATAAGATTATTAAATTCTGTCAAGGCGAATTTATGGTGCACTGAGCCATCATTGTTTCTGCCCACCAAGAACCCACTCCCACTGTTTATTATATTAAAACAATATATTTAACATTAGGGGTCAAAAGAGTTAGGGTCAAATAACTAGGTTAGGTTTAGGCATTGGTCCACAAAGGTTAGGTTTAGGATAAAAAATAAGGAAAGGGGATAAATAATGAATATAATAATAATAATAGTGTTATAACATGACAATATCCGAGAAAGTGTGAAATAGTATGTGGGAGGATTTGGAACTGGTAATCAGAGATGTTAATTAATTAAATTTTTCGTTAAGGCCTTTGGGATGTCTGGTTTCCAATTTGGAAATCCAAATCCTCTCGGCTCTCCGACGTTCCTGCATTGTCCACCTGGGATTGGTTTGTATCACGGTTGCAGAAACAGCCTGCCAACCATGGGATAAGAAATGCTTCACTAAATGGGTTTGTGTTTTTTTCTTTTTGAGAATATTGTGTTTGTGTTGAGCAAATCTCACTAATATAGTATTTCCTGTCTCCCACATATTGCATTCCACACTTTTTACAAGTTATCAGGTACACACAATTCTTGGAACGAGGGTTACCTGTACATTTGGATAGGAAGACATTTTTATTATAGGAGCTGCGCAACCATTTCAGGTGTTTGAAAAACTGCCCACCACCTCTGGATCTGGGTTGGATCACAGGTGGGATTTTAGCTTTAATTAAATGATCTCTCAGATTTTTGTTTCTCCTAAAAGCTCCAATGACTTCATATTCCCTTAACAATTGTGTTTCCCGAGTCAGCTTTTGAAAATTGTCCTTAATGACTTTGACCAATTTGGTTGAAGATGGAGAAAACGTGGTCACAAAGGGCAACAGAGGGGAAACCTGAATGGGTTTAGTTGTCAAAAATGATTTGAAGCATTTTCTTAAAAAAGAGCGACAGTACCCTCTGTTGGCCAAAGGAGAACAACGTTTTGGTGGCTACTTTGAAATCAGTCTCCTGAGTACAAATCCTGTGAAATCTTAACAGTTGGGATTTAATGAGTCCAGCAAAGGTATGTTTGGGGTGGAAACTGGTCTTAAACAAAAGAGCATGTGTATCGGTTTAAAAATACTTTGATGTCTAAAATGTGATTTGTTTGAAAGTTTGGGCCTTTATATGTAGTTGTGTCTAAGAAGTCAATCGAATTTTTGTTGATATTTGATTTTAATTTTATTGATGCATTATGACCGTTCAAGATGATTAGAAAATCCTTAAAATCTGCTTCTGAATATGGCCAGATTCCCCAAATATCATCCAAAAACCTCAGATATTGGATGGGCTTTTTTGGACATTTTTCCAAAGCTGAACTCTCCCATTGAGCCATAAAGATATTGGCATAGGCAGGGGCAAATTTCTTGCCCATTGCCGTTCCTTTTATTTGAAGAAAAAATTCTTTATTGAATTCAAAGTCGTTCCTGGTTAGATTTATTTCTAACAGCTGTAAGAGCTCTTTTTCTGGTCTTTTTTTGTCTGGAAACTTTCTAAATATGTTTCTAACTGCATCTATTCCCTCTTTGATATCAATATTCGATAGAGACTGTCAATATCTAATGAAAATAGAAAAGAGTCTTCTGGAATCACAAGTTTTTTAACCCTCTCCACAAAGTCATAGGTGTCTTTAATGTAGCTGTCATGTTTTGTGGACAAAGGGTTCAAAAAATGATCTAAATATTCCTGTGAAGTAAGTTTCACTGTCACAGTCAGAAACTATCGGCCTGCCAGGGGGTATCTGAAATGGAACACTCCAACTGGCAGGATCTTTATGAATCTTTGGTAACATATAGAAAAGTCTCGCCCTGGGTACAGTTGAACCTAATAAATATCTTTTTTGTTTAATATTAATGAATTTCTTTATGTACAAGTTATTAATTATTTTCTCCACCATTGGGATAGTTTCCAAATAAATGGGTTTTTCCAATTTAGAATAGTAGGTTTTATCATTGAGTTGTCTGTATCCCTCCTGTAAATATTGATCCCTGTCAAATATGACAATCGCACTGCCCTTATCTGCTGGTTTTATAATTATTTCTTTATTGTTTTTTAGTTCCTGTAAAGCTGCAAGTTCTTCAGGAGTAAGATTGGATTTTACATGGATGGGATGAAAGTGATTTTGAAAAAAATCCTGATCAGCCTTGATAAGGGTAAGTAATTGTGGTGGAAGTTGGCCCACAGAGGGCGTCAATCGGATTTTGGAGTAAAGGGCTGAGACTCTGAAGTGGATTTGTCTTTGTAATATAAAGCCAATTTCACCCTTCGGTGGTATTGTTGTATGTCAAATTTACATTGGAATTTTAACTCTTTACTGTAACCTGTAGTGGGGATAAAATTTAGACCCTTACTAAGTAAGGCACATTGTGCATCCGAAAGCTGGAAGGTTTTGGAAAGATTAATGACACTTTTCACCCCTCCCGTATACACGGGCTTGTGGGGATGTCTAGTTTACATAATCACTCCAATGTTTAAGCATGTGCATTGCCGTATTTTTAGTCCAATGGACATGATCCCTTTCTGTGTCAAAATTATCCTGTGGCAGAGCAGGAATGTGGTTCTTCAAACCTGTGATGAAGTTGTTCAGGTGTTGCAGTATTCCCTGCTCCTTGGGGGGTAGCCCTAAAGAAAAGTTAATTACTGGAAGAGATCTGTGCTTCTGGGAAGAGGTCTTGGGCCGTCTCCAGAGTTCTTTTCAGTTCGCCACTGGTGTTCTCTTGTCCCTCTGTGACCTATTGCACAAACCAAAAGACAACACAAGTTTCTCAACCGTTACCTCAACGGTGGCTCTGTCCAGGGCGCTCTCAGCGTGGCACCATTTTGCTCCGGGAAGGCTGTCAATCTGGACACTTTTAGCTGCAAACGGTGGCATTCTGGCTACATTAGAATCTCCCACTATCACAGATTTCTGTTTAATGTGGAGATTCCAGCCCTGATGTTTTCTAGGTGTATTTGGATGTTTCGTCGGTGTGCAGATTTGGACCTCTGGCGAGGAAGGTGATGTAGAAGGTTCTTCCTCCGTCGCCTCCACCTGCAGATGTGTTTGGACGCTAGATCTCAACCTAGAAATGTCAATGGGGGTCAAGCTAACACGGTGAGTGGCGCTGGATCCAGGGATCTCTCACTCTCACCTTGTAGTGGTCTCAAGCTAAATTCCCCTGGTTCATCTCTAATTATCTGGTTCTTTCTATCCAGAGATGGATCAGATTGGGCTGTTCGTAAAAGGGCAGAAGGTGGAGATCGAAGAGAGGGAGAGGGAGCCGACGGAGGTTGAAGATTCCTTGAAGGAGCTTCTGGCTCTCCGCCTGCATTTCCTTGTTGCTGTCCGGTCGGTCGTGAACTTCTCACCTCTCTCTGTTCCAAAGGTTCCTGTTGGGTCTCCTGAGGATACTCAAGTTCTGACTCTGAACAGAAGCTGTCCCCACCGTCGTCTTCATTAAAGATGGCCGACCACTCTTTATTCAGTTGTGGTTCAGTCATCGTGGCAACCGATTTGAGAGGTGTGCGTTGAGGAGGAGGTGGAGCATGAACTTCAGCTGTGACTGACCTCTGATTTGCGATGGGAATGCGTGCTCTCGATGGTCCTTCCAGGGGGGATGTAGTCATCGTCCTCCGTTGGTCAGAAAGATTCCTTTCAGTCAGTCCTCTGGTGTCAGACCCTCCTCTGGTTGAACCTCTGCTCCCTTGTGGTTCTCTGGTTGGCTCTGAGGTGGATGTTCTCCTGCTTAATAATGTGGAAGATTCACCTGTGATTTGTGTCTCCGTTCTCGTCTGGTCCTCAGAGCAGGTTGTTGCGTGCCTCATCTGTTGATCTCAAGTCCGCCATCTTAGCAACAATCACTGCTTGGGTTTGGTCCAGTGTCTCCTCAGTGAGTCTGCGACCAAAGTTTCTTCTTGCCCAAGATGCTGCAATTTCAAAGGGGGCCAGTCATCTGTGGATAACTGAGAGAGGATTTGGACTTCCTTCTCCAAATTGAAATTATAATGATCTCGTAGAATAGTAACTGTAGTTTCTGTCCAGTTTTTAGCATTTTCTTCAATCAAAGTCTGTGTGTCCTTGTTGGGCATTGCTGGTTTAACAAAAGTGGCTAAATTTTGAGCCATCTTTTTCAAAGATGGAGGATAGTCTTTCTTTGAAACATTGTTAAGGTGATGGACAGACTTTATCAATTTATGGATGACACGAACCTTTTGTAGAAAATCTGTATCATCAGATTGAATCCGATCCGTCTGGGTTCTGTTCCGTTGTCTAGACGGGTTGAAGTATCTTCTCCTCCTGTTTGGGTTTCGATCCTCTCCTTCATCTCCCTCATCCATCTGTCCTCTCTGGGTGGGCGGGCGGATCTGGATATGTAGTTCTACCCGTTCGGTACCTCTGTTGTTCTCTGCGATCATTCTGCCTCCCAGCAAATCTGCCATATCTAGTGACCGAGCGTAGCTCTGTCGCGTCTTTCACGGGAGGGGTAATAATTTCTGCGTGATCGCCACCTGTCTTCGTCCGGGTAGTCATTTCTGCGTATTTGTCTCCCTTCACGGGAGAAAAAGTCTCTTCTTCTGTATGTCTGTCGGTTTTCAGGGGAGGGGTACTCACTTGGTAATATCTTTCCGGTCTGTCATCTTCATTTCTCCGGTCCCGGTTTGGCCAACTGTACTCCCGACCCTTCTCCGCTTCCACTAGCATCCAGTCATCTTCATCATCAAAATGGGCGGCATGCTTTTTCCTTTTTAGCTTAGCTTTAGCTATAACTTCACTATGACACGTGCTAAGTATAGCTAATTGGCTACATGCTAAGGTGAAAGAACGGAGTTTAAAGTGTTGCCCAAAAGCACTTTTAATTGTATTTCACAGCTACAAAAGCGTAGAAAAGCCAAAATTGCAACGTTTCGGTTTACAATGAAACCTTCGTCAGGCTGGCTTAAGTAAACAAATAAACAATAACTTACAACAAACTGCGTTCTCAATGCGTCAGGTGCAGTCCGAAAATGCACTGTCATAACAGCATTGTAACAATGTATTCAACAGTATCCGGTGCACTGAGCCAATAGAAAAAGTCCTTTCTTGAAATTGGCCGCTCCCCAAAGTAAGGAGCTTTGCCATTGGTCGCACTAGTCCAGTGCTGCGTTCAGAGACATTTAAAGTTTAAATCAGGTTACAGTAATGATATACAAATAACAGAATAAACATTTTTTCCTTTACAAACAAAATAGCATTTCTTCAGAAAATATTTACATGAACACTGGAAACCGTGTTATTTCTTTATTATAAACATTCCTCTTCAGTGGTTTCCTCCTCATCCTGGAAGTGGATCCGTATCCTGTAAAAATGACCCTCTTCTACCTGTTTTTAGATTTATATTAATTATGAGAGAATAGGAATCTAGGGGGCAGATGGAGGCACGGGCTGGTTAGGGGAAACAAGATTATTAAATTCTGTCACGAAGGCGGCAGAATTTATGGTGCACAGGCCATCATTGTTTCTGCCCACCAAGAACCCACTCCCACTGTTTATTATATTAAAAAAATATATTTAACATTAGGGGTCAAAAGAGTTAGGGTCAAATAACTAGGTTAGGTTTAGGCATTGGTCCACAAAGGTTAGGTTTAGGATAAAAAATAAGGAAAGGGATAAATAATGAATATAATAATAATAATAGTGTTATAACATGACAATATCCGAGAAAGTGTGAAATAGTATGTGGGAGGATTTGGAACTGGTAATCAGAGATGTTAATTAATTAAATTTTTCGTTAAGGCCTTTGGGATGTCTGGTTTCCAATTTGGAAATCCAAATCCTCTCGCTCTCCGACGTTCCTGCATTGTCCACCTGGGATTGGTTTGTATCACGGTTGCAGAAACAGCCTGCCAACCATGGGATAAGAAATGCTTCACTAAATGGGTTTGTGTTTTTTCTTTTGAGAATATTGTGTTTGTGTTGAGCAAATCTCACTAATATAGTATTTCCTGTCTCTCCCACATATTGCATTCCACACTTTTTACAAGTTATCAGGTACACACAATTCTTGGAACGAGGGTTACCTGTACATTTGGATAGGAAGACATTTTTATTATAGGAGCTGCGCAACCATTTCAGGTGTTTGAAAAACTGCCCACCACCTCTGGATCTGGGTTGGATCACAGGTGGGATTTTAGCTTTAATTAAATGATCTCTCAGATTTTTGTTTCTCCTAAAAGCTCCAATGACTTCATATTCCCTTAACAATTGTGTTTCCAGTCAGCTTTTGAAAATTGTCCTTAATGACTTTGACCAATTTGGTTGAAGATGGAGAAAACGTGGTCACAAAGGGCAACAGAGGAAACCTGAATGGGTTTAGTTGTCAAAATGATTTGAAGCATTTTCTTAAAAAGAGCGACAGTACCCTCTGTTGGCCAAAGCGGAGAACAACGTTTTGGTGGCTACTTTGAAATCAGTCTCCTGAGTACAAATCCTGTGAAATCTTAACAGTTGGGATTTAATGAGTCCAGCAAAGGTATGTTTGGGGTGGAAACTGGTCTTAAACAAAAGAGCATGTGTATCGGTAGGTTTAAAAATACTTTGATGTCTAAAATGTGATTTGTTTGAAAGTTTGGGCCTTTATATGTAGTTGTGTCTAAGAAGTCAATCGAATTTTTGTTGATATTTGATTTTAATTTTATTGATGCATTATGACCGTTCAAGATGATTAGAAAATCCTTAAAATCTGCTTCTGAATATGGCCAGATTCCCCAAATATCATCCAAAAACCTCAGATATTGGATGGGCTTTTGGACATTTTTCCAAAGCTGAACTCTCCCATTGAGCCATAAAGATATTGGCATAGGCAGGGGCAAATTTCTTGCCCATTGCCGTTCCTTTTATTTGAAGAAAAAATTCTTTATTGAATTCAAAGTCGTTCCTGGTTAGATTTATTTCTAACAGCTGTAAGAGCTCTTTTTCTGGTCTTTTTTTGTCTGGAAACTTTCTAAATATGTTTCTAACTGCATCTATTCCCTCTTTGATATCAATATTCGTATAGAGACTGTCAATATCTAATGAAAATAGAAAAGAGTCTTCTGGAATCACAAGTTTTTTAACCCTCTCCACAAAGTCATAGGTGTCTTTAATGTAGCTGTCATGTTTTGTGGACAAAGGGTTCAAAAAATGATCTAAATATTCCGCTGTGAAGTAAGTTTCACTGTCACAGTCAGAAACTATCGGCCTGCCAGGGGGTATCTGAAATGGAACACTCCAACTGGCAGGATCTTTATGAATCTTTGGTAACATATAGAAAAGTCTCGCCCTGGGTACAGTTGAACCTAATAAATATCTTTTTTGTTTAATATTAATGAATTTCTTTATGTACAAGTTATTAATTATTTTCTCCACCATTGGGATAGTTTCCAAATAAATGGGTTTTTCCAATTTAGAATAGTAGGTTTTATCATTGAGTTGTCTGTATCCCTCCTGTAAATATTGATCCCTGTCAAATATGACAATCGCACTGCCCTTATCTGCTGGTTTTATAATTATTTCTTTATTGTTTTTTAGTTCCTGTAAAGCTGCAAGTTCTTCAGGAGTAAGATTGGATTTTACATGGATGGGATGAAAGTGATTTTGAAAAAAATCCTGATCAGCCTTGATAAGGGTAAGTAATTGTGGTGGAAGTTGGCCCACAGAGGGCGTCCAATCGGATTTTGGAGTAAAGGGCTGAGACTCTGAAGTGGATTTGTCTTTGTAATATAAAGCCAATTTCACCCTTCGGTGGTATTGTTGTATGTCAAATTTACATTGGAATTTTAACTCTTTACTGTAACCTGTAGTGGGGATAAAATTTAGACCCTTACTAAGTAAGGCACATTGTGCATCCAGCTGGAAGGTTTTGGAAAGATTAATGACACGTTTCCCCCCCTCCCGTATACACGGGCTTGTGGGGATGTCTAGTTTACATAATCACTCCAATGTTTAAGCATGTGCATTGCCGTATTTTTAGTCCAATGGACATGATCCCTTTCTGTGTCAAAATTATCCTGTGGCAGAGCAGGAATGTGGTTCTTCAAACCTGTGATGAAGTTGTTCAGGTGTTGCAGTATTCCCTGCTCCTTGGGGGGTAGCCCTAAAGAAAAGTTAATTACTGGAACGAAGATCTGTGCTTCTGGGAAGAGGTCTTGGGCCGTCTCCAAAGTTCTTTTCAGTTCGGCCACTGGTGTTCTCTTGTCCCTCTGTGACCTATTGCACAAACCAAAAGACAACACAAGTTTCTCAACCGTTACCTCAACGGTGGCTCTGTCCAGGGCGCTCTCAGCGTGGCACCATTTTGCTCCGGGAAGGCTGTCAATCTGGACACTTTTAGCTGCAAACGGTGGCATTCTGGCTACATTAGAATCTCCCACTATCACAGATTTCTGTTTAATGTGGAGATTCCAGCCCTGATGTTTTCTAGGTGTATTTGGATGTTTGTCGGTGTGCAGATTTGGACCTCTGGCGAGGAAGGTGATGTAGAAGGTTCTTCCTCCGTCGCCCACCTGCAGATGTGTTTGGACGCTAGATCTCAACCTAGAAATGTCAATGGGGTCAAGCTAACACGGTGAGTGGCCGCTGGATCCAGGGATCTCACTCTCACCTTGTAGTGGTCTCAAGCTAAATTCCCTGGTTCATCTCTAATTATCTGGTTCTTTCTATCCAGAGATGGATCAGATTGGGCTGTTCGTAAAAGGGCAGAAGGTGGAGATCGAAGAGAGGGAGAGGAGCCGACGGAGGTTGAAGATTCCTTGAAGGAGCTTCTGGCTCTCCGCCTGCATTTCCTTGTTGCTGTCCGTCGGTCGTGAACTTCTCACCTCTCTGTTCCAAAGGTTCCTGTTGGGTCTCCTGAGGATACTCAAGTTCTGACTCTGAACAGAAGCTGTCCCCACCGTCGTCTTCATTAAAGATGGCCGACCACTCTTTATTCAGTTGTGGTTCAGTCATCGTGGCAACCGTTTTGAGAGGTGTGCGTTGAGGAGGAGGTGGAGCATGAACTTCAGCTGTGACTGACCTCTGATTTGCGATGGGAATGCGTGCTCTCGATGGTCCTTCCAGGGGGGATGTAGTCATCGTCCTCCGTTGGTCAGAAAGATTCCTTTCAGTCAGTCCTCTGGTGTCAGACCCTCCTCTGGTTGAACCTCTGCTCCCTTGTGGTTCTCTGGTTGGCTCTGAGGTGGATGTTCTCCTGCTTAATAATGTGGAAGATTCACCTGTGATTTGTGTCTCCCGTTCTCCTGGTCCTCAGAGCAGGTTGTTGCGGTGCCTCATCTGTTGATCTCAAGTCCGCCATCTTAGCAACAATCACTGCTTGGGTTTGGTCCAGTGTCTCCTCAGTGAGTCTGCGACCAAAGTTTCTTCTTGCCCAAGATGCTGCAATTTCAAAGGGGGCGCCAGTCATCTGTGGATAACTGAGAGAGGATTTGGACTTCTTCTCCAAATTGAAATTATAATGATCTCGTAGAATAGTAACTGTAGTTTCTGTCCAGTTTTAGCATTTTCTTCAATCAAAGTCTGTGTGTCCTTGTTGGGCATTGCTGGTTTAACAAAAGTGGCTAAATTTTGAGCCATCTTTTCAAAGATGGAGGATAGTCTTTCTTTGAAACATTGTTAAGGTGATGGACAGACTTTATCAATTTATGGATGACACGAACCTTTTGTAGAAAATCTGTATCATCAGATTGAATCCGATCCGTCTGGGTTCTGTTCCGTTGTCTAGGAGACGGGTTGAAGTATCTTCTCCTCCTGTTTGGGTTTCGATCCTCTCCTTCATCTCGTCCCCTCATCCATCTGTCCTCTCTGGGTGGACGGGGGCGCGGATCTGGATATGTAGTTCTACCCGTTCGGTACCTCTGTTGTTCTCTGCGATCATTCTGCCTCCCAGCAAATCTGCCATATCTAGTGACCGTGGCGTAGCTCTGTCGTCTTTCACGGGAGGGGTAATAATTTCTGCGTGATCGCCACCTGTCTTCGTCCGGGTAGTCATTTCTGCGTATTTGTCTCCCTTCACGGGAGAAAAAGTCTCTTCTTCTGTATGTCTGTCGGTTTTCAGGGGAGGGGTACTCACTTCGGTAATATCTTTCCGGTCTGTCATCTTCATTTCTCCGGTCGGTTTGGCCAAACCGTACTCCCTGCGACCCTTCTCCGTTCCACTAGCATCCAGTCATCTTCATCATCAAAATGGGCGGCATGCTTTTCCTTTTTAGCTTAGCTTTAGCTATAACTTCACTATGACACGTGCTAAGTATAGCTAATTGGCTACATGCTAAGGTGAAAGAACGGAGTTTAAAGTGTTGCCCAAAAGCACTTTTAATTGTATTTCACAGCTACAAAAGCGTAGAAAAAGCCAAAATTACAGCGTTTGGTTTACAATGAAACCTTCGTCAGGCTGGCTTAAGTAAACAAATAAACAATAACTTACAACAAACTGCGTTCTCAATGCGTCAGGTGCAGTCCGAAAATGCACTGTCATAACAGCATTGTAACAATGTATTCAACAGTATCCGGTGCACTGAGCCAATAGAAAAGTCCTTTCTTGAAATTGGCGCTCCCCAAAGTAAGGAGCTTTGCCATTGGTCGCACTAGTCCAGTGCTGCGTTCAGAGACATTTAAAGTTTAAATCAGGTTACAGTAATGATATACAAATAACAGAATAAACATTTTTTCCTTTACAAACAAAATAGCATTTCTTCAGAAAATATTTACATGAACACTGGAAACCGTGTTATTTCTTTATTATAAACATTCCTCTTCAGTGGTTTCCTCCTCATCCTGGAAGTGGATCCGTATCCTGTAAAAATGACCCTCTTCTACCTGTTTTTAGATTTATATTAATTATGAGAGAATAGGAATCTAGGGGGCAGATGGAGGCACGGGCTGGTTAGGGGAAACAAGATTATTAAATTCTGTCGGCGGGCAGAATTTATAATGCACAGAGCCATCATTGTTTCTGCCCACCAAGAACCCACTCCCACTGTTTATTATATTAAAAAAATATATTTAACATTAGGGGTCAAAAGAGTTAGGGTCAAATAACTAGGTTAGGTTTAGGCATTGGTCCACAAAGGTTAGGTTTAGGATAAAAAAATAAGGGAAAGGGGATAAATAATGAATATAATAATAATAATAGTGTTATAACATGACAATATCCGAGAAAGTGTGAAATAGTATGTGGGAGGATTTGGAACTGGTAATCAGAGATGTTAATTAATTAAATTTTTCGTTAAGGCCTTTGGGATGTCTGGTTTCCAATTTGGAAATCCAAATCCTCTCGGCTCTCCGGCGTTCCTGCATTGTCC
Source organism: Gambusia affinis (assembly GCF_019740435.1). NCBI lineage: Eukaryota > Metazoa > Chordata > Actinopteri > Cyprinodontiformes > Poeciliidae > Gambusia > Gambusia affinis. The sequence continues at coordinate 73,795 of NC_057872.1, read as the reverse complement.
ACCTGGGATTGGTTTGTATCACGGTTGCAGAAACAGCCTGCCAACCATGGGATAAGAAATGCTTCACTAAATGGGTTTGTGTTTTTTCTTTTGAGAATATTGTGTTTGTGTTGAGCAAATCTCACTAATATAGTATTTCCTGTCTCTCCCACATATTGCATTCCACACTTTTTACAAGTTATCAGGTACACACAATTCTTGGAACGAGGGTTACCTGTACATTTGGATAGGAAGACATTTTTATTATAGGAGCTGCATAACCATTTCAGGTGTTTGAAAAACTGCCCACCACCTCTGGATCTGGGTTGGATCACAGGTGGGATTTTAGCTTTAATTAAATGATCTCTCAGATTTTTGTTTCTCCTAAAAGCTCCAATGACTTCATATTCCCTTAACAATTGTGTTTCCGAGTCAGCTTTTGAAAATTGTCCTTAATGACTTTGACCAATTTGGTTGAAGATGGAGAAACGTGGTCACAAAGGGCAACAGAGGGGAAACCTGAATGGGTTTAGTTGTCAAAAATGATTTGAAGCATTTTCTTAAAAAAGAGCGACAGTACCCTCTGTTGGCCAAAGCGGAGAACAACGTTTTGGTGGCTACTTTGAAATCAGTCTCCTGAGTACAAATCCTGTGAAATCTTAACAGTTGGGATTTAATGAGTCCAGCAAAGGTATGTTTGGGGTGGAAACTGGTCTTAAACAAAAGAGCATGTGTATCGGTAGGTTTAAAAAATACTTTGATGTCTAAAATGTGATTTGTTTGAAAGTTTGGGCCTTTATATGTAGTTGTGTCTAAGAAGTCAATCGAATTTTTGTTGATATTTGATTTTAATTTTATTGATGCATTATGACCGTTCAAGATGATTAGAAAATCCTTAAAATCTGCTTCTGAATATGGCCAGATTCCCCAAATATCATCCAAAAACCTCAGATATTGGATGGGCTTTTTTGGACATTTTTCCAAAGCTGAACTCTCCCATTGAGCCATAAAGATATTGGCATAGGCAGGGGCAAATTTCTTGCCCATTGCCGTTCCTTTTATTTGAAGAAAAAATTCTTTATTGAATTCAAAGTCGTTCCTGGTTAGATTTATTTCTAACAGCTGTAAGAGCTCTTTTTCTGGTCTTTTTTTGTCTGGAAACTTTCTAAATATGTTTCTAACTGCATCTATTCCCTCTTTGATATCAATATTCGTATAGAGACTGTCAATATCTAATGAAAATAGAAAAGAGTCTTCTGGAATCACAAGTTTTTTAACCCTCTCCACAAAGTCATAGGTGTCTTTAATGTAGCTGTCATGTTTTGTGGACAAAGGGTTCAAAAAATGATCTAAATATTCCGCTGTGAAGTAAGTTTCACTGTCACAGTCAGAAACTATCGGCCTGCCAGGGGGTATCTGAAATGGAACACTCCAACTGGCAGGATCTTTATGAATCTTTGGTAACATATAGAAAAGTCTCGCCCTGGGTACAGTTGAACCTAATAAATATCTTTTTTGTTTAATATTAATGAATTTCTTTATGTACAAGTTATTAATTATTTTCTCCACCATTGGGATAGTTTCCAAATAAATGGGTTTTTCCAATTTAGAATAGTAGGTTTTATCATTGAGTTGTCTGTATCCCTCCTGTAAATATTGATCCCTGTCAAATATGACAATCGCACTGCCCTTATCTGCTGGTTTTATAATTATTTCTTTATTGTTTTTTAGTTCCTGTAAAGCTGCAAGTTCTTCAGGAGTAAGATTGGATTTTACATGGATGGGATGAAAGTGATTTTGAAAAAAATCCTGATCAGCCTTGATAAGGGTAAGTAATTGTGGTGGAAGTTGGCCCACAGAGGCGTCCAATCGGATTTTGGAGTAAAGGGCTGAGACTCTGAAGTGGATTTGTCTTTGTAATATAAAGCCAATTTCACCCTTCGGTGGTATTGTTGTATGTCAAATTTACATTGGAATTTTAACTCTTTACTGTAACCTGTAGTGGGGATAAAATTTAGACCCTTACTAAGTAAGGCACATTGTGCATCCGAAAGCTGGAAGGTTTTGGAAAGATTAATGACACTTTTCACCCCCTCCCGTATACACGGGCTTGTGGGGATGTCTAGTTTACATAATCACTCCAATGTTTAAGCATGTGCATTGCCGTATTTTTAGTCCAATGGACATGATCCCTTTCTGTGTCAAAATTATCCTGTGGCAGAGCAGGAATGTGGTTCTTCAAACCTGTGATGAAGTTGTTCAGGTGTTGCAGTATTCCCTGCTCCTTGGGGGGTAGCCCTAAAGAAAAGTTAATTACTGGAACGAAGATCTGTGCTTCTGGGAAGAGGTCTTGGGCTCCAGAGTTCTTTTCAGTTCGGCCACTGGTGTTCTCTTGTCCCTCTGTGACCTATTGCACAAACCAAAGACAACACAAGTTTCTCAACCGTTACCTCAACGGTGGCTCTGTCCAGGGCGCTCTCAGCGTGGCACCATTTTGCTCCGGGAAGGCTGTCAATCTGGACACTTTTAGCTGCAAACGGTGGCATTCTGGCTACATTAGAATCTCCCACTATCACAGATTTCTGTTTAATGTGGAGATTCCAGCCCTGATGTTTTCTAGGTGTATTTGGATGTTTCCGGTGTGCAGATTTGGACCTCTGGCGAGGAAGGTGATGTAGAAGGTTCTTCCTCCGTCGCCTCCACCTGCAGATGTGTTTGGACGCTAGATCTCAACCTAGAAATGTCAATGGGGTCAAGCTAACACGGTGAGTGGCCGCTGGATCCAGGGATCTCTCACTCTCACCTTGTAGTGGTCTCAAGCTAAATTCCCCTGGTTCATCTCTAATTATCTGGTTCTTTCTATCCAGAGATGGATCAGATTGGGCTGTTCGTAAAAGGGCAGAAGGTGGAGATCGAAGAGAGGAGAGGAGCCGACGGAGGTTGAAGATTCCTTGAAGGAGCTTCTGGCTCTCCGCCTGCATTTCCTTGTTGCTGTCCGGTCGGTCGTGAACTTCTCACCTCTCTCTGTTCCAAAGGTTCCTGTTGGGTCTCCTGAGGATACTCAAGTTCTGACTCTGAACAGAAGCTGTCCCCACCGTTCTTCATTAAAGATGGCCGACCACTCTTTATTCAGTTGTGGTTCAGTCATCGTGGCAACCGTTTTGAGAGGTGTGCGTTGAGGAGGAGGTGGAGCATGAACTTCAGCTGTGACTGACCTCTGATTTTGCGATGGGAATGCGTGCTCTCGATGGTCCTTCCAGGGGGATGTAGTCATCGCCTCCTCCGTTGGTCAGAAAGATTCCTTTCAGTCAGTCCTCTGGTGTCAGACCCTCCTCTGGTTGAACCTCTGCTCCCTTGTGGTTCTCTGGTTGGCTCTGAGGTGGATGTTCTCCTGCTTAATAATGTGGAAGATTCACCTGTGATTTGTGTCTCCGCTCGTCTGGTCCTCAGAGCAGGTTGTTGCGGTGCCTCATCTGTTGATCTCAAGTCCGCCATCTTAGCAACAATCACTGCTTGGGTTTGGTCCAGTGTCTCCTCAGTGAGTCTGCGACCAAAGTTTCTTCTTGCCCAAGATGCTGCAATTTCAAAGGGCGCCAGTCATCTGTGGATAACTGAGAGAGGATTTGGACTTCCTTCTCCAAATTGAAATTATAATGATCTCGTAGAATAGTAACTGTAGTTTCTGTCCAGTTTTTAGCATTTTCTTCAATCAAAGTCTGTGTGTCCTTGTTGGGCATTGCTGGTTTAACAAAAGTGGCTAAATTTTGAGCCATCTTTTTCAAAGATGGAGGATAGTCTTTCTTTGAAACATTGTTAAGGTGATGGACAGACTTTATCAATTTATGGATGACACGAACCTTTTGTAGAAAATCTGTATCATCAGATTGAATCCGATCCGTCTGGGTTCTGTTCCGTTGTCTAGAGAGGCGGGTTGAAGTATCTTCTCCTCCTGTTTGGGTTTCGATCCTCTCCTTCATCTCGTCCCTCATCCATCTGTCCTCTCTGGGTGGACGGCGCGGATCTGGATATGTAGTTCTACCGTTCGGTACCTCTGTTGTTCTCTCACGATCATTCTGCCTCCCAGCAAATCTGCCATATCTAGTGACCGTAGCGTAGCTCTGTCGTCTTTCACGGGAGGGGTAATAATTTCTGCGTGATCGCCACCTGTCTTCGTCCGGGTAGTCATTTCTGCGTATTTGTCTCCCTTCACGGGAGAAAAAGTCTCTTCTTCTGTATGTCTGTCGGTTTTCAGGGGAGGGGTACTCACTTCGGTAATATCTTTCCGGTCTGTCATCTTCATTTCTCCGGTCCCGGTTTGGCCAACCGTACTCCCTGCGACCCCTTCTCCGTTCCACTAGCATCCAGTCATCTTCATCATCAAAATGGGCCGGCATGCTTTTTCCTTTTTTAGCTTAGCTTTAGCTATAACTTCACTATGACACGTGCTAAGTATAGCTAATTGGCTACATGCTAAGGTGAAAGAACGGAGTTTAAAGTGTTGCCCAAAAAGCACTTTTAATTGTATTTCACAGCTACAAAAAGCGTAGAAAAAGCCAAAATTGCAACGTTTCGGTTTACAATGAAACCTTCGTCAGGCTGGCTTAAGTAAACAAATAAACAATAACTTACAACAAACTGCGTTCTCAATGCGTCAGGTGCAGTCCGAAAATGCACTGTCATAACAGCATTGTAACAATGTATTCAACAGTATCCGGTGCACTGAGCCAATAGAAAAAGTCCTTTCTTGAAATTGGCCGCTCCCCAAAGTAAGGAGCTTTGCCATTGGTCGCACTAGTCCAGTGCTGCGTTCAGAGACATTTAAAGTTTAAATCAGGTTACAGTAATGATATACAAATAACAGAATAAACATTTTTTCCTTTACAAACAAAATAGCATTTCTTCAGAAAATATTTACATGAACACTGGAAACCGTGTTATTTCTTTATTATAAACATTCCTCTTCAGTGGTTTCCTCCTCATCCTGGAAGTGGATCCGTATCCTGTAAAAATGACCCTCTTCTACCTGTTTTTAGATTTATATTAATTATGAGAGAATAGGAATCTAGGGGGCAGATGGAGGCACGGGCTGGTTAGGGGAAACAAGATTATTAAATTCTGTCGGCTGCAGAATTTATGGTGCACAGGCCATCATTGTTTCTGCCCACCAAGAACCCACTCCCACTGTTTATTATATTAAAAAAATATATTTAACATTAGGGGTCAAAAGAGTTAGGGTCAAATAACTAGGTTAGGTTTAGGCATTGGTCCACAAAGGTTAGGTTTAGGATAAAAAATAAGGAAAGGGATAAATAATGAATATAATAATAATAATAGTGTTATAACATGACAATATCCGAGAAAGTGTGAAATAGTATGTGGGAGGATTTGGAACTGGTAATCAGAGATGTTAATTAATTAAATTTTTCGTTAAGGCCTTTGGGATGTCTGGTTTCCAATTTGGAAATCCAAATCCTCTCGGCTCTCCGGCGTTCCTGCATTGTCCACCTGGGATTGGTTTGTATCACGGTTGCAGAAACAGCCTGCCAACCATGGGATAAGAAATGCTTCACTAAATGGGTTTGTGTTTTTTTCTTTTTGAGAATATTGTGTTTGTGTTGAGCAAATCTCACTAATATAGTATTTCCTGTCTCTCCCACATATTGCATTCCACACTTTTTACAAGTTATCAGGTACACACAATTCTTGGAACGAGGGTTACCTGTACATTTGGATAGGAAGACATTTTTATTATAGGAGCTGCAACCATTTCAGGTGTTTGAAAAACTGCCCACCACCTCTGGATCTGGGTTGGATCACAGGTGGGATTTTAGCTTTAATTAAATGATCTCTCAGATTTTTGTTTCTCCTAAAAGCTCCAATGACTTCATATTCCCTTAACAATTGTGTTTCCCGAGTCAGCTTTTGAAAATTGTCCTTAATGACTTTGACCAATTTGGTTGAAGATGGAAAACGTGGTCACAAAGGGCAACAGAGGAAACCTGAATGGGTTTAGTTGTCAAAATGATTTGAAGAATTTTCTTAAAAAAGAGCGACAGTACCCTCTGTTGGCCAAAGCGGAGAACAACGTTTTGGTGGCTACTTTGAAATCAGTCTCCTGAGTACAAATCCTGTGAAATCTTAACAGTTGGGATTTAATGAGTCCAGCAAAGGTATGTTTGGGGTGGAAACTGGTCTTAAACAAAAGAGCATGTGTATCGGTAGGTTTAAAAATACTTTGATGTCTAAAATGTGATTTGTTTGAAAGTTTGGGCCTTATATGTAGTTGTGTCTAAGAAGTCAATCGAATTTTTTGTTGATATTTGATTTTAATTTTATTGATGCATTATGACCGCGTTCAAGATGATTAGAAAATCCTTAAAATCTGCTTCTGAATATGGCCAGATTCCCCAAATATCATCCAAAAACCTCAGATATTGGATGGGCTTTTTGGACATTTTTCCAAAGCTGAACTCTCCCATTGAGCCATAAAGATATTGGCATAGGCAGGGGCAAATTTCTTGCCCATTGCCGTTCCTTTTATTTGAAGAAAAATTCTTTATTGAATTCAAAGTCGTTCTGGTTAGATTTATTTCTAACAGCTGTAAGAGCTCTTTTTCTGGTCTTTTTTTGTCTGGAAACTTTCTAAATATGTTTCTAACTGCATCTATTCCCTCTTTGATATCAATATTTGTATAGAGACTGTCAATATCTAATGAAAATAGAAAAGAGTCTTCTGGAATCACAAGTTTTTTAACCCTCTCCACAAAGTCATAGGTGTCTTTAATGTAGATGTCATGTTTTGTGGACAAAGGGTTCAAAAATGATCTAAATATTCGCTGTGAAGTAAGTTTCACTGTCACAGTCAGAAACTATCGGCCTGCCAGGGGTATCTGAAATGGAACACTCCAACTGGCAGGATCTTTATGAATCTTTGGTAACATATAGAAAAGTCTCGCCCTGGGTACAGTTGAACCTAATAAATATCTTTTTGTTTAATATTAATGAATTTCTTTATGTACAAGTTATTAATTATTTTCTCCACCATTGGGATAGTTTCCAAATAAATGGGTTTTTCCAATTTAGAATAGTAGGTTTTATCATTGAGTTGTCTGTATCCCTCCTGTAAATATTGATCCCTGTCAAATATGACAATCGCACTGCCCTTATCTGCTGGTTTTATAATTATTTCTTTATTGTTTTTTAGTTCCTGTAAAGCTGCAAGTTCTTCAGGAGTAAGATTGGATTTTACATGGATGGGATGAAAGTGATTTTGAAAAAAATCCTGATCAGCCTTGATAAGGGTAAGTAATTGTGGTGGAAGTTGGCCCACAGAGGGCGTCAATCGGATTTTGGAGTAAAGGGCTGAGACTCTGAAGTGGATTTGTCTTTGTAATATAAAGCCAATTTCACCCTTCGTGGTATTGTTGTATGTCAAATTTACATTGAATTTTAACTCTTTACTGTAACCTGTAGTGGGGATAAAATTTAGACCCTTACTAAGTAAGGCACATTGTGCATCCGAAAGCTGGAAGGTTTTGGAAAGATTAATGACACTTTTCACCCCCTCCCGTATACACGGGCTTGTGGGGATGTCTAGTTTACATAATCACTCCAATGTTTAAGCATGTGCATTGTCAGTATTTTTAGTCCAATGGACATGATCCCTTTCTGTGTCAAAATTATCCTGTGGCAGAGCAGGAATGTGGTTCTTCAAACCTGTGATGAAGTTGTTCAGGTGTTGCAGTATTCCCTGCTCCTTGGGGGGTAGCCCTAAAGAAAAGTTAATTACTGGAACGAAGATCTGTGCTTCTGGGAAGAGGTCTTGGGCCGTCTCCAGAGTTCTTTTCAGTTCGCCACTGGTGTTCTCTTGTCCCTCTGTGACCTATTGCACAAACCAAAAGACAACACAAGTTTCTCAACCGTTACCTCAACGGTGGCTCTGTCCAGGGCGCTCTCAGCGTGGCACCATTTTGCTCCGGGAAGGCTGTCAATCTGGACACTTTTAGCTGCAAACGGTGGCATTCTGGCTACATTAGAATCTCCCACTATCACAGATTTCTGTTTAATGTGGAGATTCCAGCCCTGATGTTTTCTAGGTGTATTTGGATGTTTATGGTGTGCAGATTTGGACCTCTGGCGAGGAAGGTGATGTAGAAGGTTCTTCCTCCGTCGCCTCCACCTGCAGATGTGTTTGGGACGCTAGATCTCAACCTAGAAATGTCAATGGGGGTCAAGCTAACACGGTGAGTGGCCGCTGGATCCAGGGATCTCTCACTCTCACCTTGTAGTGGTCTCAAGCTAAATTCCCCTGGTTCATCTCTAATTATCTGGTTCTTTCTATCCAGAGATGGATCAGATTGGGCTGTTCGTAAAAGGGCAGAAGGTGGAGATCGAAGAGAGGGAGAGGAGCCGACGGAGGTTGAAGATTCCTTGAAGGAGCTTCTGGCTCTCGCCTGCATTTCCTTGTTGCTGTCCGGTCGTCGTGAACTTCTCACCTCTCTCTGTTCCAAAGGTTCCTGTTGGGTCTCCTGAGGATACTCAAGTTCTGACTCTGAACAGAAGCTGTCCCCACCGTCGTCTTCATTAAAGATGGCCGACCACTCTTTATTCAGTTGTGGTTCAGTCATCGTGGCAACGTTTTGAGAGGTGTGCGTTGAGGAGGAGGTGGAGCATGAACTTCAGCTGTGACTGACCTCTGATTTTGCGATGGGAATGCGTGCTCTCGATGGTCCTTCCAGGGGGGATGTAGTCATCGTCCTCCGTTGGTCAGAAAGATTCCTTTCAGTCAGTCCTCTGGTGTCAGACCCTCCTCTGGTTGAACCTCTGCTCCCTTGTGGTTCTCTGGTTGGCTCTGAGGTGGATGTTCTCCTGCTTAATAATGTGGAAGATTCACCTGTGATTTGTGTCTCCCGTTCTCGTCTGGTCCTCAGAGCAGGTTGTTGCGGTGCCTCATCTGTTGATCTCAAGTCCGCCATCTTAGCAACAATCACTGCTTGGGTTTGGTCCAGTGTCTCCTCAGTGAGTCTGCGACCAAAGTTTCTTCTTGCCCAAGATGCTGCAATTTCAAAGGGGGCCAGTCATCTGTGGATAACTGAGAGAGGATTTGGACTTCCTTCTCCAAATTGAAATTATAATGATCTCGTAGAATAGTAACTGTAGTTTCTGTCCAGTTTTAGCATTTTCTTCAATCAAAGTCTGTGTGTCCTTGTTGGGCATTGCTGGTTTAACAAAAGTGGCTAAATTTTGAGCCATCTTTTTCAAAGATGGAGGATAGTCTTTCTTTGAAACATTGTTAAGGTGATGGACAGACTTTATCAATTTATGGATGACACGAACCTTTTGTAGAAAATCTGTATCATCAGATTGAATCCGATCCGTCTGGGTTCTGTTCCGTTGTCTAGGACGGGTTGAAGTATCTTCTCCTCCTGTTTGGGTTTCGATCCTCTCCTTCATCTCGTCCCCTCATCCATCTGTCCTCTCTGGGTGGGCCAGGCGCGGATCTGGATATGTAGTTCTACCCGTTCGGGTACCTCTGTTGTTCTCTCGATCATTCTGCCTCCCAGCAAATCTGCCATATCTAGTGACCGTAGCGTAGCTCTGTCGTCTTTCACGGGAGGGGTAATAATTTCTGCGTGATCGCCACCTGTCTTCGTCCGGGTAGTCATTTCTGCGTATTTGTCTCCCTTCACGGGAGAAAAAGTCTCTTCTTCTGTATGTCTGTCGGTTTTCAGGGGAGGGGTACTCACTTCGGTAATATCTTTCCGGTCTGTCATCTTCATTTCTCCGGTCCCGGTTTGGCCAACCGTACTCTCGACCCTTCTCCGCTCCACTAGCATCCAGTCATCTTCATCATCAAAATGGGCCGGCATGCTTTTTCCTTTTTTAGCTTAGCTTTAGCTATAACTTCACTATGACACGTGCTAAGTATAGCTAATTGGCTACATGCTAAGGTGAAAGAACGGAGTTTAAAGTGTTGCCCAAAAAGCACTTTTAATTGTATTTCACAGCTACAAAAGCGTAGAAAAGCCAAAATTGCAACGCGTTTGGTTTACAATGAAACCTTCGTCAGGCTGGCTTAAGTAAACAAATAAACAATAACTTACAACAAACTCGTTCTCAATGCGTCAGGTGCAGTCCGAAAATGCACTGTCATAACAGCATTGTAACAATGTATTCAACAGTATCCGTGCACTGAGCCAATAGAAAAAGTCCTTTCTTGAAATTGGCGCTCCCCAAAAGTAAGGAGCTTTGCCATTGGTCGCACTAGTCCAGTGCTGCGTTCAGAGACATTTAAAGTTTAAATCAGGTTACAGTAATGATATACAAATAACAGAATAAACATTTTTTCCTTTACAAACAAAATAGCATTTCTTCAGAAAATATTTACATGAACACTGGAAACCGTGTTATTTCTTTATTATAAACATTCCTCTTCAGTGGTTTCCTCCTCATCCTGGAAGTGGATCCGTATCCTGTAAAAATGACCCTCTTCTACCTGTTTTTAGATTTATATTAATTATGAGAGAATAGGAATCTAGGGGGCAGATGGAGGCACGGGCTGGTTAGGGGAAACAAGATTATTAAATTCTCTGTCGCCAAGGCTTTCAGAATTTATGGTGCACAGGCCATCATTGTTTCTGCCCACCAAGAACCCACTCCCACTGTTTATTATATTAAAAAAATATATTTAACATTAGGGGTCAAAAGAGTTAGGGTCAAATAACTAGGTTAGGTTTAGGCATTGGTCCACAAAGGTTAGGTTTAGGATAAAAAATAAGGAAAGGGATAAATAATGAATATAATAATAATAATAGTGTTATAACATGACAATATCCGAAAGTGTGAAATAGTATGTGGGAGGATTTGGAACTGGTAATCAGAGATGTTAATTAATTAAATTTTTCGTTAAGGCCTTTGGGATGTCTGGTTTCCAATTTGGAAATCCAAATCCTCTCGGCTCTCCGACGTTCCTGCATTGTCCACCTGGGATTGGTTTGTATCACGGTTGCAGAAACAGCCTGCCAACCATGGGATAAGAAATGCTTCACTAAATGGGTTTGTGTTTTTTCTTTTGAGAATATTGTGTTTGTGTTGAGCAAATCTCACTAATATAGTATTTCCTGTCTCTCCCACATATTGCATTCCACACTTTTTACAAGTTATCAGGTACACACAATTCTTGGAACGAGGGTTACCTGTACATTTGGATAGGAAGACATTTTTATTATAGGAGCTGCAACCATTTCAGGTGTTTGAAAAACTGCCCACCACCTCTGGATCTGGGTTGGATCACAGGTGGGATTTTAGCTTTAATTAAATGATCTCTCAGATTTTTGTTTCTCCTAAAAGCTCCAATGACTTCATATTCCCTTAACAATTGTGTTTCCCGAGTCAGCTTTTGAAAATTGTCCTTAATGACTTTGACCAATTTGGTTGAAGATGGAAAACGTGGTCACAAAGGGCAACAGAGGAAACCTGAATGGGTTTAGTTGTCAAAATGATTTGAAGCATTTTCTTAAAAAAGCGACAGTACCCTCTGTTGGCCAAAGCGGAGAACAACGTTTTGGTGGCTACTTTGAAATCAGTCTCCTGAGTACAAATCCTGTGAAATCTTAACAGTTGGGATTTAATGAGTCCAGCAAAGGTATGTTTGGGGTGGAAACTGGTCTTAAACAAAAGAGCATGTGTATCGGTAGGTTTAAAAATACTTTGATGTCTAAAATGTGATTTGTTTGAAAGTTTGGGCCTTTATATGTAGTTGTGTCTAAGAAGTCAATCGAATTTTTGTTGATATTTGATTTTAATTTTATTGATGCATTATGACCGTTCAAGATGATTAGAAAATCCTTAAAATATGCTTCTGAATATGGCCAGATTCCCAAATATCATCCAAAAACCTCAGATATTGGATGGGCTTTTTGGACATTTTTCCAAAGCTGAACTCTCCCATTGAGCCATAAAGATATTGGCATAGGCAGGGCAAATTTCTTGCCCATTGCCGTTCCTTTTATTTGAAGAAAAATTCTTTATTGAATTCAAAGTCGTTCCTGGTTAGATTTATTTCTAACAGCTGTAAGAGCTCTTTTTCTGGTCTTTTTTGTCTGGAAACTTTCTAAATATGTTTCTAACTGCATCTATTCCTCTTTGATATCAATATTTGTATAGAGACTGTCAATATCTAATGAAAATAGAAAAGAGTCTTCTGGAATCACAAGTTTTTTAACCCTCTCCACAAAGTCATAGGTGTCTTTAATGTAGCTGTCATGTTTTGTGGACAAAGGGTTCAAAAAATGATCTAAATATTCCGCTGTGAAGTAAGTTTCACTGTCACAGTCAGAAACTATCGGCCTGCCAGGGGGTATCTGAAATGGAACACTCCAACTGGCAGGATCTTTATGAATCTTTGGTAACATATAGAAAAGTCTCGCCCTGGGTACAGTTGAACCTAATAAATATCTTTTTGTTTAATATTAATGAATTTCTTTATGTACAAGTTATTAATTATTTTCTCCACCATTGGGATAGTTTCCAAATAAATGGGTTTTTCCAATTTAGAATAGTAGGTTTTATCATTGAGTTGTCTGTATCCCTCCTGTAAATATTGATCCCTGTCAAATATGACAATCGCACTGCCCTTATCTGCTGGTTTTATAATTATTTCTTTATTGTTTTTAGTTCCTGTAAAGCTGCAAGTTCTTCAGGAGTAAGATTGGATTTTACATGGATGGGATGAAAGTGATTTTGAAAAAAATCCTGATCAGCCTTGATAAGGGTAAGTAATTGTGGTGGAAGTTGGCCCACAGAGGGCGTCCAATCGGATTTTGGAGTAAAGGGCTGAGACTCTGAAGTGGATTTGTCTTTGTAATATAAAGCCAATTTCACCCTTCTGGTATTGTTGTATGTCAAATTTACATTGGAATTTTAACTCTTTACTGTAACCTGTAGTGGGGATAAAATTTAGACCCTTACTAAGTAAGGCACATTGTGCATCCGAAGCTGGAAGGTTTTGGAAAGATTAATGACACTTTTCACCCCTCCCGTATACGGGCTTGTGGGGATGTCTAGTTTACATAATCACTCCAATGTTTAAGCATGTGCATTGCCGTATTTTTAGTCCAATGGACATGATCCCTTTCTGTGTCAAAATTATCCTGTGGCAGAGCAGGAATGTGGTTCTTCAAACCTGTGATGAAGTTGTTCAGGTGTTGCAGTATTCCCTGCTCCTTGGGGGTAGCCCTAAAGAAAAGTTAATTACTGGAGCAGATCTGTGCTTCTGGGAAGAGGTCTTGGGCCGTCTCCAGAGTTCTTTTCAGTTCGCCACTGGTGTTCTCTTGTCCCTCTGTGACCTATTGCACAAACCAAAAGACAACACAAGTTTCTCAACCGTTACCTCAACGGTGGCTCTGTCCAGGGCGCTCTCAGCGTGGCACCATTTTGCTCGGGAAGGCTGTCAATCTGGACACTTTTAGCTGCAAAGCGGTGGCATTCTGGCTACATTAGAATCTCCCACTATCACAGATTTCTGTTTAATGTGGAGATTCCAGCCCTGATGTTTTCTAGGTGTATTTGGATGTTTACGGTGTGCAGATTTGGACCTCTGGCGAGGAAGGTGATGTAGAAGGTTCTTCCTCCGTCGCCTCCACCTGCAGATGTGTTTGGACGCTAGATCTCAACCTAGAAATGTCAATGGGGGTCAAGCTAACACGGTGAGTGGCCGCTGGATCCAGGGATCTCTCACTCTCACCTTGTAGTGGTCTCAAGCTAAATTCCCCTGGTTCATCTCTAATTATCTGGTTCTTTCTATCCAGAGATGGATCAGATTGGGCTGTTCGTAAAAGGGCAGAAGGTGGAGATCGAAGAGAGGGAGAGGGAGCCGACGGAGGTTGAAGATTCCTTGAAGGAGCTTCTGGCTCTCCGCCTGCATTTCCTTGTTGCTGTCCGTCGGTCGTGAACTTCTCTCTCTCTGTTCCAAAGGTTCCTGTTGGGTCTCCTGAGGATACTCAAGTTCTGACTCTGAACAGAAGCTGTCCCCACCGTCGTCTTCATTAAAGATGGCCGACCACTCTTTATTCAGTTGTGGTTCAGTCATCGTGGCAACCGCTTTGAGAGGTGTGCGTTGAGGAGGAGGTGGAGCATGAACTTCAGCTGTGACTGACCTCTGATTTGCGATGGGAATGCGTGCTCTCGATGGTCCTTCCAGGGGGGATGTAGTCATCGTCCTCCGTTGGTCAGAAAGATTCCTTTCAGTCAGTCCTCTGGTGTCAGACCCTCCTCTGGTTGAACCTCTGCTCCCTTGTGGTTCTCTGGTTGGCTCTGAGGTGGATGTTCTCCTGCTTAATAATGTGGAAGATTCACCTGTGATTTGTGTCTCCCGTTCTCGTCTGGTCCTCAGAGCAGGTTGTTGCGTGCCTCATCTGTTGATCTCAAGTCCGCCATCTTAGCAACAATCACTGCTTGGGTTTGGTCCAGTGTCTCCTCAGTGAGTCTGCGACCAAAGTTTCTTCTTGCCCAAGATGCTGCAATTTCAAAGGCGCCAGTCATCTGTGGATAACTGAGAGAGGATTTGGACTTCCTTCTCCAAATTGAAATTATAATGATCTCGTAGAATAGTAACTGTAGTTTCTGTCCAGTTTTAGCATTTTCTTCAATCAAAGTCTGTGTGTCCTTGTTGGGCATTGCTGGTTTAACAAAAGTGGCTAAATTTTGAGCCATCTTTTTCAAAGATGGAGGATAGTCTTTCTTTGAAACATTGTTAAGGTGATGGACAGACTTTATCAATTTATGGATGACACGAACCTTTTGTAGAAAATCTGTATCATCAGATTGAATCCGATCCGTCTGGGTTCTGTTCCGTTGTCTAGACGGGTTGAAGTATCTTCTCCTCCTGTTTGGGTTTCGATCCTCTCCTTCATCTCGTCCCCTCATCCATCTGTCCTCTCTGGGTGGGCCGGCGCGGATCTGGATATGTAGTTCTACCCGTTCGGTACCTCTGTTGTTCTCTATCATTCTGCCTCCCAGCAAATCTGCCATATCTAGTGACCGTGGCGTAGCTCTGTCGTCTTTCACGGGAGGGGTAAAAAAATCTGCGTGATCGCCACCTGTCATCGTCCGGGTAGTCATTTCTGCGTATTTGTCTCCCTTCACGGGAGAAAAAGTCTCTTCTTCTGTATGTCTGTCGGTTTTCAGGGGAGGGGTACTCACTTCGGTAATATCTTTCCGGTCTGTCATCTTCATTTCTCCGGTCCCGGTTTGGCCAACCGTACTCCCTGCGACCCCTTCTCCGTTCCACTAGCATCCAGTCATCTTCATCATCAAAATGGGCCGGCATGCTTTTTCCTTTTTTAGCTTAGCTTTAGCTATAACTTCACTATGACACGTGCTAAGTATAGCTAATTGGCTACATGCTAAGGTGAAAGAACGGAGTTTAAAGTGTTGCCCAAAAAGCACTTTTAATTGTATTTCACAGCTACAAAAGCGTAGAAAAGCCAAAATTGCAACGTTTCGTTTACAATGAAACCTTCGTCAGGCTGGCTTAAGTAAACAAATAAACAATAACTTACAACAAACTGCGTTCTCAATGCGTCAGGTGCAGTCCGAAAATGCACTGTCATAACAGCATTGTAACAATGTATTCAACAGTATCCGGTGCACTGAGCCAATAGAAAAAGTCCTTTCTTGAAATTGGCCGCTCCCCAAAGTAAGGAGCTTTGCCATTGGTCGCACTAGTCCAGTGCTGCGTTCAGAGACATTTAAAGTTTAAATCAGGTTACAGTAATGATATACAAATAACAGAATAAACATTTTTCCTTTACAAACAAAATAGCATTTCTTCAGAAAATATTTACATGAACACTGGAAACCGTGTTATTTCTTTATTATAAACATTCCTCTTCAGTGGTTTCCTCCTCATCCTGGAAGTGGATCCGTATCCTGTAAAAATGACCCTCTTCTACCTGTTTTTAGATTTATATTAATTATGAGAGAATAGGAATCTAGGGGCAGATGGAGGCACGGGCTGGTTAGGGAAACAAGATTATTAAATTCTGTCGCCGAAAGCGCAGAATTTATGGTGAGCCATCATTGTTTCTGCCCACAAGAACCCACTCCCACTGTTTATTATATTAAAAAATATATTTAACATTAGGGGTCAAAAGAGTTAGGGTCAAATAACTAGGTTAGGTTTAGGCATTGGTCCACAAAGGTTAGGTTTAGGATAAAAAATAAGGAAAGGGGATAAATAATGAATATAATAATAATAATAGTGTTATAACATGACAATATCCGAGAAAGTGTGAAATAGTATGTGGGAGGATTTGGAACTGGTAATCAGAGATGTTAATTAATTAAATTTTTCGTTAAGGCCTTTGGGATGTCTGGTTTCCAATTTGGAAATCCAAATCCTCTCGGCTCTCCGACGTTCCTGCATTGTCCACCTGGGATTGGTTTGTATCACGGTTGCAGAAACAGCCTGCCAACCATGGGATAAGAAATGCTTCACTAAATGGGTTTGTGTTATTTTCTTTTTGAGAATATTGTGTTTGTGTTGAGCAAATCTCACTAATATAGTATTTCCTGTCTCTCCCACATATTGCATTCCACACTTTTTACAAGTTATCAGGTACACACAATTCTTGGAACGAGGGTTACCTGTACATTTGGATAGGAAGACATTTTTATTATAGGAGCTGCGCAACCATTTCAGGTGTTTGAAAAACTGCCCACCACCTCTGGATCTGGGTTGGATCACAGGTGGGATTTTAGCTTTAATTAAATGATCTCTCAGATTTTTGTTTCTCCTAAAAGCTCCAATGACTTCATATTCCCTTAACAATTGTGTTTCCCGAGTCAGCTTTTGAAAATTGTCCTTAATGACTTTGACCAATTTGGTTGAAGATGGAGAAAACGTGGTCACAAAGGGCAACAGAGGGGAAACCTGAATGGGTTTAGTTGTCAAAAATGATTTGAAGCATTTTCTTAAAAAAGAGCGACAGTACCCTCTGTTGGCCAAAGCGGAGAACAACGTTTTGGTGGCTACTTTGAAATCAGTCTCCTGAGTACAAATCCTGTGAAATCTTAACAGTTGGGATTTAATGAGTCCAGCAAAGGTATGTTTGGGGTGGAAACTGGTCTTAAACAAAAGAGCATGTGTATCGGTAGGTTTAAAAATACTTTGATGTCCAAAATGTGATTTGTTTGAAAGTTTGGGCCTTTATATGTAGTTGTGTCTAAGAAGTCAATCGAATTTTTGTTGATATTTGATTTTAATTTTATTGATGCATTATGACCGTTCAAGATGATTAGAAAATCCTTAAAATCTGCTTCTGAATATGGCCAGATTCCCCAAATATCATCCAAAAACCTCAGATATTGGATGGGCTTTTTTGGACATTTTCCAAAGCTGAACTCTCCCATTGAGCCATAAAGATATTGGCATAGGCAGGGCAAATTTCTTGCCCATTGCCGTTCCTTTTATTTGAAGAAAAATTCTTTATTGAATTCAAAGTCGTTCCTGGTTAGATTTATTTCTAACAGCTGTAAGAGCTCTTTTTCTGGTCTTTTTTGTCTGGAAACTTTCTAAATATGTTTCTAACTGCATCTATTCCTCTTTGATATCAATATTCGTATAGAGACTGTCAATATCTAATGAAAATAGAAAAGAGTCTTCTGGAATCACAAGTTTTTAACCCTCTCCACAAAGTCATAGGTGTCTTTAATGTAGCTGTCATGTTTTGTGGACAAAGGGTTCAAAAATGATCTAAATATTCGCTGTGAAGTAAGTTTCACTGTCACAGTCAGAAACTATCGGCCTGCCAGGGGTATCTGAAATGGAACACTCCAACTGGCAGGATCTTTATGAATCTTTGGTAACATATAGAAAAGTCTCGCCCTGGGTACAGTTGAACCTAATAAATATCTTTTTGTTTAATATTAATGAATTTCTTTATGTACAAGTTATTAATTATTTTCTCCACCATTGGGATAGTTTCCAAATAAATGGGTTTTTCCAATTTAGAATAGTAGGTTTTATCATTGAGTTGTCTGTATCCCTCCTGTAAATATTGATCCCTGTCAATTATGACAATCGCACTGCCCTTATCTGCTGGTTTTATAATTATTTCTTTATTGTTTTTAGTTCCTGTAAAGCTGCAAGTTCTTCAGGAGTAAGATTGGATTTTACATGGATGGGATGAAAGTGATTTTGAAAAAATCCTGATCAGCCTTGATAAGGGTAAGTAATTGTGGTGGAAGTTGGCCCACAGAGGGCGTCAATCGGATTTTGGAGTAAAGGGCTGAGACTCTGAAGTGGATTTGTCTTTGTAATATAAAGCCAATTTCACCCTTCGTGGTATTGTTGTATGTCAAATTTACATTGGAATTTTAACTCTTTACTGTAACCTGTAGTGGGGATAAAATTTAGACCCTTACTAAGTAAGGCACATTGTGCATCCGAAAGCTGGAAGGTTTTGGAAAGATTAATGACACTTTTCACCCCTCCGAAAACACGGGCTTGTGGGGATGTCTAGTTTACATAATCACTCCAATGTTTAAGCATGTGCATTGCCGTATTTTTAGTCCAATGGACATGATCCCTTTCTGTGTCAAAATTATCCTGTGGCAGAGCAGGAATGTGGTTCTTCAAACCTGTGATGAAGTTGTTCAGGTGTTGCAGTATTCCCTGCTCCTTGGGGGGTAGCCCTAAAGAAAAGTTAATTACTGGAACGAAGATCTGTGCTTCTGGGAAGAGGTCTTGGGCCGTCTCCAGAGTTCTTTTCAGTTCGGCCACTGGTGTTCTCTTGTCCCTCTGTGACCTATTGCACAAACCAAAAGACAACACAAGTTTCTCAACCGTTACCTCAACGGTGGCTCTGTCCAGGGCGCTCTCAGCGTGGCACCATTTTGCTCCGGGAAGGCTGTCAATCTGGACACTTTTAGCTGCAAACGGTGGCATTCTGGCTACATTAGAATCTCCCACTATCACAGATTTCTGTTTAATGTGGAGATTCCAGCCCTGATGTTTTCTAGGTGTATTTGGATGTTTCTGGGTGTGCAGATTTGGACCTCTGGCGAGGAAGGTGATGTAGAAGGTTCTTCCTCCGTCGCCTCCACCTGCAGATGTGTTTGGACGCTAGATCTCAACCTAGAAATGTCAATGGGGGTCAAGCTAACACGGTGAGTGGCCGCTGGATCCAGGGATCTCTCACTCTCACCTTGTAGTGGTCTCAAGCTAAATTCCCCTGGTTCATCTCTAATTATCTGGTTCTTTCTATCCAGAGATGGATCAGATTGGGCTGTTCGTAAAAGGGCAGAAGGTGGAGATCGAAGAGAGGGAGAGGGAGCCGACGGAGGTTGAAGATTCCTTGAAGGAGCTTCTGGCTCTCCGCCTGCATTTCCTTGTTGCTGTCCGTCGGTCGTGAACTTCTCACCTCTCTCTGTTCCAAAGGTTCCTGTTGGGTCTCCTGAGGATACTCAAGTTCTGACTCTGAACAGAAGCTGTCCCCCCGTCGTCTTCATTAAAGATGGCCGACCACTCTTTATTCAGTTGTGGTTCAGTCATCGTGGCAACCGTTTTGAGAGGTGTGCGTTGAGGAGGAGGTGGAGCATGAACTTCAGCTGTGACTGACCTCTGATTTGCGATGGGAATGCGTGCTCTCGATGGTCCTTCCAGGGGGGATGTAGTCATCGTCCTCCGTTGGTCAGAAAGATTCCTTTCAGTCAGTCCTCTGGTGTCAGACCCTCCTCTGGTTGAACCTCTGCTCCCTTGTGGTTCTCTGGTTGGCTCTGAGGTGGATGTTCTCCTGCTTAATAATGTGGAAGATTCACCTGTGATTTGTGTCTCCGTTCTCGTCTGGTCCTCAGAGCAGGTTGTTGCGGTGCCTCATCTGTTGATCTCAAGTCCGCCATCTTAGCAACAATCACTGCTTGGGTTTGGTCCAGTGTCTCCTCAGTGAGTCTGCGACCAAAGTTTCTTCTTGCCCAAGATGCTGCAATTTTAAAAGGGGGGCGCCAGTCATCTGTGGATAACTGAGAGAGGATTTGGACTTCCTTCTCCAAATTGAAATTATAATGATCTCGTAGAATAGTAACTGTAGTTTCTGTCCAGTTTTTAGCATTTTCTTCAATCAAAGTCTGTGTGTCCTTGTTGGGCATTGCTGGTTTAACAAAAGTGGCTAAATTTTGAGCCATCTTTTTCAAAGATGGAGGATAGTCTTTCTTTGAAACATTGTTAAGGTGATGGACAGACTTTATCAATTTATGGATGACACGAACCTTTTGTAGAAAATCTGTATCATCAGAATGAATCCGATCCGTCTGGGTTCTGTTCCGTTGTCTAGACGGGTTGAAGTATCTTCTCCTCCTGTTTGGGTTTCGATCCTCTCCTTCATCTCGTCCCTCATCCATCTGTCCTCTCTGGGTGGACGGGCGCGGATCTGGATATGTAGTTCTACCCGTTCGGTACCTCTGTTGTTCTCTCGATCATTCTGCCTCCCAGCAAATCTGCCAGATCTAGTGACCGTTGCGTAGCTCTGTCGTCTTTCACGGGAGGGGTAATAATTTCTGCGTGATCGCCACCTGTCTTCGTGCGGGTAGTCATTTCTGCGTATTTGTCTCCCTTCACGGGAGAAAAGTCTCTTCTTCTGTATGTCTGTCGGTTTTCAGGGAGGGTACTCACTTGTAATATCTTTCCGGTCTGTCATCTTCATTTCTCCGGTCCCGGTTTGGCCAACCGTACTCCCTGCGACCCCTTCTCCGTTCCACTAGCATCCGGTCATCTTCATCATCAAAATGGGCCGGCATGCTTTTTCCTTTTTTAGCTTAGCTTTAGCTATAACTTCACTATGACACGTGCTAAGTATAGCTAATTGGCTACATGCTAAGGTGAAAGAACGGAGTTTAAAGTGTTGCCCAAAAAGCACTTTTAATTGTATTTCACAGCTACAAAAGCGTGAAAAAAGCCAAAATTGCAACGTTTCGGTTTACAATGAAACCTTCGTCAGGCTGGCTTAAGTAAACAAATAAACAATAACTTACAACAAACTGCGTTCTCAATGCGTCAGGTGCAGTCCGAAAATGCACTGTCATAACAGCATTGTAACAATGTATTCAACAGTATCCGGTGCACTGAGCCAATAGAAAAAGTCCTTTCTTGAAATTGGCGCTCCCCAAAGTAAGGAGCTTTGCCATTGGTCGCACTAGTCCAGTGCTGCGTTCAGAGACATTTAAAGTTTAAATCAGGTTACAGTAATGATATACAAATAACAGAATAAACATTTTTTCCTTTACAAACAAAATAGCATTTCTTCAGAAAATATTTACATGAACACTGGAAACCGTGTTATTTCTTTATTATAAACATTCCTCTTCAGTGGTTTCCTCCTCATCCTGGAAGTGGATCCGTATCCTGTAAAAATGACCCTCTTCTACCTGTTTTTAGATTTATATTAATTATGAGAGAATAGGAATCTAGGGGCAGATGGAGGCACGGGCTGGTTAGGGAAACAAGATTATTAAATTCTGTCAAGGCGGCAGAATTTATGGTGCTGAGGCCATCATTGTTTCTGCCCACCAAGAACCCACTCCCACTGTTTATTATATTAAAAAAATATATTTAACATTAGGGGTCAAAAGAGTTAGGGTCAAATAACTAGGTTAGGTTTAGGCATTGGTCCACAAAGGTTAGGTTTAGGATAAAAAAAAGGGAAAGGGGATAAATAATGAATATAATAATAATAATAGTGTTATAACATGACAATATCCGAGAAAGTGTGAAATAGTATGTGGGAGGATTTGGAACTGGTAATCAGAGATGTTAATTAATTAAATTTTTCGTTAAGGCCTTTGGGATGTCTGGTTTCCAATTTGGAAATCCAAATCCTCTCGGCTCTCCGGCGTTCCTGCATTGTCCACCTGGGATTGGTTTGTATCACGGTTGCAGAAACAGCCTGCCAACCATGGGATAAGAAATGCTTCACTAAATGGGTTTGTGTTTTTTTCTTTTTGAGAATATTGTGTTTGTGTTGAGCAAATCTCACTAATATAGTATTTCCTGTCTCTCCCACATATTGCATTCCACACTTTTTACAAGTTATCAGGTACACACAATTCTTGGAAGCAGGGTTACCTGTACATTTGGATAGGAAGACATTTTTATTATAGGAGCTGCAACCATTTCAGGTGTTTGAAAAACTGCCCACCACCTCTGGATCTGGGTTGGATCACAGGTGGGATTTTAGCTTTAATTAAATGATCTCTCAGATTTTTGTTTCTCCTAAAAGCTCCAATGACTTCATATTCCCTTAACAATTGTGTTTCCCAGTCAGCTTTTGAAAATTGTCCTTAATGACTTTGACCAATTTGGTTGAAGATGGAGAAAACGTGGTCACAAAAGGGCAACAGAGGAAACCTGAATGGGTTTAGTTGTCAAAATGATTTGAAGCATTTTCTTAAAAAAGCGACAGTACCCTCTGTTGGCCAAAGCGGAGAACAACGTTTTGGTGGCTACTTTGAAATCAGTCTCCTGAGTACAAATCCTGTGAAATCTTAACAGTTGGGATTTAATGAGTCCAGCAAAGGTATGTTTGGGGTGGAAACTGGTCTTAAACAAAAGAGCATGTGTATCGGTAGGTTTAAAAATACTTTGATGTCTAAAATGTGATTTGTTTGAAAGTTTGGGCCTTTATATGTAGTTGTGTCTAAGAAGTCAATCAATTTTGTTGATATTTGATTTTAATTTTATTGATGCATTATGACCGTTCAAGATGATTAGAAAATCCTTAAAATCTGCTTCTGAATATGGCCAGATTCCCCAAATATCATCCAAAAACCTCAGATATTGGATGGGCTTTTTGGACATTTTCCAAAGCTGAACTCTCCCATTGAGCCATAAAGATATTGGCATAGGCAGGGGCAAATTTCTTGCCCATTGCCGTTCCTTTTATTGAAGAAAAATTCTTTATTGAATTCAAAGTCGTTCCTGGTTAGATTTATTTCTAACAGCTGTAAGAGCTCTTTTTCTGGTCTTTTTTGTCTGGAAACTTTCTAAATATGTTTCTAACTGCATCTATTCCCTCTTTGATATCAATATTTGTATAGAGACTGTCAATATCTAATGAAAATAGAAAAGAGTCTTCTGGAATCACAAGTTTTTTAACCCTCTCCACAAAGTCATAGGTGTCTTTAATGTAGCTGTCATGTTTTGTGGACAAAGGGTTCAAAAAATGATCTAAATATTCCGCTGTGAAGTAAGTTTCACTGTCACAGTCAGAAACTATCGGCCTGCCAGGGGGTATCTGAAATGGAACACTCCAACTGGCAGGATCTTTATGAATCTTTGGTAACATATAGAAAAGTCTCGCCCTGGGTACAGTTGAACCTAATAAATATCTTTTTGTTTAATATTAATGAATTTCTTTATGTACAAGTTATTAATTATTTTCTCCACCATTGGGATAGTTTCCAAATAAATGGGTTTTTCCAATTTAGAATAGTAGGTTTTATCATTGAGTTGTCTGTATCCCTCCTGTAAATATTGATCCCTGTCAAATATGACAATCGCACTGCCCTTATCTGCTGGTTTTATAATTATTTCTTTATTGTTTTTTAGTTCCTGTAAAGCTGCAAGTTCTTCAGGAGTAAGATTGGATTTTACATGGATGGGATGAAAGTGATTTTGAAAAAAATCCTGATCAGCCTTGATAAGGGTAAGTAATTGTGGTGGAAGTTGGCCCACAGAGGCGTCCAATCGGATTTTGGAGTAAAGGGCTGAGACTCTGAAGTGGATTTGTCTTTGTAATATAAAGCCAATTTCACCCTTCGGTGGTATTGTTGTATGTCAAATTTACATTGGAATTTTAACTCTTTACTGTAACCTGTAGTGGGGATAAAATTTAGACCCTTACTAAGTAAGGCACATTGTGCATCCGAAAGCTGGAAGGTTTTGGAAAGATTAATGACACTTTTCACCCCCTCCCGTATACACGGGCTTGTGGGGATGTCTAGTTTACATAATCACTCCAATGTTTAAGCATGTGCATTGCCGTATTTTTAGTCCAATGGACATGATCCCTTTCTGTGTCAAAATTATCCTGTGGCAGAGCAGGAATGTGGTTCTTCAAACCTGTGATGAAGTTGTTCAGGTGTTGCAGTATTCCCTGCTCCTTGGGGGGTAGCCCTAAAGAAAAGTTAATTACTGGAACGAAGATCTGTGCTTCTGGGAAGAGGTCTTGGGCCGTCTCCAAAGTTCTTTTCAGTTCGGCCACTGGTGTTCTCTTGTCCCTCTGTGACCTATTGCACAAACCAAAGACAACACAAGTTTCTCAACCGTTACCTCAACGGTGGCTCTGTCCAGGGCGCTCTCAGCGTGGCACCATTTTGCTCCGGGAAGGCTGTCAATCTGGACACTTTTAGCTGCAAAAGCGGTGGCATTCTGGCTACATTAGAATCTCCCACTATCACAGATTTCTGTTTAATGTGGAGATTCCAGCCCTGATGTTTTCTAGGTGTATTTGGATGTTTCGTCGGTGTGCAGATTTGGACCTCTGGCGAGGAAGGTGATGTAGAAGGTTCTTCCTCCGTCGCCTCCACCTGCAGATGTGTTTGGGACGCTAGATCTCAACCTAGAAATGTCAATGGGGGTCAAGCTAACACGGTGAGTGGCCGCTGGATCCAGGGATCTCTCACTCTCACCTTGTAGTGGTCTCAAGCTAAATTCCCCTGGTTCATCTCTAATTATCTGGTTCTTTCTATCCAGAGATGGATCAGATTGGGCTGTTCGTAAAAGGGCAGAAGGTGGAGATCGAAGAGAGGGAGAGGGAGCCGACGGAGGTTGAAGATTCCTTGAAGGAGCTTCTGGCTCTCCGCCTGCATTTCCTTGTTGCTGTCCGGTCGTGAACTTCTCACCTCTCTCTGTTCCAAAGGTTCCTGTTGGGTCTCCTGAGGATACTCAAGTTCTGACTCTGAACAGAAGCTGTCCCCACCGTCGTCTTCATTAAAGATGGCCGACCACTCTTTATTCAGTTGTGGTTCAGTCATCGTGGCAACCGTTTTGAGAGGTGTGCGTTGAGGAGGAGGTGGAGCATGAACTTCAGCTGTGACTGACCTCTGATTTGCGATGGGAATGCGTGCTCTCGATGGTCCTTCCAGGGGGGATGTAGTCATCGTCCTCCGTTGGTCAGAAAGATTCCTTTCAGTCAGTCCTCTGGTGTCAGACCCTCCTCTGGTTGAACCTCTGCTCCCTTGTGGTTCTCTGGTTGGCTCTGAGGTGGATGTTCTCCTGCTTAATAATGTGGAAGATTCACCTGTGATTTGTGTCTCCCGTTCTCGTCTGGTCCTCAGAGCAGGTTGTTGCGGTGCCTCATCTGTTGATCTCAAGTCCGCCATCTTAGCA
This sequence comes from Gambusia affinis, assembly GCF_019740435.1. Classification (NCBI taxonomy): domain Eukaryota; kingdom Metazoa; phylum Chordata; class Actinopteri; order Cyprinodontiformes; family Poeciliidae; genus Gambusia; species Gambusia affinis. The sequence goes on along the minus strand of NC_057872.1, from coordinate 48,432 downwards.
ACAATCACTGCTTGGGTTTGGTCCAGTGTCTCCTCAGTGAGTCTGCGACCAAAGTTTCTTCTTGCCCAAGATGCTGCAATTTCAAAAGGGGGGCGCCAGTCATCTGTGGATAACTGAGAGAGGATTTGGACTTCCTTCTCCAAATTGAAATTATAATGATCTCGTAGAATAGTAACTGTAGTTTCTGTCCAGTTTTAGCATTTTCTTCAATCAAAGTCTGTGTGTCCTTGTTGGGCATTGCTGGTTTAACAAAAGTGGCTAAATTTTGAGCCATCTTTTTCAAAGATGGAGGATAGTCTTTCTTTGAAACATTGTTAAGGTGATGGACAGACTTTATCAATTTATGGATGACAGAACCTTTTGTAGAAAATCTGTATCATCAGATTGAATCCGATCCGTCTGGGTTCTGTTCCGTTGTCTAGGAGACGGGTTGAAGTATCTTCTCCTCCTGTTTGGGTTTCGATCCTCTCCTTCATCGTCCCTCATCCATCTGTCCTCTCTGGGTGGGCCAGGCGCGGATCTGGATATGTAGTTCTACCCGTTCGGTACCTCTGTTGTTCTCTGCGATCATTCTGCCTCCCAGCAAATCTGCCATATCTAGTGACCGTAGCGTAGCTCTGTCGTCTTTCACGGGAGGGGTAATAATTTCTGCGTGATCGCCACCTGTCTTCGCGTCCGGGTAGTCATTTCTGCGTATTTGTCTCCCTTCACGGGAGAAAAGTCTCTTCTTCTGTATGTCTGTCGGTTTTCAGGGAGGTACTCACTTCGGTAATATCTTTCCGGTCTGTCATCTTCATTTCTCCGGTCCCGGTTTGGCCAACCGTACTCCCTGCGACCCTTCTCCGTTCCACTAGCATCCAGTCATCTTCATCATCAAAATGGGCGGCATGCTTTTCCTTTTTTAGCTTAGCTATAACTTCACTATGACACGTGCTAAGTATAGCTAATTGGCTACATGCTAAGGTGAAAGAACGGAGTTTAAAGTGTTGCCCAAAAGCACTTTTAATTGTATTTCACAGCTACAAAAGCGTAGAAAAAGCCAAAATTGCAACGTTTCGGTTTACAATGAAACCTTCGTCAGGCTGGCTTAAGTAAACAAATAAACAATAACTTACAACAAACTGCGTTCTCAATGCGTCAGGTGCAGTCCGAAAATGCACTGTCATAACAGCATTGTAACAATGTATTCAACAGTATCCGGTGCACTGAGCCAATAGAAAAAGTCCTTTCTTGAAATTGGCCGCTCCCCAAAGTAAGGAGCTTTGCCATTGGTGCACTAGTCCAGTGCTGCGTTCAGAGACATTTAAAGTTTAAATCAGGTTACAGTAATGATATACAAATAACAGAATAAACATTTTTCCTTTACAAACAAAATAGCATTTCTTCAGAAAATATTTACATGAACACTGGAAACCGTGTTATTTCTTTATTATAAACATTCCTCTTCAGTGGTTTCCTCCTCATCCTGGAAGTGGATCCGTATCCTGTAAAAATGACCCTCTTCTACCTGTTTTTAGATTTATATTAATTATGAGAGAATAGGAATCTAGGGGGCAGATGGAGGCACGGGCTGGTTAGGGGAAACAAGATTATTAAATTCTGTCGCCGAAGGCGGCAGAATTTATGGTGCCTGAGCCATCATTGTTTCTGCCCACCAGAACCCACTCCCACTGTTTATTATATTAAAAAAATATATTTAACATTAGGGGTCAAAAGAGTTAGGGTCAAATAACTAGGTTAGGTTTAGGCATTGGTCCACAAAGGTTAGGTTTAGGATAAAAAAATAAGGGAAAGGGGATAAATAATGAATATAATAATAATAATAGTGTTATAACATGACAATATCCGAGAAAGTGTGAAATAGTATGTGGGAGGATTTGGAACTGGTAATCAGAGATGTTAATTAATTAAATTTTTCGTTAAGGCCTTTGGGATGTCTGGTTTCCAATTTGGAAATCCAAATCCTCTCGGCTCTCCGGCGTTCCTGCATTGTCCACCTGGGATTGGTTTGTATCACGGTTGCAGAAACAGCCTGCCAACCATGGGATAAGAAATGCTTCACTAAATGGGTTTGTGTTTTTTTCTTTTTGAGAATATTGTGTTTGTGTTGAGCAAATCTCACTAATATAGTATTTCCTGTCTCTCCCACATATTGCATTCCACACTTTTTACAAGTTATCAGGTACACACAATTCTTGGAACGAGGGTTACCTGTACATTTGGATAGGAAGACATTTTTATTATAGGAGCTGCGCAACCATTTCAGGTGTTTGAAAAACTGCCCACCACCTCTGGATCTGGGTTGGATCACAGGTGGGATTTTAGCTTTAATTAAATGATCTCTCAGATTTTTGTTTCTCCTAAAAGCTCCAATGACTTCATATTCCCTTAACAATTGTGTTTCCCGAGTCAGCTTTTGAAAATTGTCCTTAATGACTTTGACCAATTTGGTTGAAGATGGAAAACGTGGTCACAAAGGGCAACAGAGGGGAAACCTGAATGGGTTTAGTTGTCAAAAATGATTTGAAGCATTTTCTTAAAAAAGAGCGACAGTACCCTCTGTTGGCCAAAGCGGAGAACAACGTTTTGGTGGCTACTTTGAAATCAGTCTCCTGAGTACAAATCCTGTGAAATCTTAACAGTTGGGATTTAATGAGTCCAGCAAAGGTATGTTTGGGGTGGAAACTGGTCTTAAACAAAAGAGCATGTGTATCGGTAGGTTTAAAAAATACTTTGATGTCTAAAATGTGATTTGTTTGAAAGTTTGGGCCTTTATATGTAGTTGTGTCTAAGAAGTCAATCGAATTTTTGTTGATATTTGATTTTAATTTTATTGATGCATTATGACCGTTCAAGATGATTAGAAAATCCTTAAAATCTGCTTCTGAATATGGCCAGATTCCCCAAATATCATCCAAAAACCTCAGATATTGGATGGGCTTTTTTGGACATTTTTCCAAAGCTGAACTCTCCCATTGAGCCATAAAGATATTGGCATAGGCAGGGGCAAATTTCTTGCCCATTGCCGTTCCTTTTATTTGAAGAAAAAATTCTTTATTGAATTCAAAGTCGTTCCTGGTTAGATTTATTTCTAACAGCTGTAAGAGCTCTTTTTCTGGTCTTTTTTTGTCTGGAAACTTTCTAAATATGTTTCTAACTGCATCTATTCCCTCTTTGATATCAATATTCGTATAGAGACTGTCAATATCTAATGAAAATAGAAAAGAGTCTTCTGGAATCACAAGTTTTTTAACCCTCTCCACAAAGTCATAGGTGTCTTTAATGTAGCTGTCATGTTTTGTGGACAAAGGGTTCAAAAATGATCTAAATATTCGCTGTGAAGTAAGTTTCACTGTCACAGTCAGAAACTATCGGCCTGCCAGGGGGTATCTGAAATGGAACACTCCAACTGGCAGGATCTTTATGAATCTTTGGTAACATATAGAAAAGTCTCGCCCTGGGTACAGTTGAACCTAATAAATATCTTTTTTGTTTAATATTAATGAATTTCTTTATGTACAAGTTATTAATTATTTTCTCCACCATTGGGATAGTTTCCAAATAAATGGGTTTTTCCAATTTAGAATAGTAGGTTTTATCATTGAGTTGTCTGTATCCCTCCTGTAAATATTGATCCCTGTCAAATATGACAATCGCACTGCCCTTATCTGCTGGTTTTATAATTATTTCTTTATTGTTTTTTAGTTCCTGTAAAGCTGCAAGTTCTTCAGGAGTAAGATTGGATTTTACATGGATGGGATGAAAGTGATTTTGAAAAAAATCCTGATCAGCCTTGATAAGGGTAAGTAATTGTGGTGGAAGTTGGCCCACAGAGGCGTCAATCGGATTTTGGAGTAAAGGGCTGAGACTCTGAAGTGGATTTGTCTTTGTAATATAAAGCCAATTTCACCCTTCGGTGGTATTGTTGTATGTCAAATTTACATTGGAATTTTAACTCTTTACTGTAACCTGTAGTGGGGATAAAATTTAGACCCTTACTAAGTAAGGCACATTGTGCATCCGAAAGCTGGAAGGTTTTGGAAAGATTAATGACACTTTTCACCCCCTCCGTATACACGGGCTTGTGGGGATGTCTAGTTTACATAATCACTCCAATGTTTAAGCATGTGCATTGCCGTATTTTTAGTCCAATGGACATGATCCCTTTCTGTGTCAAAATTATCCTGTGGCAGAGCAGGAATGTGGTTCTTCAAACCTGTGATGAAGTTGTTCAGGTGTTGCAGTATTCCCTGCTCCTTGGGGGGTAGCCCTAAAGAAAAGTTAATTACTGGAACGAAGATCTGTGCTTCTGGGAAGAGGTCTTGGGCCGTCTCCAAAGTTCTTTTCAGTTCGGCACTGGTGTTCTCTTGTCCCTCTGTGACCTATTGCACAAACCAAAAGACAACACAAGTTTCTCAACCGTTACCTCAGCGGTGGCTCTGTCCAGGGCGCTCTCAGCGTGGCACCATTTTGCTCCGGGAAGGCTGTCAATCTGGACACTTTTAGCTGCAAACGGTGGCATTCTGGCTACATTAGAATCTCCCACTATCACAGATTTCTGTTTAATGTGGAGATTCCAGCCCTGATGTTTTCTAGGTGTATTTGGATGTTTTCGTGTGTGTGCAGATTTGGACCTCTGGCGAGGAAGGTGATGTAGAAGGTTCTTCCTCCGTCGCCTCCACCTGCAGATGTGTTTGGGCGCTAGATCTCAACCTAGAAATGTCAATGGGGTCAAGCTAACACGGTGAGTGGCCGCTGGATCCAGGGATCTCTCACTCTCACCTTGTAGTGGTCTCAAGCTAACTTCCCCTGGTTCATCTCTAATTATCTGGTTCTTTCTATCCAGAGAAGGATCAGATTGGGCTGTTCGTAAAGGGCAGAAGGTGGAGATCGAAGAGAGGAGAGGGAGCCGACGGAGGTTGAAGATTCCTTGAAGGAGCTTCTGGCTCTCCGCCTGCATTTCCTTGTTGCTGTCCGAGGTCGTGAACTTCTCACCTCTCTCTGTTCCAAAGGTTCCTGTTGGGTCTCCTGAGGATACTCAAGTTCTGACTCTGAACAGAAGCTGTCCCCACCGTCGTCTTCATTAAAGATGGCCGACCACTCTTTATTCAGTTGTGGTTCAGTCATCGTGGCAACCGTTTTGAGAGGTGTGCGTTGAGGAGGAGGTGGAGCATGAACTTCAGCTGTGACTGACCTCTGATTTGCGATGGGAATGCGTGCTCTCGATGGTCCTTCCAGGGGGGATGTAGTCATCGTCCTCCGTTGGTCAGAAAGATTCCTTTCAGTCAGTCCTCTGGTGTCAGACCCTCCTCTGGTTGAACCTCTGCTCCCTTGTGGTTCTCTGGTTGGCTCTGAGGTGGATGTTCTCCTGCTTAATAATGTGGAAGATTCACCTGTGATTTGTGTCTCCGTTCGTCTGGTCCTCAGAGCAGGTTGTTTGCGGTGCCTCATCTGTTGATCTCAAGTCCGCCATCTTAGCAACAATCACTGCTTGGGTTTGGTCCAGTGTCTCCTCAGTGAGTCTGCGACCAAAGTTTCTTCTTGCCCAAGATGCTGCAATTTTAAAAGGGGGGCGCCAGTCATCTGTGGATAACTGAGAGAGGATTTGGACTTCCTTCTCCAAATTGAAATTATAATGATCTCGTAGAATAGTAACTGTAGTTTCTGTCCAGTTTTTAGCATTTTCTTCAATCAAAGTCTGTGTGTCCTTGTTGGGCATTGCTGGTTTAACAAAAGTGGCTAAATTTTGAGCCATCTTTTTCAAAGATGGAGGATAGTCTTTCTTTGAAACATTGTTAAGGTGATGGACAGACTTTATCAATTTATGGATGACACGAACCTTTTGTAGAAAATCTGTATCATCAGATTGAATCCGATCCGTCTGGGTTCTGTTCCGTTGTCTAGGAGACGGGTTGAAGTATCTTCTCCTCCTGTTTGGGTTTCGATCCTCTCCTTCATCTCGTCCCTCATCCATCTGTCCTCTCTGGGTGGACGGGCGCGGATCTGGATATGTAGTTCTACCCGTTCGGTACCTCTGTTGTTCTCTGCGATCATTCTGCCTCCCAGCAAATCTGCCATATCTAGTGACCGTGGCGTAGCTCTGTCGTCTTTCACGGGAGGGTAATAATTTCTGCGTGATCGCCACCTGTCTTCGTCCGGGTAGTCATTTCTGCGTATTTGTCTCCCTTCACGGGAGAAAAGTCTCTTCTTCTGTATGTCTGTCGGTTTTCAGGGAGGGGTACTCACTTGGTAATATCTTTCCGGTCTGTCATCTTCATTTCTCCGGTCCCGGTTTGGCCAACCGTACTCCCTCGACCCTTCTCCGTTCCACTAGCATCCAGTCATCTTCATCATCAAAATGGGCGGCATGCTTTTCCTTTTTAGCTTAGCTTTAGCTATAACTTCACTATGACACGTGCTAAGTATAGCTAATTGGCTACATGCTAAGGTGAAAGAACGGAGTTTAAAGTGTTGCCCAAAAAGCACTTTTAATTGTATTTCACAGCTACAAAATGCGTAGAAAAAGCCAAAATTGCAACGTTTCGGTTTACAATGAAACCTTCGTCAGGCTGGCTTAAGTAAACAAATAAACAATAACTTACAACAAACTGCGTTCTCAATGCGTCAGGTGCAGTCCGAAAATGCACTGTCATAACAGCATTGTAACAATGTATTCAACAGTATCCGGTGCACTGAGCCAATAGAAAAAGTCCTTTCTTGAAATTGGCCGCTCCCCAAAGTAAGGAGCTTTGCCATTGGTACTAGTCCAGTGCTGCGTTCAGAGACATTTAAAGTTTAAATCAGGTTACAGTAATGATATACAAATAACAGAATAAACATTTTTTCCTTTACAAACAAAATAGCATTTCTTCAGAAAATATTTACATGAACACTGGAAACCGTGTTATTTCTTTATTATAAACATTCCTCTTCAGTGGTTTCCTCCTCATCCTGGAAGTGGATCCGTATCCTGTAAAAATGACCCTCTTCTACCTGTTTTTAGATTTATATTAATTATGAGAGAATAGGAATCTAGGGGGCAGATGGAGGCACGGGCTGGTTAGGGGAAACAAGATTATTAAATTCTGTCGCCGAAGGCGGCAGAATTTATGGTGCACAGGCCATCATTGTTTCTGCCCACCAAGAACCCACTCCCACTGTTTATTATATTAAAAAAATATATTTAACATTAGGGGTCAAAAGAGTTAGGGTCAAATAACTAGGTTAGGTTTAGGCATTGGTCCACAAAGGTTAGGTTTAGGATAAAAAAAAAGGAAAGGGGATAAATAATGAATATAATAATAATAATAGTGTTATAACATGACAATATCCGAGAAAGTGTGAAATAGTATGTGGGAGGATTTGGAACTGGTAATCAGAGATGTTAATTAATTAAATTTTTCGTTAAGGCCTTTGGGATGTCTGGTTTCCAATTTGGAAATCCAAATCCTCTCGGCTCTCCGACGTTCCTGCATTGTCCACCTGGGATTGGTTTGTATCACGGTTGCAGAAACAGCCTGCCAACCATGGGATAAGAAATGCTTCACTAAATGGGTTTGTGTTTTTTTCTTTTTGAGAATATTGTGTTTGTGTTGAGCAAATCTCACTAATATAGTATTTCCTGTCTCTCCCACATATTGCATTCCACACTTTTTACAAGTTATCAGGTACACACAATTCTTGGAACGAGGGTTACCTGTACATTTGGATAGGAAGACATTTTTATTATAGGAGCTGCGCAACCATTTCAGGTGTTTGAAAACTGCCCACCACCTCTGGATCTGGGTTGGATCACAGGTGGGATTTTAGCTTTAATTAAATGATCTCTCAGATTTTTGTTTCTCCTAAAAGCTCCAATGACTTCATATTCCCTTAACAATTGTGTTTCCAGTCAGCTTTTGAAAATTGTCCTTAATGACTTTGACCAATTTGGTTGAAGATGGAAAACGTGGTCACAAAGGGCAACAGAGGAAACCTGAATGGGTTTAGTTGTCAAAAATGATTTGAAGCATTTTCTTAAAAAGAGCGACAGTACCCTCTGTTGGCCAAAGCGGAGAACAACGTTTTGGTGGCTACTTTGAAATCAGTCTCCTGAGTACAAATCCTGTGAAATCTTAACAGTTGGGATTTAATGAGTCCAGCAAAGGTATGTTTGGGGTGGAAACTGGTCTTAAACAAAAGAGCATGTGTATCGGTAGGTTTAAAAATACTTTGATGTCTAAAATGTGATTTGTTTGAAAGTTTGGGCCTTTATATGTAGTTGTGTCTAAGAAGTCAATCGAATTTTTGTTGATATTTGATTTTAATTTTATTGATGCATTATGACCGTTCAAGATGATTAGAAAATCCTTAAAATCTGCTTCTGAATATGGCCAGATTCCCCAAATATCATCCAAAAACCTCAGATATTGGATGGGCTTTTTTGGACATTTTCCAAAGCTGAACTCTCCCATTGAGCCATAAAGATATTGGCATAGGCAGGGGCAAATTTCTTGCCCATTGCCGTTCCTTTTATTTGAAGAAAAAATTCTTTATTGAATTCAAAGTCGTTCCTGGTTAGATTTATTTCTAACAGCTGTAAGAGCTCTTTTTCTGGTCTTTTTTTGTCTGGAAACTTTCTAAATATGTTTCTAACTGCATCTATTCCCTCTTTGATATCAATATTTGTATAGAGACTGTCAATATCTAATGAAAATAGAAAAGAGTCTTCTGGAATCACAAGTTTTTTAACCCTCTCCACAAAGTCATAGGTGTCTTTAATGTAGCTGTCATGTTTTGTGGACAAAGGGTTCAAAAAATGATCTAAATATTCCGCTGTGAAGTAAGTTTCACTGTCACAGTCAGAAACTATCGGCCTGCCAGGGGGTATCTGAAATGGAACACTCCAACTGGCAGGATCTTTATGAATCTTTGGTAACATATAGAAAAGTCTCGCCCTGGGTACAGTTGAACCTAATAAATATCTTTTTTGTTTAATATTAATGAATTTCTTTATGTACAAGTTATTAATTATTTTCTCCACCATTGGGATAGTTTCCAAATAAATGGGTTTTTCCAATTTAGAATAGTAGGTTTTATCATTGAGTTGTCTGTATCCCTCCTGTAAATATTGATCCCTGTCAAATATGACAATCGCACTGCCCTTATCTGCTGGTTTTATAATTATTTCTTTATTGTTTTTTAGTTCCTGTAAAGCTGCAAGTTCTTCAGGAGTAAGATTGGATTTTACATGGATGGGATGAAAGTGATTTTGAAAAAAATCCTGATCAGCCTTGATAAGGGTAAGTAATTGTGGTGGAAGTTGGCCCACAGAGGGCGTCCAATCGGATTTTGGAGTAAAGGGCTGAGACTCTGAAGTGGATTTGTCTTTGTAATATAAAGCCAATTTCACCCTTCGATTGGTATTGTTGTATGTCAAATTTACATTGGACTTTTAACTCTTTACTGTAACCTGTAGTGGGGATAAAATTTAGACACTTACTTAGTAAGGCACATTGTGCATCCGCAAGCTGGAAGGTTTTGGAAAGATTAATGACACTTTTCACCCCCTCCCGTATACACGGGCTTGTGGGGATGTCTAGTTTACATAATCACTCCAATGTTTAAGCATGTGCATTGCCGTATTTTTAGTCCAATGGACATGATCCCTTTCTGTGTCAAAATTATCCTGTGGCAGAGCAGGAATGTGGTTCTTCAAACCTGTGATGAAGTTGTTCAGGTGTTGCAGTATTCCCTGCTCCTTGGGGGGTAGCCCTAAAGAAAAGTTAATTACTGGAACGAAGATCTGTGCTTCTGGGAAGAGGTCTTGGGCCGTCTCCAGAGTTCTTTTCAGTTCGGCCACTGGTGTTCTCTTGTCCCTCTGTGACCTATTGCACAAACCAAAAGACAACACAAGTTTCTCAACCGTTACCTCAACGGTGGCTCTGTCCAGGGCGCTCTCAGCGTGGCACCATTTTGCTCCGGGAAGGCTGTCAATCTGGACACTTTTAGCTGCAAACGGTGGCATTCTGGCTACATTAGAATCTCCCACTATCACAGATTTCTGTTTAATGTGGAGATTCCAGCCCTGATGTTTTCTAGGTGTATTTGGATGTTTTCGGTGTGCAGATTTGGACCTCTGGCGAGGAAGGTGATGTAGAAGGTTCTTCCTCCGTCGCCTCCACCTGCAGATGTGTTTGGACGCTAGATCTCAACCTAGAAATGTCAATGGGGGTCAAGCTAACACGGTGAGTGGCCGCTGGATCCAGGGATCTCTCACTCTCACCTTGTAGTGGTCTCAAGCTAAATTCCCCTGGTTCATCTCTAATTATCTGGTTCTTTCTATCCAGAGATGGATCAGATTGGGCTGTTCGTAAAAGGGCAGAAGGTGGAGATCGAAGAGAGGGAGAGGGAGCCGACGGAGGTTGAAGATTCCTTGAAGGAGCTTCTGGCTCTCCGCCTGCATTTCCTTGTTGCTGTCCGGTCGATTAGTCGTGAACTTCTCACCTCTCTCTGTTCCAAAGGTTCCTGTTGGGTCTCCTGAGGATACTCAAGTTCTGACTCTGAACAGAAGCTGTCCCCACCGTCGTCTTCATTAAAGATGGCCGACCACTCTTTATTCAGTTGTGGTTCAGTCATCGTGGCAACCGTTTTGAGAGGTGTGCGTTGAGGAGGAGGTGGAGCATGAACTTCAGCTGTGACTGACCTCTGATTTGCGATGGGAATGCGTGCTCTCGATGGTCCTTCCAGGGGGGATGTAGTCATCGTCCTCCGTTGGTCAGAAAGATTCCTTTCAGTCAGTCCTCTGGTGTCAGACCCTCCTCTGGTTGAACCTCTGCTCCCTTGTGGTTCTCTGGTTGGCTCTGAGGTGGATGTTCTCCTGCTTAATAATGTGGAAGATTCACCTGTGATTTGTGTCTCCGTTCTCGTCTGGTCCTCAGAGCAGGTTGTTGCAGTGCCTCATCTGTTGATCTCAAGTCCGCCATCTTAGCAACAATCACTGCTTGGGTTTGGTCCAGTGTCTCCTCAGTGAGTCTGCGACCAAAGTTTCTTCTTGCCCAAGATGCTGCAATTTTAAAGGGGAGTCATCTGTGGATAACTGAGAGAGGATTTGGACTTCCTTCTCCAAATTGAAATTATAATGATCTCGTAGAATAGTAACTGTAGTTTCTGTCCAGTTTTTAGCATTTTCTTCAATCAAAGTCTGTGTGTCCTTGTTGGGCATTGCTGGTTTAACAAAAGTGGCTAAATTTTGAGCCATCTTTTTCAAAGATGGAGGATAGTCTTTCTTTGAAACATTGTTAAGGTGATGGACAGACTTTATCAATTTATGGATGACACGAACCTTTTGTAGAAAATCTGTATCATCAGATTGAATCCGATCCGTCTGGGTTCTGTTCCGTTGTCTAGGAGGCGGGTTGAAGTATCTTCTCCTCCTGTTTGGGTTTGATCCTCTCCTTCATCTCCCCTCATCCATCTGTCCTCTCTGGGTGGACGGGGCGCGGATCTGGATATGTAGTTCTACCGTTCGGTACCTCTGTTGTTCTCTGATCATTCTGCCTCCCAGCAAATCTGCCATATCTAGTGACCGTGGCGTAGCTCTGTCGTCTTTCACGGGAGGGTAATAATTTCTGCGTGATCGCCACCTGTCTTCGTCCGGGTAGTCATTTCTGCGTATTTGTCTCCCTTCACGGGAGAAAAGTCTCTTCTTCTGTATGTCTGTCGGTTTTCAGGAGGGTACTCACTTCGGTAATATCTTTCCGGTCTGTCATCTTCATTTCTCCGGTCCCGGTTTGGCCAACCGTACTCCCTGCGACCCCTTCTCCGTTCCACTAGCATCCAGTCATCTTCATCATCAAAATGGGCCGGCATGCTTTTTCCTTTTTTAGCTTAGCTTAGCTTTAGCTATAACTTCACCACGTGCTAAGTATAGCTAATTGGCTACATGCTAAGGTGAAAGAACGGAGTTTAAAGTGTTGCCCAAAAAGCACTTTTAATTGTATTTCACAGCTACAAAAAGCGTAGAAAAAGCCAAAATTGCAACGTTTGGTTTACAATGAAACCTTCGTCAGGCTGGCTTAAGTAAACAAATAAACAATAACTTACAACAAACTGCGTTCTCAATCGTCAGGTGCAGTCCGAAAATGCACTGTCATAACAGCATTGTAACAATGTATTCAACAGTATCCGGTGCACTGAGCCAATAGAAAAAGTCCTTTCTTGAAATTGGCCGCTCCCCAAAGTAAGGAGCTTTGCCATTGGTCGCACTAGTCCAGTGCTGCGTTCAGAGACATTTAAAGTTTAAATCAGGTTACAGTAATGATATACAAATAACAGAATAAACATTTTTCCTTTACAAACAAAATAGCATTTCTTCAGAAAATATTTACATGAACACTGGAAACCGTGTTATTTCTTTATTATAAACATTCCTCTTCAGTGGTTTCCTCCTCATCCTGGAAGTGGATCCGTATCCTGTAAAAATGACCCTCTTCTACCTGTTTTTAGATTTATATTAATTATGAGAGAATAGGAATCTAGGGGGCAGATGGAGGCACGGGCTGGTTAGGGGAAACAAGATTATTAAATTCTGTCGCGGCGCGGAATTTATGGTGCACTGAGCCATCATTGTTTCTGCCCACCAAGAACCCACTCCCACTGTTTATTATATTAAAAAAATATATTTAACATTAGGGGTCAAAAGAGTTAGGGTCAAATAACTAGGTTAGGTTTAGGCATTGGTCCACAAAGGTTAGGTTTAGGATAAAAAAATAAGGGAAAGGGGATAAATAATGAATATAATAATAATAATAGTGTTATAACATGACAATATCCGAGAAAGTGTGAAATAGTATGTGGGAGGATTTGGAACTGGTAATCAGAGATGTTAATTAATTAAATTTTTCGTTAAGGCCTTTGGGATGTCTGGTTTCCAATTTGGAAATCCAAATCCTCTCGGCTCTCCGACGTTCCTGCATTGTCCACCTGGGATTGGTTTGTATCACGGTTGCAGAAACAGCCTGCCAACCATGGGATAAGAAATGCTTCACTAAATGGGTTTGTGTTTTTTTCTTTTGAGAATATTGTGTTTGTGTTGAGCAAATCTCACTAATATAGTATTTCCTGTCTCTCCCACATATTGCATTCCACACTTTTTACAAGTTATCAGGTACACACAATTCTTGGAGCAGGGTTACCTGTACATTTGGATAGGAAGACATTTTTATTATAGGAGCTGCAACCATTTCAGGTGTTTGAAAACTGCCCACCACCTCTGGATCTGGGTTGGATCACAGGTGGGATTTTAGCTTTAATTAAATGATCTCTCAGATTTTTGTTTCTCCTAAAAGCTCCAATGACTTCATATTCCCTTAACAATTGTGTTTCCCGAGTCAGCTTTTGAAAATTGTCCTTAATGACTTTGACCAATTTGGTTGAAGATGGAGAAAACGTGGTCACAAAGGGCAACAGAGGGGAAACCTGAATGGGTTTAGTTGTCAAAAATGATTTGAAGCATTTTCTTAAAAAGAGCGACAGTACCCTCTGTTGGCCAAAGCGGAGAACAACGTTTTGGTGGCTACTTTGAAATCAGTCTCCTGAGTACAAATCCTGTGAAATCTTAACAGTTGGGATTTAATGAGTCCAGCAAAGGTATGTTTGGGGTGGAAACTGGTCTTAAACAAAAGAGCATGTGTATCGGTAGGTTTAAAAATACTTTGATGTCTAAATGTGATTTGTTTGAAAGTTTGGGCCTTTATATGTAGTTGTGTCTAAGAAGTCAATCGAATTTTGTTGATATTTGATTTTAATTTTATTGATGCATTATGACCGTTCAAGATGATTAGAAAATCCTTAAAATCTGCTTCTGAATATGGCCAGATTCCCCAAATATCATCCAAAACCTCAGATATTGGATGGGCTTTTTGGACATTTTTCCAAAGCTGAACTCTCCCATTGAGCCATAAAGATATTGGCATAGGCAGGGGCAAATTTCTTGCCCATTGCCGTTCCTTTTATTTGAAGAAAAATTCTTTATTGAATTCAAAGTCGTTCCTGGTTATATTTATTTCTAACAGCTGTAAGAGCTCTTTATCTGGTCTTTTTTTGTCTGGAAACTTTCTAAATATGTTTCTAACTGCATCTATTCCCTCTTTGATATCAATATTTGTATAGAGACTGTCAATATCTAATGAAAATAGAAAAGAGTCTTCTGGAATCACAAGTTTTTTAACCCTCTCCACAAAGTCATAGGTGTCTTTAATGTAGCTGTCATGTTTTGTGGACAAAGGGTTCAAAAATGATCTAAATATTCCGCTGTGAAGTAAGTTTCACTGTCACAGTCAGAAACTATCGGCCTGCCAGGGGGTATCTGAAATGGAACACTCCAACTGGCAGGATCTTTATGAATCTTTGGTAACATATAGAAAAGTCTCGCCCTGGGTACAGTTGAACCTAATAAATATCTTTTTTGTTTAATATTAATGAATTTCTTTATGTACAAGTTATTAATTATTTTCTCCACCATTGGGATAGTTTCCAAATAAATGGGTTTTTCAATTTAGAATAGTAGGTTTTATCATTGAGTTGTCTGTATCCCTCCTGTAAATATTGATCCCTGTCAAATATGACAATCGCACTGCCCTTATCTGCTGGTTTTATAATTATTTCTTTATTGTTTTTTAGTTCCTGTAAAGCTGCAAGTTCTTCAGGAGTAAGATTGGATTTTACATGGATGGGATGAAAGTGATTTTGAAAAAATCCTGATCAGCCTTGATAAGGGTAAGTAATTGTGGTGGAAGTTGGCCCACAGAGGCGTCAATCGGATTTTGGAGTAAAGGGCTGAGACTCTGAAGTGGATTTGTCTTTGTAATATAAAGCCAATTTCACCCTTCGTGGTATTGTTGTATGTCAAATTTACATTGGAATTTTAACTCTTTACTGTAACCTGTAGTGGGGATAAAATTTAGACCCTTACTAAGTAAGGCACATTGTGCATCCGAAAGCTGGAAGGTTTTGGAAAGATTAATGACACTTTTCACCCCTCCCGTATACACGGGCTTGTGGGGATGTCTAGTTTACATAATCACTCCAATGTTTAAGCATGTGCATTGCCGTATTTTTAGTCCAATGGACATGATCCCTTTCTGTGTCAAAATTATCCTGTGGCAGAGCAGGAATGTGGTTCTTCAAACCTGTGATGAAGTTGTTCAGGTGTTGCAGTATTCCCTGCTCCTTGGGGGGTAGCCCTAAAGAAAAGTTAATTACTGGACCGAAGATCTGTGCTTCGGGGAAGAGGTCTTGGGCCGTCTCCAGAGTTCTTTTCAGTTCGGCCACTGGTGTTCTCTTGTCCCTCTGTGACCTATTGCACAAACCAAAAGACAACACAAGTTTCTCAACCGTTACCTCAACGGTGGCTCTGTCCAGGGCGCTCTCAGCGTGGCACCATTTTGCTCCGGGAAGGCTGTCAATCTGGACACTTTTAGCTGGCGGTGGCATTCTGGCTACATTAGAATCTCCCACTATCACAGATTTCTGTTTAATGTGGAGATTCCAGCCCTGATGTTTTCTAGGTGTATTTGGATGTTTTATGTGTGCAGATTTGGACCTCTGGCGAGGAAGGTGATGTAGAAGGTTCTTCCTCCGTCGCCTCCACCTGCAGATGTGTTTGGACGCTAGATCTCAACCTAGAAATGTCAATGGGGGTCAAGCTAACACGGTGAGTGGCCGCTGGATCCAGGGATCTCTCACTCTCACCTTGTAGTGGTCTCAAGCTAAATTCCCCTGGTTCATCTCTAATTATCTGGTTCTTTCTATCCAGAGATGGATCAGATTGGGCTGTTCAAAAAGGGCAGAAGGTGGAGATCGAAGAGAGGAGAGGGAGCCGACGGAGGTTGAAGATTCCTTGAAGGAGCTTCTGGCTCTCGCCTGCATTTCCTTGTTGCTGTCCGGTCGGTCGTGAACTTCTCACTCTCTCTGTTCCAAAGGTTCCTGTTGGGTCTCCTGAGGATACTCAAGTTCTGACTCTGAACAGAAGCTGTCCCCACCGTCGTCTTCATTAAAGATGGCCGACCACTCTTTATTCAGTTGTGGTTCAGTCATCGTGGCAACCCGTTTTGAGAGGTGTGCGTTGAGGAGGAGGTGGAGCATGAACTTCAGCTGTGACTGACCTCTGATTTGCGATGGGAATGCGTGCTCTCGATGGTCCTTCCAGGGGGGATGTAGTCATCGTCCTCCGTTGGTCAGAAAGATTCCTTTCAGTCAGTCCTCTGGTGTCAGACCCTCCTCTGGTTGAACCTCTGCTCCCTTGTGGTTCTCTGGTTGGCTCTGAGGTGGATGTTCTCCTGCTTAATAATGTGGAAGATTCACCTGTGATTTGTGTCTCCCGTTCTCGTCTGGTCCTCAGAGCAGGTTGTTGCGGTGCCTCATCTGTTGATCTCAAGTCCGCCATCTTAGCAACAATCACTGCTTGGGTTTGGTCCAGTGTCTCCTCAGTGAGTCTGCGACCAAAGTTTCTTCTTGCCCAAGATGCTGCAATTTTAAAAGGGGGGCGCCAGTCATCTGTGGATAACTGAGAGAGGATTTGGACTTCCTTCTCCAAATTGAAATTATAATGATCTCGTAGAATAGTAACTGTAGTTTCTGTCCAGTTTTTAGCATTTTCTTCAATCAAAGTCTGTGTGTCCTTGTTGGGCATTGCTGGTTTAACAAAAGTGGCTAAATTTTGAGCCATCTTTTTCAAAGATGGAGGATAGTCTTTCTTTGAAACATTGTTAAGGTGATGGACAGACTTTATCAATTTATGGATGACACGAACCTTTTGTAGAAAATCTGTATCATCAGATTGAATCCGATCCGTCTGGGTTCTGTTCCGTTGTCTAGGAGACGGGTTGAAGTATCTTCTCCTCCTGTTTGGGTTTCGATCCTCTCCTTCATCTCGTCCCCTCATCCATCTGTCCTCTCTGGGTGGACGGGGGCGCGGATCTGGATATGTAGTTCTACCCGTTCGGTACCTCTGTTGTTCTCTGCGATCATTCTGCCTCCCAGCAAATCTGCCATATCTAGTGACCGTAGCGTAGCTCTGTCGTCTTTCACGGGAGGGGTAATAATTTCTGCGTGATCGCCACCTGTCTTCGTCCGGGTAGTCATTTCTGCGTATTTGTCTCCCTTCACGGGAGAAAAAGTCTCTTCTTCTGTATGTCTGTCGGTTTTCAGGGGAGGGGTACTCACTTGTAATATCTTTCCGGTCTGTCATCTTCATTTCTCCGGTCCCGGTTTGGCCAACCGTACTCCCTCGACCCTTCTCCGTTCCACTAGCATCCAGTCATCTTCATCATCAAAATGGGCCGGCATGCTTTTTCCTTTTTTAGCTTAGCTTTAGCTATAACTTCACTATGACACGTGCTAAGTATAGCTAATTGGCTACATGCTAAGGTGAAAGAACGGAGTTTAAAGTGTTGCCCAAAAAGCACTTTTAATTGTATTTCACAGCTACAAAAAGCGTAGAAAAAGCCAAAATTGCAACGTTTCGGTTTACAATGAAACCTTCGTCAGGCTGGCTTAAGTAAACAAATAAACAATAACTTACAACAAACTGCGTTCTCAATGCGTCAGGTGCAGTCCGAAAATGCACTGTCATAACAGCATTGTAACAATGTATTCAACAGTATCCGGTGCACTGAGCCAATAGAAAAAGTCCTTTCTTGAAATTGGCGCTCCCCAAAGTAAGGAGCTTTGCCATTGGTCGCACTAGTCCAGTGCTGCGTTCAGAGACATTTAAAGTTTAAATCAGGTTACAGTAATGATATACAAATAACAGAATAAACATTTTTTCCTTTACAAACAAAATAGCATTTCTTCAGAAAATATTTACATGAACACTGGAAACCGTGTTATTTCTTTATTATAAACATTCCTCTTCAGTGGTTTCCTCCTCATCCTGGAAGTGGATCCGTATCCTGTAAAATGACCCTCTTCTACCTGTTTTAGATTTATATTAATTATGAGAGAATAGGAATCTAGGGGCAGATGGAGGCACGGGCTGGTTAGGGGAAACAAGATTATTAAATTCTGTCGCCGAAGCGCTGAATTTATGGTGCACTGAGCCATCATTGTTTCTGCCCACCCCGAACCCACTCCCACAGTTTATTATATTAAAAAAATATATTTAACATTAGGGGTCAAAAGAGATAGGGTCAAAAAACTAGGTTAGGTTTAGGCATTGGTCCACAAAGGTTAGGTATAGGATAAAAAAAAAAGCTAAAGGGGATAAAAAAAGAATATAATAATAATAATAGTGTTATAACATGACAATATCCGAGAAAGTGTGAAATAGTATGTGGGAGGATTTGGAACTGGTAATCAGAGATGTTAATTAATTAAATTTTTTAAGGCCTTTGGGATGTCTGGTTTCCAATTTGGAAATCCAAATCCTCTCGGCTCTCCGACGTTCCTGCATTGTCCACCTGGGATTGGTTTGTATCACGGTTGCAGAATCAGCCTGCCAACCATGGGATAAGAAATGCTTCACTAAATGGGTTTGTGTTTTTTTCTTTTTGAGAATATTGTGTTTGTGTTGAGCAAATCTCACTAATATAGTATTTCCTGTCTCTCCCACATATTGCATTCCACACTTTTTACAAGTTATCAGGTACACACAATTCTTGGAGCGAGGGTTACCTGTACATTTGGATAGGAAGACATTTTTATTATAGGAGCTGCAACCATTTCAGGTGTTTGAAAACTGCCCACCACCTCTGGATCTGGGTTGGATCACAGGTGGGATTTTAGCTTTAATTAAATGATCTCTCAGATTTTGTTTCTCCTAAAAGCTCCAATGACTTCATATTCCCTTAACAATTGTGTTTCCGAGTCAGCTTTTGAAAATTGTCCTTAATGACTTTGACCAATTTGGTTGAAGATGGAGAAAACGTGGTCACAAAGGGCAACAGAGGGAAACCTGAATGGGTTTAGTTGTCAAAAATGATTTGAAGCATTTTCTTAAAAAGAGCGACAGTACCCTCTGTTGGCCAAAGCGGAGAACAACGTTTTGGTGGCTACTTTGAAATCAGTCTCCTGAGTACAAATCCTGTGAAATCTTAACAGTTGGGATTTAATGAGTCCAGCAAAGGTATGTTTGGGGTGGAAACTGGTCTTAAACAAAAGAGCATGTGTATCGGTAGGTTTAAAAATACTTTGATGTCTAAAATGTGATTTGTTTGAAAGTTTGGGCCTTTATATGTAGTTGTGTCTAAGAAGTCAATCAATTTTTGTTGATATTTGATTTTAATTTTATTGATGCATTATGACCGTTCAAGATGATTAGAAAATCCTTAAAATCTGCTTCTGAATATGGCCAGATTCCCCAAATATCATCCAAAAACCTCAGATATTGGATGGGCTTTTTTGGACATTTTTCCAAAGCTGAACTCTCCCATTGAGCCATAAAGATATTGGCATAGGCAGGGCAAATTTCTTGCCCATTGCCGTTCCTTTTATTGAAGAAAAAATTCTTTATTGAATTCAAAGTCGTTCCTGGTTAGATTTATTTCTAACAGCTGTAAGAGCTCTTTTCTGGTCTTTTTTTGTCTGGAAACTTTCTAAATATGTTTCTAACTGCATCTATTCCCTCTTTGATATCAATATTCGTATAGAGACTGTCAATATCTAATGAAAATAGAAAAGAGTCTTCTGGAATCACAAGTTTTTTAACCCTCTCCACAAAGTCATAGGTGTCTTTAATGTAGCTGTCATGTTTTGTGGACAAAGGGTTCAAAAATGATCTAAATATTCCGCTGTGAAGTAAGTTTCACTGTCACAGTCAGAAACTATCGGCCTGCCAGGGGTATCTGAAATGGAACACTCCAACTGGCAGGATCTTTATGAATCTTTGGTAACATATAGAAAAGTCTCGCCCTGGGTACAGTTGAACCTAATAAATATCTTTTTTGTTTAATATTAATGAATTTCTTTATGTACAAGTTATTAATTATTTTCTCCACCATTGGGATAGTTTCCAAATAAATGGGTTTTCAATTTAGAATAGTAGGTTTTATCATTGAGTTGTCTGTATCCCTCCTGTAAATATTGATCCCTGTCAAATATGACAATCGCACTGCCCTTATCTGCTGGTTTTATAATTATTTCTTTATTGTTTTTTAGTTCCTGTAAAGCTGCAAGTTCTTCAGGAGTAAGATTGGATTTTACATGGATGGGATGAAAGTGATTTTGAAAAAAATCCTGATCAGCCTTGATAAGGGTAAGTAATTGTGGTGGAAGTTGGCCCACAGAGGGCGTCACTCGGATTTTGGAGTAAAGGGCTGAGACTCTGAAGTGGATTTGTCTTTGTAATATAAAGCCAATTTCACCCTTCGGTGGTATTGTTGTATGTCAAATTTACATTGGAATTTTAACTCTTTACTGTAACCTGTAGTGGGGATAAAATTTAGACCCTTACTAAGTAAGGCACATTGTGCATCCGAAAGCTGGAAGGTTTTGGAAAGATTAATGACACTTTTCACCCCTCCGTATACACGGGCTTGTGGGGATGTCTAGTTTACATAATCACTCCAATGTTTAAGCATGTGCATTGCCGTATTTTTAGTCCAATGGACATGATCCCTTTCTGTGTCAAAATTATCCTGTGGCAGAGCAGGAATGTGGTTCTTCAAACCTGTGATGAAGTTGTTCAGGTGTTGCAGTATTCCCTGCTCCTTGGGGGGTAGCCCTAAAGAAAAGTTAATTACTGGAACGAAGATCTGTGCTTCTGGGAAGAGGTCTTGGGCCGTCTCCAGAGTTCTTTTCAGTTCGGCCACTGGTGTTCTCTTGTCCCTCTGTGACCTATTGCACAAACCAAAAGACAACACAAGTTTCTCAACCGTTACCTCAACGGTGGCTCTGTCCAGGGCGCTCTCAGCGTGGCACCATTTTGCTCCGGGAAGGCTGTCAATCTGGACACTTTTAGCTGCAAACGGTGGCATTCTGGCTACATTAGAATCTCCCACTATCACAGATTTCTGTTTAATGTGGAGATTCCAGCCCTGATGTTTTCTAGGTGTATTTGGATGTTTAGTGTGTGCAGATTTGGACCTCTGGCGAGGAAGGTGATGTAGAAGGTTCTTCCTCCGTCCTCCACCTGCAGATGTGTTTGGACGCTAGATCTCAACCTAGAAATGTCAATGGGGTCAAGCTAACACGGTGAGTGGCCGCTGGATCCAGGGATCTCTCACTCTCACCTTGTAGTGGTCTCAAGCTAAATTCCCCTGGTTCATCTCTAATTATCTGGTTCTTTCTATCCAGAGATGGATCAGATTGGGCTGTTCGTAAAAGGGCAGAAGGTGGAGATCGAAGAGAGGAGAGGGAGCCGCGGAGTTGAAGATTCCTTGAAGGAGCTTCTGGCTCTCCGCCTGCATTTCCTTGTTGCTGTCCGGTCGGTCGTGAACTTCTCACCTCTCTCTGTTCCAAAGGTTCCTGTTGGGTCTCCTGAGGATACTCAAGTTCTGACTCTGAACAGAAGCTGTCCCCACGTCGTCTTCATTAAAGATGGCCGACCACTCTTTATTCAGTTGTGGTTCAGTCATCGTGGCAACCGTTTTGAGAGGTGTGCGTTGAGGAGGAGGTGGAGCATGAACTTCAGCTGTGACTGACCTCTGATTTGCGATGGGAATGCGTGCTCTCGATGGTCCTTCCAGGGGGGATGTAGTCATCGTCCTCCGTTGGTCAGAAAGATTCCTTTCAGTCAGTCCTCTGGTGTCAGACCCTCCTCTGGTTGAACCTCTGCTCCCTTGTGGTTCTCTGGTTGGCTCTGAGGTGGATGTTCTCCTGCTTAATAATGTGGAAGATTCACCTGTGATTTGTGTCTCCCGTTCTCGTCTGGTCCTCAGAGCAGGTTGTTGCGGTGCCTCATCTGTTGATCTCAAGTCCGCCATCTTAGCAACAATCACTGCTTGGGTTTGGTCCAGTGTCTCCTCAGTGAGTCTGCGACCAAAGTTTCTTCTTGCCCAAGATGCTGCAATTTAGGGTTAGGGTAAGGGTTAGGGTTAGGGTAGGGTAGGGTTAGTGCGAGTTTCCCGGGTGGCATGTGTTTCCCGTGTTATTTGACGCCGGCATGTCACTTTATGTTCCCTAGGGGCAGGGAAAGTAAAAAGCGCAACGCCGGTATACCCGTGAACGGGCCATTCGGGAGCCCTTAGTGCCATTCGGTCGGAGGCGCAATATGTGCGAAATCCACCGGATGGCGCTTGGGAGGGAGGTGGGGGGCGGGGGGAGGGGGGGTGCGTGGTGCCACGGGGGGTGCCACATGGCTATCAAGCGAGTGTTTGAGTGTTAGGGCACGTGGTGGGGACATGTCCGGGCGTGTCCGCCATGCCGTGCCACGGGGGGGTGCCACATGGCTATCAAGCGAGTGTTTGAGCGTTAGGGCACGTGGTGGGGACATGTCGGGGCGTGTCGGCCATGATGCCGTGCCACGGGGGGTGCCACATGGCTATCAAGCGAGTGTTTGAGCGTTAGGGCACGTGGTGGGGACATGTCGGGGCGTGTCGGCCATGATGCCGTGCCACGGGGGGTGCCACATGGCTATCAAGCGAGTGTTTGAGCGTTAGGGCACGTGGTGGGGACATGTCCGGGCGTGTCCGCCATGCCGTGCCACGAGGGCATGTGCGCCGTGGCTCCTTTGTGGCAAGGGCCGGCGGATCAAGTTTTGGGGTCAAGTTTAGGGTGTGTGTGTGTGTGTGTGTGTGTGTGTGTGTGTGTGTGTGTGTGTGTGTGTGTGTGTGTGTGTGTGTGTGTGTGTCGGGTAAAAGAGCCCCATGTTGTGCCCTGGTTTCTCTGTAGTTCAAGTCTGGGGTTGAGATCTGCTCTCGGTCCAGTGTTCCTGGCCTGGTTCATTCATGTACATGTTTCCACTCAATATGTGTGCGTGTGTGTGTGTGTGTGTGTCTCTGTCTGTCCTGAGCTCCAGAGGCCCGCTCCACGGGCCTCTGGTGCTCTGAACCTGGGCAAAAGAGCCCCATGTTGTGCCCTGGTTTCTCTGTAGTTCAAGTCTGGGGTTGAGATCTGCTCTCGGTCCAGTGTTCCTGGCCTGGTTCATTCATGTACATGTTTCCACTCAATATATGTGTGTGTGTGTGTGTGTGTGTGTGTGTGTGTGTGTGTGTGTGTGTGTGTGTGTGTGTGTGTGTGTCGGGTAAAAGAGCACCATGTTGGGCCCCTGTCTCACTGTAGTTCCAGTCTGGGGTTGAGATCTGCTCTCGCTCCAGTGTTCCTGGCCTGGTTCATTCATGTACATGTTTCCACTCAATATATGTGTGTGTGTGTGTGTGTGTGTGTGTGTGTGTGTGTCTCTCCCGAGCACCAGAGGCCCGCTTTGCGGGCCCCTGGTGCTCTATTCCCGGGCAAGAGAGCCCCATGTTGAGCCCTGGATGTCTGTAGGTCAAGCCTGGGGTTGAGATCTGGTCTCGCTCCAGTGTTCCTGGCCCTGTTTATTTATGTACATGTTTCCACTGAAAATGTGTGTGTGTGTGTGTCTCTCCCGAGCACCAGAGGCCCGCTTTGCGGGCCCCTGGTGCTCTATTCCCGGGCAAGAGAGCCCCATGTTGAGCCCTGGATGTCTGTAGGTCAAGCCTGGGGTTGAGATCTGGTCTCCCTCCAGTGTTCCTGGCCCTGTTTATTTATGTACATGTTTCCACTGAAAATGTGTGTGTGTGTGTGTCTCTCCCGAGCACCAGAGGCCCGCTCCGCGGGCCTCTGGTGCTCTGAACCTGGGCAAAAGAGCCCCATGTTGTGCCCTTGTTTCTCTGTAGTTCGAGTCTGGGGTTGAGATCTGCTCTCGGTCCAGTGTTCCTGGCCTGGTTCATTCATGTACATGTTTCCACTCAATATGTGTGTGTGTCTGTGTGTGTGTGTGTCTGTGGCGAGCACCAGAGGCCCGCGGAGCGGGCCTCCTAGCTCCCGCCGGGGCCTTGCCACGAGGGCGTGTGCGCCGCTTGTCCTTTGTGGCAGGGGTTAAAAGGGCTCCGTGTGGTGCCCCGGTTCTGCGGAGGTCGGGCGTCGGGGTCAAGTCGGGTTCCCCGGAGCCTCCTATTCCTCCGGAGGTGGGTGGGGGAGGTCAGGGCGCCCCCTAGCTGCCGCCAGAGCCTTGCCACGAGGGCACGTGCGCAGCTTCTCCTTTGTGGCACAGCCCTAACCCGTTTGCGGGTTAAAAGAGCTCCGTGAGGCGCCCCGTTTCTTCGGAGGTCGGGCGTTGGGGTCGAGTCGGGTTCCCCGGAGCCTCCTATTCCTCCGGAGGTGGGTGGGGGAGGTCAGGGCGCCCCCTAGCTGCCGCCAGAGCCTTGCCACGAGGGTCGTCGCTTCTCCTTTGTGGCAACGTCGTGGTCAAGTTTTGGGGTCTTGTTTTGGGTGTGTGTCTGTGTGTGTGTGAGTGTGTGTGTGTGTGTGTGTGTGTGTGTGTGTGTTTGTGTGTGTGTGTGTGTCTGTTTAAAGAGCCCCATGTTGTGCCCTGGTTGTCTGTAGGTCAAGTCTGGGGTTGAGATCTGGTCTCGGTCCAGTGTTCCTGGCCTGGTTCATTCATGTACATGTTTCCACTCAATATGTGTGTGTGTGTGTGTGTGTGTGTGTGTGTGTGTGTGTGTGTGTGTGTGTGTGTGTGTGTGTGTGTGTGTGTGTGTGTGTGTGTGTGTGTCGGGTAAAAGAGCCCCATGTTGTGCACTGGTTGTCTGTAGGTCAAGTCTGGGGTTGAGATCTGGTCTCGGTCCAGTGTTCCTGGCCTGGTTCATTCATGTACATGTTTCCACTCAATATGTGTGTGTGTGTGTGTGTGTGTGTGTGTGTGTGTGTGTGTGTGTGTGTGTGTGTGTCGGGTAAAAGAGCCCCATGTTGTGCACTGGTTGTCTGTAGGTCAAGTCTGGGGTTGAGATCTGGTGTCGGTCGAGTGTTCCTGGCCTGGTTATTTCATTTTTTTTTTTCCACTCAATATGTGTGTGTGTGTGTGTGTGTGTGTGTGTGTGTGTGTGTGTGTGTGTGTGTGTCCAGCACCAGGGGCGCTTATGGGCCCCTGGTGCTCTATTCCCGGGCAAGAGAGCCCCATGTTGTGCCCTGGTTGTCTGTAGGTCAAGTCTGGGGTTGAGATCTGGTCTCGGTCCAGTGTTCCTGGCCTGGTTCATTCATGTACATGTTTCCACTCAATATATATGTGTGTGTGTGTGTGTGTGTGTGTGTGTGTGTGTGTGTGTGTGTGTGTGTGTGTGTGTGTGTGTCGGGTAAAAGAGCCCCATGTTGTGCACTGGTTGTCTGTAGGTCAAGTCTGGGGTTGAGATCTGGTCTCGGTCCAGTGTTCCTGGCCTGGTTCATTCATGTACATGTTTCCACTCAATATGTGTGTGTGTGTGTGTGTGTGTGTGTGTGTGTGTGTGTGTGTGTGTGTGTGTGTGTGTGTGTGTGTGTGTGTGTGTGTGTCGGGTAAAAGAGCCCCATGTTGTGCCCTGGTTGTCTGTAGGTCAAGTCTGGGGTTGAGATCTGGTCTCGCTCCAGTGTTCCTGGCCTGGTTCATTCATGTACATGTTTCCACTCAATATGTGTGTGTGTGTGTGTGTGTGTGTGTGTGTGTGTGTGTGTGTGTCTCTCCCGAGCACCAGAGGCCCGCTCCGCGGGCCTTTGGTGCTCTGTTCCCGGGCAAAAGAGCCCCATGTTGTGCCCTGGTTTCTCTGTAGGTCAAGCCTGGGGTTGAGATCTGGTCTCGGTCCAGTGTTCCTGGCCTTGTTTATTTATGTACATGTTTCCACTGAATGTGTGTGTGTGTGTGTGTGTGTGTGTGTGTGTGTGTGTGTGTGTGTGTGTGTGTGTGTGTGTGTCTCTCTTCGGGGCGTGTTGGCCATGATGCCGTGCCACGGGGGGTGCCACATGGCTATCAAGCGAGTGTTTGAGCGTTAGGGCACGTGGTGGGGACATGTCGGGGCGTGTCGGCCATGATGCCTTGCCACGGGGGGTGCCACATGGCTATCAAGCGAGTGTTTGAGCGTTAGGGCACGTGTGGGGACATGTCATGGCATGTCCGCCATGCCGTGACACGTGCCACATGGCTATCATGCGTGTGTTTGTGCGTTTGGGCTCGTGTGGGTGACATGTCGGGGCGTGTCGGCCATGATGCCGTGCCACGGGGGGTGCCACATGGCTATCAAGCGAGTGTTTGAGCGTTAGGGCACGTGGTGGGGACATGTCCGGGCGTGCCATGTTGCCCACGAGGGCATGTGCGCCGTGGCTCCTTTGTGGCAAGGTCATGGTCAAGCTTTGTCAAGTTTAGGTGTGTGTGTGTGTGTGTGTGTGTGTGTGTGTGTGTGTGTGTGTGTGTGTGTGTGTGTGTCTGTAAAAGAGCACCATGTTGTGCCCCTGTTTCTCTGTGTAGTTCAAGTCTGGGGTTGAGATCTGCTCTCCAGTGTTCCTGGCCTGGTTCATTCATGTACATGTTTCCACTCAATATGTGTGTGTGTGTGTCTGTGTGTGTGTGTGTGTGTGTGTGTGTGTGTGTGTGTGTGTGTGTGTGTGTGTGTGTGTGTCTCTCCCTGG
Source organism: Gambusia affinis (assembly GCF_019740435.1). Taxonomy (NCBI): domain Eukaryota; kingdom Metazoa; phylum Chordata; class Actinopteri; order Cyprinodontiformes; family Poeciliidae; genus Gambusia; species Gambusia affinis. The sequence goes on along the minus strand of NC_057872.1, from coordinate 21,897 downwards.
TGCTCTATTCGGGCAAGAGAGCCCCATGTTGTGCCCTGGATGTCTGTAGGTCAAGCCTGGGGTTGAGATCTGGTCTCGCTCCAGTGTTCCTGGCCCTGTTTATTTATGTACATGTTTCCACTGAAAATGTGTGTGTGTGTGTCTCCGAGCACCAGAGGGCCCGCTGGCCTCTGGTGCTCTGTTCAGGCAAAGAGCCCCATGTTGTGCCCTGGTTTCTCTGTAGGTCAAGCCTGGGGTTGAGATCTGGTCTCTCCAGTGTTCCTGGCCCTGTTTATTTATGTACATGTTTCCACTGAAAATGTGTGTGTGTGTGTGTCTCTCCGAGGCACCAGAGGCCGCTCCTGGGCCTCTGGTGCTCTGTTCAGGCAAAGAGCCCCATGTTGTGCCCTGGTTTCTCTGTAGGTCAAGCCTGGGGTTGAGATCTGGTCTCGCTCAGTGTTCCTCCTGTTTATTTATGTACATGTTTCCACTGAAAATGTGTGTGTGTGTGTGTCTCCCAGGCACCAGAGAGGCATGGAGCGGCCTCTGGTGCTCTGTTCCCGGGCAAAAGAGCCCCATGTTGTGCCCTGGTTTCTCTGTAGGTCAAGCCTGGGGTTGAGATCTGGTCTCGCTCCAGTGTTCCTGGCCCTGTTTATTTATGTACATGTTTCCACTGAAAATGTGTGTGTGTGTGTGTGTGAGCACCAGAGGCTTGGCCCCAAGGGCCTCTGGTGCTCTGTTCCGGGCAAAGAGCCCCATGTTGTTGTGCCCTGGTTTCTCTGTAGGTCAAGCCTGGGGTTGAGATCTGGTCTCGCCCAGTGTTCCTGGCCCTGTTTATTTATGTACATGTTTCCACTGAAAATGTGTGTGTGTGTGTGTCGAGCACTGAGGTTGCTGGGCCTCTGGTGCTCTGAACCTGGGCAAAGAGCCCCATGTTGTGCCCTTGTTTCTCTGTAGTTCGAGTCTGGGGTTGAGATCTGCTCTCGGTCCAGTGTTCCTGGCCTGGTTCATTCATGTACATGTTTCCACTCAATATGTGTGTGTGTCTGTGTGTGTGTGTGTCTGTGGCGAGCACCAGAGGCCCGCGGAGCGGGCCTCCTAGCTCCCGCCGGGGCCTTGCCACGAGGGCGCAGGCCGCTTGTCCTTTGTGGCAGGGGTTAAAGGGCTCCGTGTGGTGCCCCGGTTCTGCGGAGGTCGGGCGTTGGGGTCAAGTCGGGTTCCCCGGAGCCTCCTATTCCTCGGAGGTGGGAGGAGGGAGGTCACCCTCTAGCTGGCCAGAGCCTTGCCACGAGGGCACCTCGCCGCTTCTCCTTTGTGGCAGTTCCCCAACCCGCTTATGTGTTAAAGAGCTCCGTGTTGCGCCGGGCGGTTCTCCGTGGCGGAGCGTCGGGTCAAGTCGGGTTCCCGGAGCCTCCTATTTCTCGGAGGTGGGAGGGGAGGTCGCCGCCTAGCTGCGGCCGGGGCCTTGCCACGAGGGCTACTGCGCCGCTTCTCCTTTGTGGCAACGTCGGCAGGTCAAGCTTTGAGGTCAAGTTCAGGGTGTGTGCGTGTGTGTGTGTGTGTCTGGGTGTGTGTGTGTGTGTGTGTGCGTGCGTGCGTGCGTGTGTGTGTGTGTGTGTGTGTCTGTGTGTGTGTGTGGGTCAAGCCTGGGGTTGAGATCTGGTCTCGCTCCAGTGTTCCTGGCCTTGTTCATTTATGTACATGTTTCCACTCAATATCCGTGTGTGTGTGTGTGTGTGTGTGTGTGTGTGTGTGTGTGTGTGTGTGTGTTCCCGGGCAAAAGAGCCCCATGTTGTGCCCCGGTTCTCTGGAGGTCAAGTGTTGATAAAGTGAAAGTTTGAGGTCGCGAGCACCTGATGGCTCTGGAGAACAATGGGTTCCGATTCATGAGTGCACCTGTTGGTGCTGGAGAACAATGGGTTCCGATTTATCTTGCCCCCCCCCCCCCCTGAAAAGAACTAAAAGTTGTCTCCGGCAGCGGTTTCAGTAGCCTACTGGTATCTCCCCAGGAACGGGATCATCCACACGCAGCAGTGCATGCAGTCATTTTCCAACTGACAACTGGTGTGTGGACCCGCAAAGGAGAACCAGTTCCGATAGTCTAGCGGGTCGTCGACAGACAGCCCGGCCTCTGACTCAGATGGATGTGAGTGCTGCGGCCGATGCTTCGGAGTTCAGCTGCAGAGTGGCACAGCTCTCGGCACCGCAACACCAGGACTCCAGTAGCTCAGCGATAAGTCAGTGCCCCACGTGGATTCGACCCGCTTCCCTCTAGCGCTGAGGAGAGCACCTTAGCCACTGAGCCGCGCCGAGCCGTGCACATACATGGGCTGACGGTGCTTATATGTGATGGGAGGGAGGGAGAAAGAAAGAAAGAAAAGGAAAGGGAAAGCAAAAGAGAACCCTAACCTAACCTAAGCGGCAAAACCGTTAGTGAAACGGTTAGTAGCCCAGAGTAAGCCGAGCACTGTGGCAGGCGGGACTCTTGCCCAGGAACTCCCTCACGGCACCGCCAGGCTAGAACCGCGCACTGTGCTTATGACGGACGAATGACTTTGTCCCGTGTGAGCACTGTGCGCTGCCACCACTATTTAGGGCATTTAGGGTCTCGGGTGGGTCGGTGGTGGCTTGGTGGGTGCGTGGGTGGGTGGGTTGTGCGCTGTGCCCTGTGCCCTGTGCCCTGTGCGCTGTGCCCTGTGCCCTGTGCCCTGCCATTCCGGCCTGTCGGGCGGGGTGTCCCCTGTGGCAGCGGAGCGCCACGTGGTCATGGGCTTGCCATTTCGGACACCCTAACCTGGTGTCCTCTGCGGCAGAGCGCGCCACGTGGTCAGGGTGGCTGTTGTGGGTGTGGGGCCTGCCATTCCGGACACCCTAACCGGGTGTCCCCTGTGTCAGCGAGCGCCACGTGGTCAGGGTGGTTGGTGTGGGGGATGGGCTTGCCATTCGGGACGCCCGGCGGGTTGTCCCCTGTGTCAGCGGAGCGCCACGTGGTCAGGCTGGCTGTTGTGGGTGTGGGGCCTGCCATTTCGGACACCCCTAACCTGGTGTCCTCTCGTGCAGAGCGCGCCACGTGGTCAGGGTGGCTGTGGGGCCTGCCATTTCGGCCCGTCGGGCGGGTTGTCCCCTGTGGCATGAAGAGAAAAGAAAAGAAAAGAAAAGAAAAGAAAAGAAAAGAAAAGAAAAGAAAAGAAAAGAAAATAAAAGAAAATAAAAGAAAATAAAAGAAAACGTGGCAGCCGAGGCTGGATTCGAACAAGGTATCTCCCGTTTACAGGGTGAGGTTCCTATCCACTCGGCTACCACGGGTGTATATCGACGGTGCTCATAGTGCTCATGTCTCCGCCGCTGTCATTGGAGACTGTTGGCAAGTTCTCCATGCCATGCCATGCCAGGCCTTTTCTGCTTGGCGTTGCGCAGGGGATGGGTAAGGGGGCAGTGCACTGAGCGACTGGGTCCTGCAATGTCTTCAGCTGCTGCTGCTGTCTTCACTTTCTGCTGTTCCCACCGCTAGACTGCTGGAAGCGTTTTTCCGACACTATCGGGCGGGCGGGCGGGCGGGCGGGCACGCGGGCACGCAGGCAGGAGGCAGGAAAGGCTCCTTGCTGGGCTTAGGCTTGAGTTTCTGCTGTTAACCCCTCCAATCTCCAATAGTGTAAAAAAACTACACTAGACTACTGGAAGCGTTTTTCCAAACGAACCAATCGACAACAATTTGTTCCCCAAATTGTTGTCGATGCCTGCTGCGTGCTTCTGGTGCTGAACTGTTCCACTAGACGTCTGGAACCAACCCTTAAAAAGTAAGTGCCTGCCTTGCATTGAGGCGTTTTTATAGATCTGAGAGTGTACAGAAGATCAGCCTGCATCCGTGCTTCCACAGGAACGAACCGCTAGACTACTCGAGCCGCGGTTTCCCCTACGACAATGTCTGGCAGCAGCCATTCTTCTTCTTTCTCAAAGCTTTGCTCCCAAAGCCGCCGCTTGCTTTTCCCACAATTTGTGGCATTCTTCTTCTTCTCCTCCTTCACTGGAGGTTCCTTCGTAGGTGGCCTTGAGTTTCTGCTGTTAACCCCCTAACCCAATGTCCAAAGGTCGGTCGGTCGGTCGGTCGGTCGGTCGGTCGGTCGGTCGGCCAACTGCTAGGCTACTTGAACCGTCCTTCAAACCATATCTGTCATTGGGGACTGTTGGCAAGTTGTCCCAAATGTCCGTGAGCGGCTCCTGGAGCCTCCTTTTTCACCTTCTCCTGCTGCTCGGGCCGCCTGCCGCCCACCCGACTGCTAGGCTACTTGAACCGTCCTTCAAACCATATCTGTCATTGGGGACAGTTGGCAAGTTGTCCCAAATGGCTGTCACCCCGCACATCTGTCATTGGGGACAGTTGGCAAGTTGTCCCAAATGGCTGTCACCGGCTCCTGGAGCCTTCTTCTTCACCTCCTCCTCCTCCTCCTCCTCCTCCTCCTCCACCACCCCCCCCACCACCACATCCACCACCACCGAAAAAAAAAAACAAAAACCACCACAAAAAGAGAAAAAAACCGCAAAAACGTGAGTAACCCAGAGGAAACCGACCACAGTCGCAGGCGGGATTCGTGCCCAGGAACTCCCGAACCGCGATGCAGTCATGAAACCACTAGGCTACTGGAACCGTACCTGTGTCTGTGCTCATAGTGCTTAGGACTTCGTCGCTGCCATTCCGGCCTGTCGGGCGGGGTGTCCCCTGTGGCAGCTCCGCTGCCACGTGCTCATGGTGGCTGTGTGGGGGATGGGCTTGCCATTCGGGACGCCCGGCGGGTTGTCCCCTGTGTCAGCGGAGCGCCACGTGGTCAGGGTGGGTGGTGTGGGGGATGGGCGTGCCATTTCGGCCACCCTAACCGGGTGTCCCCTGTGTCAGCGAGCGCCACGTGGTCAGGGTGGGTGGTGTGGGGGATGGGCTTGCCATTCGGGACATCCGGCGGGTTGTCCCCTGTGTCAGCGGAGCGCCACGTGGTCAGGCTGGCTGTGTGGGGGATGGGCGTGCCATTTCGGCCACCCTAACCGGGTGTCCCCTGTGTCAGCGAGCGCCACGTGGTCAGGCTGGCTGTGTGGGGGATGGGCGTGCCATTTCGGCCACCCTAACCGGGTGTCCCCTGTGTCAGCGAGCCCGTGGTCAGGCTGGCTGTGTGGGGGATGGGCGTGCCATTTCGGCCACCCTAACCGGGTGTCCCCTGTGTCAGCGAGCGCCACGTGATCAGGGTGGGTGGTGTGGGGGATGGGCTTGCCATTCGGGACGCCCGGCGGGTTGTCCCCTGTGTCAGCGGAGCGCCACGTGATCAGGGTGGGTGGTGTGGGGGATGGGCGTGCCATTTCGGCCACCCTAACCGGGTGTCCCCTGTGTCAGCTCCGCTGCCACGTGGTCAGGCTGGCTGTGTGGGTGTGGCGCCTGCCATTTCGGCCCGTCGGGCGGGGTGTCCCCTGTGGCAGCAGAGCGGAGGGGAGGGTGTCTATGTCTATGTTTCCCATTACGCAGTCAAATCCGTTGTGACCTCGTCTCCGATGAGGTGTCTGGGAGTGGCCCACTTTGTTGATGACATGTCTAGTGCTGATGCCCGGTGCCAATGATATGTCTCTGGTGCTGGCTGGCTGGCTGGCTGGCTGGCTGGCCCTGGTTGTCTGTCTGTAGGTTCTCTGGAGGTCGTGTGTGTGTTGTTGTGATAAAGTGAAAGTCTGAGGTCCCGAGCCTATTCCCGGCCGGGGGGGAGGGGGCGGGGCCAAAGGGTCTATTCCCAGGTGAAGGAGCTCCATGAGAGCACCTGTTGGGCCTGGAGAACAATGGGCTTTTTTTGTCACACAAGGCCAACCGTTTCCGATAGTCTAGTGGTTGAAAAGCGAGCCTTTGACAAAGTTGGATGTTACTGCCGATGCTGCCAAATTCAACTGCATAGTAGCACCCGTGTTTCTACACCGAAACACTGAACGATTCCAGTAGCTTAATGGTAAGTCGGTGCCCCCCCCACACACACACTCAACGTGTGTGTGTGTGTGTCTGTCTGTCTGTGTGTGTCTCTGTGTGTGTGTCTCAGACATTTGTGATGTGGCTATGGAGATGATCTTTGAATGAGTAGAGTACCAATGTCTTGGTCCGGGAGGGTTCTGAATTTCCCCTCATTTATCTCCCCCCCCCCTAAAATAAACTAAAAGTTGTCTCCGGCAGCGGTTTCAGTAGTCTAGTGATCTGGCTGCAGAAACAGAGACCCTATGGACCCGTCAGCCAATCTCCTCCTCGCATTTCAACGGAAGGAGAACCGGATCCGGTAGCCTAGTGTTTCACAGCTGACAGTTGCCCATTCACTGTCCTCGACTCAATTGGCTTTTGACGTACGGCTCAAGAATGTACGCATCCAAGTAGCTCAGCGATAAGTGAGTGCCCCACGTGGGATTCGACCCGCTTCCCTCTAGCGCAGTAGGAGACCACCTTAGCCACTGAGCCGCCGGCCGGAGCCATGCACATACATGTGCTGACAGTGCTTATATGTGATGTCCCCTGTGGCAGCAGAGAGGAGCGCCACGTGCTCAGGCTGGCTGTGTGGGTGTGGGGCCTGCCATTTCGGCCCGTCGGGCGGGTTGTCCCCTGTGGCAGCGGAGCGTCACGTGGTCACGGGCTTGCCATTCCGGCCACCCTAACCGGGTGTCCTCTGCGGCAGAGCGCGCCGCCACGTGGTCAGGGTGGGTGCTGTGGGGGAGGGGCGTGCCATTCAGGACACCCGGCGGGTTGTCCCCTGTGTCAGCGAGCGCCGCCACGTGGTCAGGGTGGGTGCTGTGGGGGAGGGGCTTGCCATCCCGGCCACCCTAACCTGGTGTCCTCTGCGGAAGCGCCCATCCCCGCACACACCCACGCACGCATGCGTGGTGTGGGGGATGGGCTTGCAATTTCGGACACCCTGCCGGTTGTCCCCCGTGGCAGAGAGGAGCGCCACGTGCTCAGGCTGGCTGTGTGGGGGATGGGCGTGCCATTTCGGCCTGTCGGTCGGTTTGTCCCCTGTTGCAGCGGACAGCGCGGAAGACGTCTCCGGAGCGCTGGGCTGGGTGGGGGTTGGGCTCGCTACCAAGGGTGTCTACGTTTACCATTATGCAGTCAACGTCCTCCATCGTTTCCTCTTTCTTTCCCGAGGAGGTTTCTGGGACTGGCCCGGTGCCAATAATGTGTGGGGTGCTAGCCTGTTCCACTAGACGTCTGGAACCCTTAAAAAGTGCCTGCCTGCCTGCCTGCCTGCCTGCCTGCCCGCCTGCCTGCCTGCGTGCCTGCCTGCCCTCCTGCCCGCCTGCCTGCGTGCCTGCCTGCCCGCCGGTCCGCCTGCGTGCCTGCCTGCGTGCCCGCCTGCCCGCCGGTCCGCCTGCCTGCGTGCCTGCCTGCCCTCCTGCCTGCCTGCCTGCCTGCCTGCCCGCCTGCCTGCGTGCCTGCCCGCCTGCGTGCCTGCCTGCGTGCCCGCCTGCCCGCCGGCCTGCCCGCCGGCCCGCCTGCCTGCCTTCCTTCCATTGACGCTCCTTCCCACCACTGAACTGCTTGAACCGACCGTCTAACATCCGTTGTGAGCTCTTCGCCGAGGAGGTATCTGGGACTGGACAACTTTGTTAATAACATGTCTAGTGCTGGCCAATAAGAGTGCGTCTGGTGCTGGCCTGTTCCCCTAGACGTCTGGAACCCTTAAAAAGTGCAAGAATTGTTCCTGGCTGGCCTTGGTTATTTATGTACATGTTTCCACTCGAAACGGAGACCCCGTTGCCGCTCCTCCTTGACCAGAATCCCAATTGGAAAGGTCTTAGCAATCTGGCAGTAAAGTTTCCCGAGCTTTTCGGAAAACGTGGAGGTGAGACTTTTAGCAGTGCCCGAGTTGTTAAATTCAAGACTGAATCTGAGAGTGTACAGAAGGTCTGATCTGAGAGTGTACAGAAGGTGAGAGTGTACAGGAGCTGTGATCTGTGAGAGTGTACAGACGGTCTGCTTGCATCCGTGCTTCCACAGGAAGTAGATTTCCACTAGAATACCGTAGCCGCTGACCTCCTCCCACCATTGCCTCGGAGCAATCCTTGTGCACACACACACACACACCTTCTGCCACCGGCTCCTGCAATCTTCTGCTTCAGCTTCACTTTCTGCTGTGGTTCCCACCCACTAGACTACTCGAAGCGTTGTTTTTCAAACAATGTCTGGCAGGTTGCTTGCTGCATCTTCTTCTTCTTCAGTGGAGGGAGGTTTCCTAAGCTTCAGTTTCTGCTGTTCCCACCACTAGACTGCTGGACGCGTTGTTTTTCAAACAATGTCTGGCAGGCTGCTGCCTCTCTTCTTCTTCTTCAGGGGAGGTTTCCTAAGCTTCAGTTTCTGCTGTTCCCACCACTAGACTGCTGGACGCGTTGTTTTTCAAACAATGTCTGGCAGGCTGCTGCCTCTCTTCTTCTTCTTCAGGGGAGGTTTCCTAAGCTTCAGTTTCTGCTGTTCCCACCACTAGACTGCTGGACGCGTTGTTTTTCAAACAATGTCTGGCAGGCTGCTGCATCTTCTTCTTCTTCTTGACTGCAGCTTTCCTAAGCTTCAGTTCCTGCTGTTCCCCACCACTAGACTGCTCGAAGCGTTGTTTTTCAAACAATCTCTGGCAGGCTGCTGCTGCATTTTCTTCTTCTTCACTGGAGGTTTTTGCAGCCTGTAGTAAGCCATTGGGGTTGCTTTCGGGAGGCAAAGACCAAGCCCTTTACTTTTTCTGCGTTTCACAGGGGATGGGGAGTCCAGCCAGCCAGCCAGCCAGCCAGCCAGCCAGCCAGCCAGCCAGCCAGCCAGCCGCTGGGTCCTGCAATCTTTTTCTGCCATCGGGGAGACCCTAACCCAAACCCCGGGTGGCCGCCATCGGGGAATGGGTTCCGGGTGTCCCTAATTGCGCTCACCTGATTCGCTGCCATCGGGGAAACCCTAACCCCGTTCCCGGGTTGCTGCAATATGGGAATAGGTTCCGGGTGTCCCTAATTGCGCTCACCTGATTCGCTGCCATCGGGGAAACCCTAACCCCGTTCCCGGGTTGCTGCAATATGGGAATAGGTTCCGGGTGTCCTTGGTGGCCCTTCGACTCAGAGTTGACTTCCCTGCTGTGCTGCTCGCTCGCTTGCCCGCTCGCTCGCCCGCCCGCCCGCCCGCCCGCCCGCCCGCTGCTAGGCTACCTGAACCGTTTCTCAAACAATAACTGTCATTGGGGAGTGTTAGCAAGTCAAAATGGCTCAGTCAGCGGATCCTGTAGCTTTCTGCTTTTGCCGCCGCCGCTGCAGCCTTCTTCCTTAGCCTTCCTCCTTAGCTTCAGTTCCTGCTGAAGCTCCTGGAGCCTTGCTCCCACCACTGGTCTACTCGAACCGTTTCTCTAGCAATATCCGGTGCTAATAATATGCCTGGTGCTGTCTTGTTTCCCACATTGCTGTTGTTAATTGATCTGGGTGCTGGCTTGGTCAACAACCCCTTTTCAGCTCCTGCAGCTACTGCTGCGCCCGCCCGCCGGCCAACTGCTAGGCTACTTGAACCGCTGCTCCAAATGGCTGTGACAGGCTCCTAGAGCCTTCTTCCTCACCTCCTCCAGCTGCGCCCGCCCGCCAGCCCGCTGCTAGGCTACTTGAACCGTTGTTCAAACAATATCTGTCATTCGGGCCTGTTAGCAGGTTCTCCCGAATGGCTGTGACCGGCTCCTGGAGTGTTCTCTTTCAACTCCTGCTGTTCCTGCTGCGCCGGCCGCTGCTAGGCTACTTGAAGCGTTCTCCCAGATTGCTCCTTGAGCCTTCTTCTTCACCACCACCATCCGCCCGCTGCTAGGCTACTTGAACCGCTGTTCCAAATGGCTGTGACCGGCTCCTAAAGCCTTCTTCTGCACCACCTCCAGCTGGGCCCACCCGCCCGCCCGCCCGCCCGCCCGCTGCTAGGCTAGTTGAACCGTTGTTCAAACAGTATCTGTCATTCGGGCGTGTTAGCAAGTTCTCCCGAATGGCTGCGACCGGCTCCTGCTGCAGCCGTCCCTTACTTAGGACCTAAATCCCTACCTACCATGGTGAATGACGCCGAAACTGCGTTTTAGGGTGCAAAGTTGTCCCGTAAGGCAACCCCCCCCGCAGAGCACGGGGGGCTTCGGAGAACGCCGCGCCTCGCCTCGTTTATTCCTCCCGGCGTGTGGGACGGACCGGGCGCACATTCGGCCCAAACGAGGCACGGCAAGCCCCCTTTTAGCCCCTGTGAATGTCGTGTCCGTTAGGACCTAAATCCCATTGTGATTGACGCCGGGATGGCATACAACATGTCATTTGGGACTTCTGCAGCGGTATCCCACAAAGCAATGGCCCTCCCCAGAGCAGGGGGGGGGCGGTAGCCCCCCCCTGCCTGGTCCTGTTCATCCTTCCCGGCGTGGGGCAGGGTCCGAGCGCACTTTCGGCCCACTGCAGGAGCGGGAAACCCCCCTTTTAGCCCCTTTGAATGTCCTTTCCCTTAGGATGCCATGGTGAATGACGCCGAAACTGCGTTTTAGGGTGCAAAGTTGTCCCGTAAGGCAACCCCCCCCGCAGAGCACGGGGGGCTTCGGAGAACGCCGCGCCTCGCCTCGTTTATTCCTCCCGGCGTGTGGGACGGACCGGGCGCACATTCGGCCCAAACGAGGCACGGCAAGCCCCCTTTTAGCCCCTGTGAATGTCGTGTCCGTTAGGACCTAAATCCCATTGTGATTGACGCCGGGATGGCATACAACATGTCATTTGGGACTTCTGCAGCGGTATCCCACAAAGCAATGGCCCTCCCCAGAGCAGGGGGGGGCTACCGCCCCCCCCTGCCTGGTCCTGTTCATCCTTCCCGGCGTGGGGCAGGGTCCGAGCGCACTTTCGGCCCACTGCAGGAGCGGGAAACCCCCCTTTTAGCCCCTTTGAATGTCCTTTCCCTTAGGATGCCATGGTGAATGACGCCGAAACTGCGTTTTAGGGTGCAAAGTTGTCCCGTAAGGCAACCCCCCCCGCAGAGCACGGGGGGCTTCGGAGAAGGCCGCGCCACGCCTCGTTTATCCTTCCCGGCGTGTGTGAACCTGTGTAATGACGCTGTAATGTCAGAGTATTCATAGCTCTAAGTCCCCGTTAAAAAGTGGAAAAAAAAAAACCAAAACAGTTCGTCAGAGCACATGTGCTTTGCTGGGAGAGACTGTTTACTTGTTTTTAAAGAGGTAAAATTGTAAAAACGGGTTTATTTCTTTATTTATTTACCAAAGCAAAGCAAAGCAAGGCCCTAATTTGCCACAGCGCTGAGAGCTGCAGCAGTTGAGACTGTTGACTTGTTTTTAAAGAGGTAAAATTGTCAAAACGTGTTTATTTCTTTATTTATTTACCAAAGCAAAGCAAAGCAAGGCCCTAATTTGCCACAGCGCTGAGAGCTGCAGCAGTTGAGACTGTTGACTTGTTTTTAAAGAGGTAAAATTGTCAAAACGTGTTTATTTCTTTATTTATTTACCAAAGCAAAGCAAAGCAAGGCCCTGATTTGCCACAGCGCTCAGAGCTGCAGCAGTTGACACTGTTGTTTTTTCTTTTGTTGTTTCTTGTGTTTAATGTGGAGAATTTACCAAAATAAAGTGATTTATTGATTGATTGATTGGTTGATTGATTGATTGATTGATAAACAGCACCCTGCTGCTCCTGTCTATCCTTCCCGGTGTGTGTGAGGGTCCGAGCGCAGGGGAGGGAGAAAAAAAACAAGAAAGAGAAGAAAAAAAAAAAAAAAAAAAAAGTGAGTGTACCAGGCTGGCTTCGATCCCCGCTCTCCTGGGCGGGAGTCCGGTGTCTTAACCACTCCGCCATGACAGCGGACCTGTGTAATGACGCTGTAATGTCAGAGTATTCATAGCTCTAAGTCCCCGTTAAAAAGTGGAAAAAAAAAAACCAAAACAGTTCGTCAGAGCACATGTGCTTTGCTGGGAGAGACTGTTTACTTGTTTTTAAAGAGGTAAAATTGTAAAAACGGGTTTATTTCTTTATTTATTTACCAAAGCAAAGCAAAGCAAGTCACTAATTTTCCACAGCGCTGAGAGCTGCAGCAGTTGAGACTGTTGACTTGTTTTTAAAGAGGTAAAATTGTAAAAACGGGTTTATTTCTCTATTTATTTACCAAAGCAAAGCAAAGCAAGTCCCTACTTTGCCACAGCGCTGAGTTAAGTGCTTGTTAACGCTTGTTAATAGCTCCAGCCATAGAGGAGCCACTGCATGTCACATGACCTGATTGGCGTTTGAAGTGCAGGTGTAGCTTGTTAAGCTGCGCTCATTCGCAGGGACCTTGCAACGGAGGAGCAGCGTTGTTTTTCCCACAAGTTTGGGCCCTTCACTCGACGGTAAGTTGTTTATAATCACTTAATAGCACTAAATGTGCCTTTTTTAGGAGAAAATGTGCCTGCCTGCTTCCAATCTGCAGTTAATTGCAGCCAATTGGTCCCGTTTTTTCACTTTTCCTGCATTGCACGAATTTCTAAGTTAATTTTAGACTGTCACTCGACGGAAAGTCGTTTTTAATGGCTTAATAGCACTAAAATGTCTCTATTTAGGCCTATTTTTAAGAGAACACGTGCCTGCGTGCTTCAAACTGTAGTTAATTGCAGCCAATTGGTGCCGTTTTTTCACTTTTCCTGCATTGCACGAATTTCTAAGTTAATTTTAGACTGTCACTCGACGGAAAGTTGTTTTTAATGGCTTAATAGCACTAAAATGTCTCTATTTAGGCCTATTTTTAAGAGAACACGTGCCTGCGTGCTTCAAACTGTAGTTAATTGCAGCCAATTGGTGCCGTTTTTTCACTTTTCCTGCATTGCACGAATTTCTAAGTTAATTTTAGACTTTCACTCGACGGAAAGTTGTTTTTAATCGCTTAATAGCACTAAAATTTCTCTATTTAGGCCTATTTTTAAGAGAACACGTGCCTGCGTGCTTCAAACTGTAGTTAATTGCAGCCACTTGGTCCCGTTTTTTCACTTTTCCTGCATTGCACGAATTTCTAAGTTAATTTTAGACTCTCACTCGACGGAAAGTTGTTTTTAATCGCTTAATAGCACTAAAATGTCTCTATTTAGGCCCATTTTTAAGAGAACACGTGCCTGCGTGCTTCCAAACTGTAGTTAATTGCAGCCAATTGGTGCAGTTTTCCTATATTTTCCTCTATTTTTTTTTTCTTTTCCTATATTTCATGCACTTAAGTGAATCTAGGAGTGATTTGCACTATTTTTACATTTCAAAAGAATTTTTTCTGTGCTCTTGTGGCTTTGTTGCTGCCATGTCGGGCATCCGTTCGGTTGTCCTCTGTGGCAGCAGCGAGCGCCATGACTTCGTGCGCGCGGGGGGGGGGGGGGGCGCGGGGGAGGGCCAGTTGCCCTGTCATACCGGGCAACTGGCCGGGTCTCCCTTGTGACATTTCATTTCATTTCATTTCTTTTTTTAACTTTCTTTCTTTCTTATTTCTCTTTTATCATGTTATCCAAAGAAATGACCCCTCCCAAGGAGCCTGCCAAGTGCCCCCTTTGCCAAATCACCTATTCTTGCCTGGGCAGGCATTTGGTTGGCCGGCATGCCGTTAAAAACCCGGAGGAGCGGCGCATCCTGATTAATTATGGGAGCGGCAGGGTCAACTTCCGCCATCTTCCCTGCCCGGTCCCAGGATGCAACTTTTCGAAGACGCGCGTGGACCGGCACCTGTTGGTGGGGCACAGGGAGATGGAGGACGGCGCCATCCAGAAGATCATCGAGGATCTGAAAAAGAAGGTCACCGTGGATGCTCTAAGGGCGCTTAGGGCCTCCCACCCTACCCCCCCCATTATCTCCAACCTGGACATTGGCACTGACCACGAGGAGCTGATCCACGATTCCGCAGACGTGGTGGACTCCTCGTGTGCTCAGTGCCAGGCCTACCAGAAGGAGGTAGAGATCCTCAGAAAGCAGCTGCGGCTGAAGCAGCGGTGGGTGAAGCGGCGAAGGCCAGGATCGCAGCATTGGAGCAGGTATGTACAATTCTTGAAGATCTTCAAAGACTGACCAGATTTGCTGCCACCTGATTTGCTGTTGCCACCTGATTTGCTGTTGCCACCTGATTTGCTGCAAGCTGGGAGACCCTAACCGGTTTCCCTGATGCCAGCTAGCTGCAAGCAGCTAGCTGTCATCCGGGAATAGGTTCCGGGTCTCCTTATTTGAACTTAGGGGATTTGCTGCAAGCTGGGAGACCCTACCCGGTTTCCCTGATGCCAGCTAGCTGCAAGCAGCTAGCTGTCATCCGGGAATAGGATCCGGGTCTCCTTAATTTACACTTATGTGATTTGCTGCAACCTGGGAGACCCTAACGGTTTCCCTGATGCCAGCTAGCTGCAAGCAGCTAGCTGTCATCCGAGAATAGGATCCGGTCTCCTTAATTGCACTTATGTGATTTGCTGCAACCTGGGAGACCCTAACCGGTTTCCCTGATGCCAGCTAGCTGCAAGCAGCTAGCTGTCATCCGGGAATAGGATCGGGTCTCCTTAATTACCTTATGTGATTTGCTGCAACCTGGGAGACCCTAAACGGTTTCCCTGATGCCAGCTAGCTGCAAGCAGCTAGCTGTCATCCGGGAATAGGATCCGGGTCTCCTTAATTGCACTTATGTGATTTGCTGCAACCTGGGAGACCCTAACCGGTTTCCCTGATGCCAGCTAGCTGCAAGCAGCTAGCTGTCATCCGGGAATAGGATCCGGGTCTCCTTAATTGCACTTATGTGATTTGCTGCAACCTGGGAGACCCTAACCGGTTTCCCTGATGCCAGCTAGCTGCAAGCAGCTAGCTGTCATCCGGGAATAGGATCCGGGTCTCCTTAATTGCACTTATGTGATTTGCTGCAACCTGGGAGACCCTAACCGGTTTCCCTGATGCCAGCTAGCTGCAAGCAGCTAGCTGTCATCCGGGAATAGGATCCGGGTCTCCTTAATTGCACTTATGTGATTTGCTGCAACCTGGGAGACCCTAACCGGTTTCCCTGATGCCAGCTAGCTGCAAGCAGCTAGCTGTCATCCGGGAATAGGATCCGGGTCTCCTTAATTGCACTTATGTGATTTGCTGCAACCTGGGAGACCCTAACCGGTTTCCCTGATGCCAGCTAGCTGCAAGCAGCTAGCTGTCATCCGAATAGGATCCGGTCTCCTTAATTGCACTTATGTGATTTGCTGCAACCTGGGAGACCTAACGGTTTCCTGATGCCAGCTAGCTGCAAGCAGCTAGCTGTCATCCGAATAGGATCCGGGTCTCCTTAATTGTACCTTATTTGCTGCCTTCCTTCCGGGCCCCTTCAGAATTCCAATGCTGCGGCCGCTCGCCCCTGCTGCTGCCGCCTCCTCGTCCTCTGCCTCCGCCGCCGTCCCTGGATCCCTGGAGGATCTGATGGAGGATCTCCCGGAGGACTTCCTGGAAGAGGAGGGGCCTTCTGAGGATCGGGGGGGGGATGCCGCTGCCGCCGTTTCCCTCTCGGTGCTCAAACAGTACACGGCTGCATTTCCCGTCCAAATCCGTAAGTAATGTCACTGCTAGCTGCTACATATTTCTATTTTATAAGCCATGCAAGTTAATTTTGAAACCTTTTCTTCTTCAGTCCTGTTAAATCCGAGGCTATTGGGCTCACCTCAAGGGCTCCTTCGCCACTCCGAAACAGGAGGAGAACCAAAAGTCAAAGATCGGGCGGGTGATGCAGTTTCTCCAGTACATGAACGAGGGGAGGACGGTGATTGCCAACTGGACCTTCCTTTGCAATGTAACGAAGATCCATGAGTAAGTATCATCCATCTTATTCCTAATAATTAATGTGTGTGTTATGTTTTGATGTTTAATTTAATTTAATTTAATTTAATCTAATCTGATTTAATCTAATTTAATTTCTCTCTGAAAAGCTGGCCGGAAAAGCTGACGCAGCAGGGCAAGGCAGTGACAACGGTGAAGTTGTACATGGGGAACGTGCTGGAGTTCCTCACCTACTTCAGGGACACGCCGCCCTCCAGCTCACGGGTCCCCAAGAAGTCCCTGGTGGCAGCTCTGAGGGCAGTGTCGACGGGCCTCCGACAGCTGTCCAGGCATGTGCTCCTCCGGCAGCTGCAGGTCAAGAAGTCCAAATCCAAGAAGGTAATCCCAAAAGCCGACCTCTCTGCCTGCCGGAGGAAAGCACAGAAGGTCATCCCGCAGATCCTCGGTAAGACTTGTTTAAAATTCTTTAATGTATTCCGAAACTTAGCTGATGTGCTGTCACCAGGGAGACCCTAAACTCCATTCCTGGATGGCAGCCAGCCAGCTAGCTAGCTAGCTCGCTGGCTGCCATTCTGGAATGGAGTTTAGGGTCTCCTCAGTGGCCCTTCCCTGATGTGCTGTCACCAGGGAGACCCTAAACTCCATTCCTGGATGGCAGCCAGCTAGCTAGCTAGCTCGCTGGCTGCCATTCTGGAATGGAGTTTAGGGTCTCCTCAGTGGCCCTTCCCTGATGTGCTGTCACCAGGGAGACCCTAAACTCCATTCCTGGATGGCAGCCAGCGAGCTAGCTAGCTAGCTAGCTAGCTTGCTGGCAGTAAGTGCCACTTTTCACTTACTCTAGCTAGCTAGCTTGCTGGCAGTAAGTGCCACTTTTCACTTACTTATCTAGTCACTTACCTCGGTTCTTATTTGTATGTTTAGAGGCTTTCAACGAGAGGCCAACCCATCCAAACATGCGCCGGTTCTATGGCTACCTGAGTGCCTACCTGTCTAGCATTTACGGCCATAGAACCGGCGTGCTGACCAACATGAAGGTCGCAGAGCTGGACGAGGCCCGGGAGGACGCAAAGTCCGGTACCTCCGGCTTTGTGATCAATGTAAGTGTGTGTGTGTGTGATTGTTTTTTTTTTTTTGTTGTTATTTTTTTTCCTCTTCAACTTATAGTTGAACACATCACGTTAGAGCCACCTGAGTCCCTGTCATTCAGTATAGTTCGCATGTCATCACCCTCTCCTTTTGCACTACAGGTGAAGGACCACAAGACCAACAAATCCTTCGGGCCCGCCCAGCTTTACTTAACAATGGGCGAGTTTGCCTGGCTGGAGCTCTGGTCTGAGCTGCGGGGCAAACTGAACCCCTCCACCGATCTTCTGCTCTTCAACGAGAATGGGCAGAAGATCAACAATATGCAGCAACACCTGCAGAACGCCTGGAGGGAGATGGGCTTCTCCGGCTTCCCCACCTTCACGGACTTCCGGACCTCTGTGGCCACCTATGTGAGTAGCGATGACTTTTCGCTTTTGGAAAAACTCCAAAATCACCACGAAACACCGAACAATTTCCTTTTTTCTCTCTCTTTCAAGGCACGAGACGTCCTTTCTCCGGGCTCCCGCCAGAAGGTCTCGAAGGCAATGTGCCATGGCGTGGTCACCGCCGACGGTACTACGCCATGGCGCAGGGGCCGCCGCTTCTCTGGCCGAGCTCCGGAGGAAGTTCGTCCAGGCGACGGACCCAGAGGTCCCTTCAGCGTCAGGCTCTCTGGCGACCGTCGTCCGCTCCGAGTCCTCGGAGTCGGAGGACGAAGGGGAGCCTGCGCTGAAGAAGAGGGTAAGTGTCAACGTTGACGTGAAACATTGTGCCACCGGGGACACCGGCGTCCCCTTCCCGAACGACTGTCATTCGGGAAGGGGCGGTGTCCACGTGGCACTTCCCTCCTTGAAAATGTTAATGCTGCCTGGCTGTATTATTTATTATTTCCATTTCATATTTCAGAGGCGGGACCTGAGTCCACCCAGGAGGAGTCGGGCGACTCCAGCAGCCAGTCCAGCAGCCAGTCCAGCAGCCAGTCCAGCAGCCAGTCCAGCAGCCAGTCCAGCAGCCAGTCCAGCAGCGAGGAGGGTCCGTCCTCGTCCGCCCGGACGGGGCACTCTTCCTCCGCCCAGGAGCTGCCTTTGGCACAAGAGCTGCCCCTGTCCCAAGAGCTGCCGTTGGCCCAGGATCTTCCTTCCGCCCAGCAGGTGCCCTCTTCCTCCGCCCAGGAGCTCCCCTCTGCCCAGGAGCTCCCCTCTGCCCAAGAGCTCCCCTCTGCCCAGGAGCTGCCGTTCTCCCAGCAGGTGCCGTCTCCCTCCGGCCAGGAGCTGCCTTTGGCTGAAGAGCTTCCCTTGGCCCGAGAGCTGCTGTTTGAAGAAGAGCTGCCATCCGCCGAGCACGTGCCGTCTTCCTCCGCCAACGAGCTGCCCTTGGCCCAAGATCTGCCGCTGGCCCAAGATCTGCCGTGCGCCCAAGATCTGCCGTGCGCCCAGGAGGCGGCGTCCTCCGCCCAGGAGCTGCCGTGCGCCCAGGAGGCGGCGTCCTCCGCCCAGGAGCTGCCGTGCGCCCAGGAGGCGTCGTCCTCCTCCCAGGAGCTGCCGTGCGCCCAGCAGGGGCCGTCTTCCTCCGCCCTGGAGGTAACCCCCTTTTACCGCCGTAAAAGCCCTATTGCTAATTATAGGCTGCGACTGAGGGCAGAGCAACGTGCCGCCAAAGGCAAGAAAAAATAGTTATCTTTTAGTGTTTCCTTTTTTGTAAATAAATGTGTTCATTCGTTCTTTTTACTGTTTTATAAGTGTGTTTTTGATTTTGTAAATAGATGTTCATTCTTGTTTTTTTCCCTTTTTTAATAACTGTTTTATAAGTGTGTTTTTGAATTTGTAAATAGATGTTCATTCTTGTTTTTTTCCCTTTTTTAATAACTGTTTTATAAGTGTGTTTTTGAATTTGTAAATAGATGTTCATTCTTGTTTTTTTCCCTTTTTTAATAACTGTTTTATAAGTGTGTTTTTGATTTTGTAAATAGATGTTCATTCTTGTTTTTTTCCCTTTTTTAATAACTGTTTTATAAGTGTGTTTTTGATTTTGTAAATAGATGTTCATTCTTGTTTTTTTCAATTTGTTCATAACTGTTTTATAAGTGTGTTTTCGATTTTGTAAATAAATGTTCACTCTTGTTCAAGAAAAGTCTTCCTTTATTTTAAGAACATTAGTCTTCAACATAGCAGAATTTTCTTATTCTCCAAAATTGCACATTGATCAGTACACATCCGGTTTCACTTCTTCTGGAGCTGCACCACTCTTGGAAGAAGGAAAGAAAGAAGGAAAGGTAAGAGATTGAAAAGTTCCCATGAATGGGAATGGGATTCAACGACACTTAGTGTAACTTACCTGTGTTGCTGCAACCACGGACACGGGTCTCCCCTTCCCGGATGACAGCTAGCTGCAAGCAGCT
This sequence comes from Gambusia affinis, assembly GCF_019740435.1. NCBI lineage: Eukaryota > Metazoa > Chordata > Actinopteri > Cyprinodontiformes > Poeciliidae > Gambusia > Gambusia affinis. The sequence goes on along the minus strand of NC_057872.1, from coordinate 2,669 downwards.
AGCTGTCATTCGGGAATAGGGATAGGTTCTCCTCAATGGCCCTCCCCTGATTCGCTGCAATAAGGGAGACCCTAACTCCATTCCCTGATGACAGCTAGCTGCAAAGCAGCTAGCTGTCATTCGGGAATAGGGATAGGTTCTCCTCAATGGCCCTCCCCTGATTCGCTGCAATAAGGGAGACCCTAACTCCATTCCCTGATGACAGCTAGCTGCAAAGCAGCTAGCTGTCATTCGGGAATAGGGATGGGTTCTCCTCAATGGCACTCCCCTGATTCGCTGCAATAAGGGAGACCCTAACTCCATTCCCTGATGACAGCTAGCTGCTTTGCAGCTAGCTGTCATCAGGGAATAGGGATAGGTTCTCCTCAATGGCACTCCCCTGATTCGCTGCAATAAGGGAGACCCTAACACCTCAGTCATTGATGCCGGCCATACAGGAATATGAGTGACTTCTCCCATAAGGGAAATCCCCCCCCAGAGCAGGGGGGGGCTTTGGAGAACGTTCTACCTGGTTCTGTTTATCCGTCCCGGCGTGTGGGAGGGTCCGAGCCCACTTTTGGCCCAATCAAGGCACGGGAACCGCCCTTTTAGCCCCTTTGAAGTTCGTTTCCCGAATTGCATAATTCCCATGGTGAATGACGCCCGGATGGCAAATGACTTGCAATCCTGGATTCCTACATGGTTCTCCCGTAAGGCAAACGCCCCCCAGAGCGGGGGGGGGCTTCGGAGAACGTCGTGCCTTGAGTCGTTTATCCGTCCCGTCGTGTGGGAGGGTCCGAGCCTACTTTTGGCCCACTCAAGGCACGGGAACCCCCCTTTTAGCCCCTTTGAATGTCGTTTCCCTTAGGATCCCATGGTGAATGACGCCGAAAGTGCAGTTTAGGGGTGCACAGTTCTCCCATAAGGCAAATCCCCCCCAGAGCAGGGGGTGCTTTGCAGAACGTTCTACCTGGTTCTGTTTATCCGTCCCGGTGTGTGGGAGGGTCCGAGCGCACATTTTGCCCAATCAAGGCACGGGAACCGCCCTTTTAGCCCCTTTGAAGGTCGTTTCCCGAATTGCATAATTCCCATGTTGAATGACGCCCGGATGGCAAATGACTTGCAATCCTGGATTCCTACATGGTTCTCCCGTAAGGCAAACGCCCCCCAGAGCGGGTGGGGGCTTCGGAGAACGTCGTGCCTTGAGTCGTTTATCCGTCCCGTCGTGTGGGAGGGTCCGAGCCTACTTTTGGCCCACTCAAGGCACGGGAACCCCCCTTTTAGCCCCTTTGAATGTCGTTTCCCTTAGGATCCCATGGTGAATAACGACCAAAGTGCAGTTTAGGGGTGCGTATGGCTGCCATCCGGGAATAGGTTCCCGGTGTCCCTGATTGCACTTACCTGATTCGCTGACACCAGGGAGACCCTAACCCGGTTCCCTTATGGCTGCAATCCTGGAATATGTTCTGGGTGTCCCTGAATGCACTTACCTGATTCGCTGACACCAGGGAGACCCTAACCCGGTTCCCTTATGGCTGCAATCCTGGAATATGTTCTGGGTGTCCCTGATTGCACTTACCTGATTCGCTGACACCAGGGAGACCCTAACCCGGTTCCCTTATGGCTGCAATCCTGGAATATGTTCCGGGTGTCCCTGATTGCACTTACCTGATTCGCTGACACCAGGGAGACCCTAACCCGGTTCCCTTATGGCTGCAATCCTGGAATATGTTCCGGGTGTCCCTGATTGCACTTACCTGATTCGCTGACACCAGGGAGACCCTAACCCGGTTCCCTTATGGCTGCAATCCTGGAATATGTTCCCGGTGTCCCTGATTGCACTTACCTGATTCGCTGACACCAGGGAGACCCTAACCCGGTTCCCTTATGGCTGCAATCCTGGAATATGTTCCGGGTGTCCCTGAATGCACTTACCTGATTCGCTGACACCAGGGAGACCCTAACCCGGTTCCCTTATGGCTGCAATCCTGGAATATGTTCCGGGTGTCCCTGAATGCACTTACCTGATTCGCTGACACCAGGGAGACCCTAACCCGGTTCCCTTATGGCTGCAATCCTGGAATATGTTCTGGGTGTCCCTGATTGCACTTACCTGATTCGCTGACACCAGGGAGACCCTAACCCGGTTCCCTTATGGCTGCAATCCTGGAATATGTTCCGGGTGTCCCTGATTGCACTTACCTGATTCGCTGACACCAGGGAGACCCTAACCCGGTTCCCTTATGGCTGCAATCCTGGAATATGTTTCGGGTGTCCCTGATTGCACTTACCTGATTCGCTGACACCAGGGAGACCCTAACCCGGTTCCCTTATGGCTGCAATCCTGGAATATGTTTCGGGTGTCCCTGATTGCACTTACCTGATTCGCTGACACCAGGGAGACCCTAACCCGGTTCCCTTATGGCTGCAATCCTGGAATATGTTCCGGTGTCCCTGATCGCACTTACCCGATTCGCTGACACCAGGGAGACCCTAACCCGGTTCCCTAATGCCTGCAATACTGGTATATGTTCCGTGTGTCACTGATTGCACTTACCTGATTCGCTGACACCAGGGAGACCCTAACCCGGTTCCCTTATGGCTGCAATCCTGGAATATGTTCAGGGTGTCCCTGATTGCACTTACCTGATTCGCTGACACCAGGGAGACCCTAACCCGGTTCCTTATGG